>NC_134881.1:34373409-34380909 GCF_041734735.1 Babylonia areolata | reverse complement strand
ACCATCTCTCCCTTTCCCCCTCAACTACCCAACCATTCTCTCTCTCTCTCTCTCTCTCTCTCTCTCTCTCTCTCTCTCTCTCTCTCTCTTTCTCTCTCTGTCTAGCTGTCTGTCTTTCTGTATTTCCGTTCTTCACTCTCTCTTTCTTTATCTTTCTATTCCCCACCTCCCTCTGTGCTCAATCTGTCTCTGTTTTTTTCTGTTTGTGTCTTTTTCTTTTTTTCTCTCGAATGTTGTCTGGTTGTTGTTGTTTTTTTCGGTCTTCCAAGATTACTCGCTTTTCTCTTTTCCTAGCAAGCTTTGCCATTTCTTCTGCTGTTTTGCATTGGCGATGGACACTGGTTGTCCGTGTTGCAGTGTGTGTGTGTGTGTGTGTGTGTGTGTGTGTGTGTGTGTGTGTGTGTGTGGCTTTGGAGTATTTCTTTTTTACGTTTGTTTGTAATCTGGGGAATGAAAATTAGCTAGACAGAAAGGCTAACATAATGCTTTGAAGAGTTTATGTCGTAAAACTACTTTTTGTAACCAACCCCCCGCCCCCCTCTGCCCCATCACCCATCATTTTTCTTCTTTTTTTTTTTTTTTGTAAAACACAGACTTCGTTTGTTTTCAAACGTTTCAATGTGGGCAAAGGAAATGCTGAATGGTGAAGCAAATGGTGTTTTTGGGTGTGTGGTTTTTTTTTAGAATTATATTTTTTCCCCTCATTGTACCTGAAACTGGCCTTGCCCTTCGTTAAGTTCTATCCATATGTCCGACACAATCTGGTTCCCGAATTATTTCACACCTCACAATTTGTTTTTACCTCACAATGTTGCATGGGAAATACCCCCCTTCAGCCACAGAGAAATCTGTTGTGACAAAAAAAGAGAAATACAATACAATACAATACTATACACATCAAGTCACCCCTACTCATGTGAAGGGTTTTCTATTGCAGGAAATCACTACCCCACCTCCATTCCCCTTTCTAGAGAGTTCTTCTTGGGGACCCAGAACAATAACTGTCTAAAACCAAAAATGTCTTTCTCTGCGTTTGGAAGTATAGATATTTACACTAATCTCTGAACTGAAGGAAGGAAAAAACTAAAACTTGATTAGAAAGAAAAGAAGAAGCAGCATGACTCTGTGTGTATGTATGTGTGTGTGTGTGTGTGTGTGTGTGTGTGTGTGTGTGTGTGTGTGTGTGTGTGTGTGTGTGTTCGTTTGTTCTTTAGCTTAAAGTTTTTTTTTTCACTGAAAGTGATATTGGTGGAGGGTAGACAAAAAAAAGAAAGAAAAGAAACAGAAATGTGTGTGTGTGTGTGTGTGTGTGTGTGTGTGTGTGTGTGTGTGTGTGTGTGTGTGTGTGTGTGTGTGTGTGAATAGAATAGACCAGACTACTTTTTATTGTCACAAAACCTTTATAAATGTTTATAAAGACACAATGAAACATAAACATGAGCGTCTTAAGAAGAGAAACATTCGTGAACAAATTTCGCCAGCCTTGGCTGTAACTCTGTTAGAAGGATCAATTCACTTGGCTTTTGCATTTGGACGACATATATCGATTAGGAATCTGTATTTGTAAGTATTATATCTTACACAATTGTCTAAAAGGTGTGCGTATGTATGTGTGTGTGTTTAAGAGAGAGAGAGAGTGTGTGTGTGTCTGTGCGTGTGTGTTCATGTCTTGATGGAACAGAGAGGTTCAGATAGAGATATAAGGCATATAGAGAGAGAAAAGGAACGAAAGAATTATTTTTCTTTAAATGAGCGAAAAAACTGCACGCTCATTGTGGGTCGCACACACACACACACACACACACACACACACACACACACACACACAAAAACAGGCAAATTGAAACAGAAAGATAATTATTGAGACATACACAGACAGATACAAAGGAGACAAAGTCACAGAGAGAGAGAGAGAGAGAGGGAGAAAGAGAGAAAGAGAGAGAGAGATGATATGATCGTTTTGCAATTGGTTCCAGACAATCATGTGACAAGCGTGTGACCAAGATGTCCTGCTGCCAGAGGGAAACTAGACATTCCAGGAGATGCAATGGCTTGGTGAGTCAACATGTATCAAGTATCGTAAAATGTGTGCGCGCGTGCATGTGTTTGTATGTTTACGTTTGTGTGTGTATGTTTACGTTTGTGTGTGTGTGTGTTTATGTGTGTGTGTGTGTGTGGGGGGGGGGGGGGTCTGCTTGTCTTTCGTGTGTGTACTACTGAAACTAAGGTAACAATGTAGGTGTGGTAACTTTGTGAAAAACAAACAAAAAAACTAAAAGCTTTGAATATTTTTTTTTGGTCTGTCGTAATCTTTACACCACCAAACTCTGGTGCACAGACATTTTACTCAATACGAACCTTTTTTTCTGCTCTTCCTGATCTCGATACCTTACCAGTGCCAACACACTCGACATTCAACATAAAAAGGCAACACACACAACAAAAAAAACAGTACAGAAACGAACAAACAAACAAAAATGAACGGATAAGAATTAAAAGGTTACTGGAAAATGTAGAATGGCAAACAGTGTTTGAATGACTGTGATGTAAAAATAATTGTATGAGAGGCGTATTCGTTATATAAAAAAACAACAACAACAAACACACAAAATAATAACCCAAACCAGAAAACAACCACACACACACACACACACACACACACACACACACACACCTGTGTGAACTGATTCCAGGTAGTCAATAAAACTCAAAAGAAAATGACACAGTCTTTTAGTCTTAACGTAAAGAACACACATTATTTTTCGACTGAGTGGAAGAGGGAATCTGCAATGCCGACATGTACACAAAGAGATGATCCAAGAGTTAACAAGAGAGGCAAGGCCTTCAAGACTCACTTGTGATACACTTTTTAAAAAATCCAAGCTTTTTATGTATTAAGTATAATTTCAAAATGTAATGTTTAAGATGAGAAAGATCAGTTTAAAGCAAATTAAGTCCCCTAGCATTAATTACAGAGTAATTTCCCTTTTTTACCCTCTGCACCAAAACGTTTGCAAAATAAATAAAACTTCCATGCATAGCAAAAGAAGTTCCTGTTTGAACAAAAAATGATAATAATGACTGCTCTTGTTGTTGGGTCAGAATATCAGATCAAAGTGCCAAGTTTAGAGAATACAAAAAATATAAATATAACAGTAAATGCAGTTTGCATGTGATTAGGCTTCTTTTTTTCTTTTTTTTTCTTTTTTTTGGTGCCCATCCCAGAGGTGCAATATTGTTTTAAACAAGATGACTGGAAAGAACTGAATTTTTCCTATTGTTATGCCTAATTTGGTGTCAACTGACAAAGTAGTTGCAGAGAAAATGTCAATGTTAAAGTTTACCACGGACACACAGACACACACACAGACACACACACAGACACACAGACACACACACACACACACACACACACACACACACACACACACACAGAGAGAGAGAGAGAGAGAGAGAGAGAGAGAGAGAGAGACAACCGAACACCGGGTTAAAACATAGACACACTTTGTTTACACAAGTGAGTCAACAAGCAGTGATATCGAAATGAAGAAAAATACAACACCAACTTCATAGATAATTTGTGACTGCTGTGTACTTGAATCAGTAAACTTCTAGGTATCAGGGTAGTAGTTGAACATGATCATATTTAGGAACATTTATTGTGGAAGCATTTGTTGCGGCCTTGTATCAATGTTTGTTGTTGTTGTTTTGTTCGTATGTTTGTTTCTGAGAGGGTGTTTTTGTTCTGTCTAGATTATGTTTAGAACAGCGTAAATGACAGCGTCACAGACGCAGCAGGAGACCAGAGAGGTGGGAATTGCGCTGTAGAACAGAGGTGATTCATAATTGTTTTTCCCATTCTGCAAATAAACTATGGATTACTACTACTACTACTAATAATAATAATAATAATGATAATGATAATAATAATGATAATAATAATATTTATATAGCGTTGAATCTTGTGCAGAGACAAATCTAAGCGCTTTCACACCAGTCATTCACACGCATGCATAACTCTAAAACTGAAGAAACTGAAGACAAGGAAGAGGCAGGGGATGGAGGCTATCTTGTTAAGAGCTAGGTTTTAAGGCCAGACTTGAAAGAGCTGAGTGCGGAGACCTGACGAATGCAAGGTCCAGAGACAGAGAAAGAACGGCGTCCAACAGTGGAGTGTTTGAATCTGGGTGTGCGTAAACAAAGTGGATCAGAAGCCGATGGTAGAGAGCGAGATGGAGTGTAGAGGTGAAGGCGGCCACAAAGATAGGAAGGGGTTTGTGAATACTTATAACATAGAGTGCTGATCTTGTACTTTATTCTGTGTGAGAACCAATGGAGATGTTGTAAAAGAGGAGTGATGTGCTCAGATCTTTTCGTTCTAAGGACGAGTCGGGGAAATGAACAACCGGACACCATAAAAGGAAGTCAGTCTATCAGTTATTTAAAAGATATATTCAGCACTGCCATACCAGACCATTCCAATGTATCATGATGCTGGCGAAACAAATGAAGGAACTATTCACTGCCAGCAGCGGCTGGTTATGAGTCAACTTCTAGAAGATCTCTGCAAAAGGCACACTTATCCCAAGACTCTTCCTGTAGCTGTGAAATCCCAAGTAAAAATGCTGTACATGTGTTGCTGTCATGTGGTTGATAACATTCGTCCTGCTAATTCTTCTGTGCTTCAGATGGACATGCAATACTTATGATAAAACAGCTCTGAAATGGGCATGAAAGAAAACTGTGTATTGTATTGTACTGTGTTGTACTGTGTTGTATTGCATTACTTTTCCTGCCACAACATTCCTGTGTGGAATCCTGGCTGCTCTCTCCGGATTTAGCGCGTCGCCGCAGTGCAGCGACACCCTGTTTTGTTTTGTTTTTCTGTCTGAAAGTGTGCTCGTTTCGCTACGAATGATTGATTGATTGATATGGATACTTATATAGCGCCTATCCTCGGTCGGAGACCAAGCTCTAAGCGCTTTACAAACACGGGGTCATTTACACAACAGGCTGCCTACCTGGGAAGAGCCGACTGACGGCTGCCACTAGGCGTTCATCATTCGTTTCCTGTGTCATTCAATCAGATTTCAGGCACGCAAATATACACACCCAGACTGACATGTAAGACAGAATGGGTGCTCTCTCTCACATTTGATGAATCATTCATTGTGTATTTTCCATTTTGCTCTATTTTTGGTTTTTAATTTTCATTCATTTATATGTTTATGCTTTTCTAATGTCCAGTCTATTTTTGTCTTTTTTTCCCATGTCCTATGTGTGTACGTATGCAAAACAATTCCATGTATTGTCGGAAATTATAATTAAAAACATTTTTTGAAAATGTATAAGCACAAGAATTGGTGATTTGGAAAACGGGGGAATGATCGCCAGTTAGATTTTTGAATCACCTGATAAAACAAGCAGAACTAAACATAAAACAAGCTATGCATCGATAAGAGAGAACTGTCTCTGTTTCACACACACACACACACACACACACACACACACACACACACACACACACACACACACTAGCGTGCAAATTTAATGTGCGAGATGCGCGTCTAGTTTTTAAAGAAGTAATACTTTATTGTCCTGATATTACTTTTAATGATTCTTCATTTGCCGATAATGCCTTGTGCAACTCGCACTCTGTGAGCACGCTCTATCCTATATACTTCTTTGTGCCTAAATACTGTGTTGAACAAATGCTATCCTTTATTTCGGGAACAAAAAAAAAAAAAAAAAAATGCTGCTCAAAAGTAATCAAACCGACAGAAATGAAAGTCCACATACGTGTCGCAATAGACGGACAAAAGATGTAAACGGATATGAACAGAGAGGATACAATATAACGCGCCGTATTGCTGCAACGGAATTCAGAAATAACTTGACGGCGCGGCAGGGCATTCACTTTTAATTAACGCAGGTGTAACTCAACACTCATGCTTCCTGTGACGTGGTAGGTGAACGTCACAGAAAGCTAAAGTTCCAAAGTCGGTGGATCGACAGAACAAGGCAAGACAAGGCAAGGCAAAGAGTTAATTTCTTGTGCCCCCTGGGGACATCGAAACATTACATATACATATTTTACATATACCATACAGACAGTGGAGTGATGGCCTAGAGGTAACGCGTCCGCTTAGGAAGCGAGAGAATCTGAGCGCGCTGGTTCGAATCACGGCTCAGCCGCCGATATTTTCTCCCCCTCCACTAGACCTTGAGTGGTGGTCTGGACGCTAGGCATTCGGATGAGACGATAAACCGAGGTCCCGTGTGCAGCATGCATTTAGCGCACGTAAAAGAACTCACGACAACAAAAGGGTTGTTCCTGGCAAAATTCTGTAGAAAAATCCACTTCGATAGGAAAAACAAAAAAAACTGCACGCAGGAAAAAAAAAAAAATGGGTGGCGCTGTAGTGTAGCGACGCGCTCTCCCTGGGGAGAGCAGCCCGAATTTCACACAGAAAAATCTGATTTGATAAAAAGAAATACAAATACAAATACAATAACAGTGATGTCAAAAGAACAAACAGGAAATAAGCAATGACACTATACATTAATAATCAATTCATCATCATCCTTTAACAACAGACGTAACTTTATCGAAAAGAAACATCATCCTTAAACAACAGACGTAACTTTATCGAAAAGAAACATCATCCTTAAACAACAGACGTAACTTTATCGAAAAGAAACATCATCCTTTAACAACAGACGTAACTGTACCGAAAGGAAACATCATCCTTTAACAACAGACGTAACTTTATCGAAAAGAAACATCATCCTTTAACAACAGACGTAACTTTACCGAAAAGAAACATCATCCTTTAACAACAGACGTAACTGTACCGAAAGGAACTACAAATAGAAGAAACTAAGTGCTTTTAGTTTTAACAATATTCTTTTTTTTTTAACCTGGAAAACAATAAGTGGAATTCAATGGAACAAGATCGAACAAGAGAGGAATACGGCACACCGGGAACGCCTGTGACTTTGAGAGTGTCAACTACTTCTTCTTCTTCTTCTTCTTCTTCTTCTTCTGCGTTCGTGGGCTGCAACTCCCACGTTCACTCGCATGTACACGAGTGGGCTTTTACGTGCATGACCGTTTTTACCCCGCCATGTAGGCAGCCATACTCCGCTTTCGGGGGTGTGCATGCTGGGTATGTTCTTGTTTCCATAATCCACCGAACGCTGACATGGATTACAGGATCTTTAACGTGCGTATTTGATCTTCTGCATGCATTTACACACGAAGGGGGTTCAGGCGACTGGACATATGTTGACCTGGGAGATCGTAAAAATCTCCACCCTTTACCCACCACCAGGCGCCGTCACCGTGATTCGAACCCGGGACCCTCAGATTGAAAGTCCAACGCTTTAACCACTCGGCTATTGCGCCCGTCGTCAACTACTAGTAACTCTTGTTTAACTAATTAATCAGCACGCTTTGATCTTGAGTTGATTTCCTTGCACCATGATGAACATGATGTT
>NC_134881.1:34343409-34365909 GCF_041734735.1 Babylonia areolata | reverse complement strand
GCCCTCCTGATCCTCTGTTGTTACTGGTTGACGAGTTAGTTTCTTGTATCCTGTTATTTTCCTTGATGTCAGTTGAGGAGAGTGGAACAGTGAAAGCAGCGATGACTTTTGGAACATGAGTGGGGTGGGGATGGGGGTGGATCTTAATCTGAAATCACAACTGTGGATAAAAGAAAACAAAACAAAACAAACAACAAAGAACGAACGAGCACTCACGCACTCATTAACTCTCTCCATACGAACGGCGAAAGAGACGACGTTAACAGCGTTTCATCCTAATTACCATCATCAAAATATTGCAAGCGGAACGCTCTTATACTGAAGAGATGAATGTTGACAAAGAATACCACAGTTCTGACGACGGAAGCTAAAGGCTGGGTCATTCAGACACCCACTGGACATCCGAGGGGTCTGTGTAGATGAGAAGAGAGGACTGGCCGTACTGAGTGAGTTAATCAGAAGGCAAGAAAACAAAACAAAATGACGAGGGACCCTGCCGCTTCCCCACTCTCCCCTTCCCCTCTACCTGTTTATCTTCTAGCAAAAGAAGGGTGAGGGAATCTGTGCTGATAAGGCACCCAGTGCATAATCCGTCCCCTTGCGCCATATCACCTGAATCCCCGATGGACCCGCTGTCATGACGTCGGCTTAAATCATACGCCTGTCTTCCACCACCACCTCCAAACTCCTTTCAGTGCACGGGTGCGCACGCGAATGCAAATGTCGTTTCCGGTGTAGGATAGCGGAAGTACAGGAATTGGGTCCCTACTTCATACACCGAACCTCGTAACAAAACAAAAGGAATTGGGTGAATCTTGTCGCATAATCTGTAATACTGAAAGGCATGATTTTTTTTTTTAATAGTTGGTCATTACATTCGCACTTTCGAAAGGAAATTAACTTTGTCACAAAGCGAACACGCTTTTATTCTATTCCAAAAAGTTGATATGAATAAACAACATACCCCGATAGCCGTAAAAACCTAAGGGAGCTTTAACCTAACCTTTTATCCCCCTTTTTTAAATCCAGACTTCCACGATGTACACGATGTGTGAAGAAATAATTATGATCGTAGCAACGTGCGGCAGTGTATGAACCTCAAGTTTACGGTGCAACGTGACCAGTTTGGAAATGTTTTCAGTGAAGAACGTAGCTTATTAAAGCTATTGACCGTAACCATATCCAAACAAAAGCAGACTGAAAAGCTTGACTCATGACATCCCTAGTGGGATGAAAGGATGACGGACGCAACAGCCGAGTGGTTAAAGCGCTGGATTTTCAACCTGACGGTCCCGGATTCGAATCTCGGTCACGGCGCCTGGTGGGTGGTGATTGTTTCCGACCTCCCAGGTCAACATATATGCAGACCTGCTAGTGCCTTTGTGCATATACGGCAAGCAGAAAATCAAATACGCGCGTTAAAGATCGTGGAATCCATGCCAGCGTTCGGTTGGTTATGGAAACAAGAACATACACAGCATGCAAACCCCGAAAACGGAGTATGGCTGCCTACGTGGCGGAGTAAAAAAACGGTCATACACGTAAAATCCCACTCGTTTTCATACGAGTGAACGTGGGAGTTGCAGCCCACGAACGAAGAAGAAGAAGAAGAAGGAGAAGGATGCCAACATCCATGGTAGCTCTGGCCTGTTGTTTTTTAAGTGCTGCATCACAGAATAGAATAGAGGCTGAGAGACAGACAGACAGAAGGGGAGAAAATTGAGAAGGGGAGACAGGGAGAGAGAGAGAGAGAGAGAGAGAGAGAGAGAGAGAGAGGAGGGTGGTGGTAGTAGGGAGTGAGTGAGAGAGAAGGGGAGACAGATATGTAGAGAGAGAGGGAGGGAGGGAGAGGGGTGGTAGGGAGGGAGGGAGAGAGGTATAGGGAGGGAGGTAGAGAGAGAGAGGGGGGGGGGAGACTGAGAGGGAGAGAAAGAGGGGTAGTGAAGGAGGGAGAGGGAGCGGGGTAAGGAGTGAGTGAGAGAGAGAGGGGGGGGGGCAGAGACGGAGATGGAGGGCGGTGGGGAGGGAGGGAGAGAGAGGGGGAAGAGAAAGTGAGAGAGAGACAGAGATAGAGACAGACAGACAGAGACAGAGACAGACAGACAGAGAGACTATAGACGGATGGGAGAGAGAGAGGCTGCCCTGTGATTTGTTTCCACTTCCTGGTTCCCTTGCGTTTTAAAGTTTCGGATTTCTGTGAATGGATATATCTATATATTCGGATTTCTGTGAATGGATAGCCTCCTTCATTCAGCGAAACTTTCTAGTTTAAGGTGCGGTATTTCCTTTTTAATCTTCAACTTCAAAGATATATATATATATATATATATATATATATATATATATATACATATATATATATATATATATATATAGAGAGAGAGAGAGAGAGAGAGAGAGAGAGAGAGAGAGCATCAGTATCAGTATCAGTGTCAGTAGCCCAAGGAGGCGTCACTGCGTTCGGACAAATCCATATACGCTACACCACATCTGCCAAGCAGATCCCTGTTCTGTTTTTCCTCTGTGTGTGTGTGTGTGTGTGTGTGTGTGTGTGTCTGTGTCTGTGTGTCTGTGTGTGTATGTATGTGTGTCTGTGTCTGTGTGTGTTTGCAGGGGTATCATTGGTTTGAGTAGATAGATAGATAGATAGATAGGTAGGCGGATAGATAGATATTGACAGCAAAACAAGATACACTTGCAGACATAATAAAGAAGTAAAACAAAGTGACACACCGCACCAGGGTGATACGCTCTCCCTGGGGACTGTAGACGTTTTGATAGGAGTATCAGCTTTTGGAATGGTATCGTTCAGGAGAGGAGGGGGAGGGGGTTGTGTGTGTGTGTGTGGGGGGGGGGTGTGGGGGGGCCGGGGGTGATGGTGGATGGTGAGTTTGGGGGAAGAGCGGGTAAATTGAGGGTGCGTGCATGCATGTGTGTATGTATGTTGCCCGCCTGTTAGTTCATATCTGTGAGCTTTTTGTTGTCATACAAAAAAAAACCCACAAAAAACAACAACAAAAAATAATTTAAAAAAATAAAAAAACAACAACAAAATAAAAACAAAAATAAAAACAAAAAACCACAACACACAAAAAACAAAAAAAAACAGAAAAACAGAAAACAAGATGAATAAGCAACTAAGTACTCCTTTGAAATGCTTGCAGCCTGCACCAAGCACCGACGATAAAGATAGACCTCTCGAGTGAGTGATGGCCTAGAGGTAACGCGAAGAAGAAGAAGAACAACAACAACAACAATAGCAAAAACAGCAACAATCTACTACTACTACTGCTGCTGCTGCTGCTGCTACACTATGTGGAGTGATGGCCTAGAGGTAAGGCGTCCGCCAAGGAAGCGAGAGAATCTGAGCGCGCTGGCTCGAATCACGGCTCAGTCGCCGATATTTTCTCCCCCTCCACTAGACCTTGAGTGGTGGTCTGGATGCTGCTCATTCGGATGAGACGATAAACCGAGGTCCCGTATGCAGCATGCACTTAGCGCACGTAAAAAAAAAACTAAAAAAAAAACGGCAACAAAGGGTTGTTCCTGGCAAAATTCTGTAGAAAAATCTACTTCGATAGGAAAAACAAATTAAAAAAACTGCACGCAGGAAATTTCTTTTTAAAAAAGGGTGGCGCTTTAACAAAACTCAGAATAAGCGCGCATGACATGAAGATTGAGAAGGGTAGATATTTGAATATTCCACAAGAAGACAGATTGTGCAGCAAGTGTAACATTCTGGGAGACGATATCCATCTTCTTCATCATTGCATAAGATATAAAACCTTAAGGCAACTGTTTTTTTTTTGTTTTGTTTTTTAAAAGATATTCAAAATTCGAATAACACAGGAACTATTCCCAGTCAGGTGATGCTAACAGATGATGAATATATACAAACAAGATTCGGAAAAATTGTTTATGAATGCTGTTCCAATTTATTGTATTAATTGATTAATTAATTGTGTATTTTTTATTCAATCATTCATTTAACACTGCACTTGTGTCTTATAAACCTTAAGGTTTCATGACAATAAAATCTATTCTATTCCACACACACACACACACACACACACACACACACACACACACACACGCACGCACACACACACACACACACACACACACACACACGTTATGTCTCTTTCCCGTCCCCGTCCTCTCTCCCTCTCTCTCTCTTTCTCCCTATCTCTCTCTCTCCCCCTCTCTCTCTCCCTCTCTCTCTCTCCCCCTCTCTCTCCCTCTCTCTCTCCCCCTCTCTCCCTCTCTCTTTCTCTCTCCCTCTTCCCCTCTCTCTCACTCCCTCTCTCTCCCTCTCTCTATCTCCACCCTCTCTCTCCCCCCTCTCAAAGGCCTTTGACTCCATTTCAAGAAAACTTTTATGGCCTATTTTATTAAAGAATGGAATCAGTGGTAAGTTACATCGTTGTGTGAAAAGCATGTACAGTGAAGTGAAAGCGAGAGTGAGAGCTGGGGCAACATTATCTGATTGTGTTAATTGCATTCGTGGGGTTAAACAAGGGGATGTTTGTAGCCCGGTCTTGTTTTCACTTTTTATTAATGAACTTGCTTTGGAAATAATGCAGTATGGTCAACATGGAGTTACTTTTGATTTGATTGAATTGTTTGTTCTACGTTTTGCTGATGATATGATTTTGTTATCTATAACAACAGTGGGTTTACAGCGACAGTTGAACAATTTATATACTGCAGCACGTAACTTACAGTTAAAAGTAAATATGGATAAAACAAGTATTGTTGTGTTCCGTAAAGGAGGATATTTAGCAAGAAACGAAAGATGGTCATATGGAAATGAAAGAATTACCGTTGTAAATGCATATAAGTATCTTGGAATTTATTTTTCTACAAAACTTAGTTTCAGTTTCGCATGTCAAGATATAGCCAATAAAGCAAAGAAAGCAGTTATTCGGATACTTCACATCTTGTATAAGCTTGATTGTAATTCGTTTGGTATTTTTGTCAGGTTATTTGATG
Source organism: Babylonia areolata (assembly GCF_041734735.1). Classification (NCBI taxonomy): domain Eukaryota; kingdom Metazoa; phylum Mollusca; class Gastropoda; order Neogastropoda; family Buccinidae; genus Babylonia; species Babylonia areolata. The sequence goes on along the minus strand of NC_134881.1, from coordinate 34,360,917 downwards.
CTCAAGTCCAGCCAATACTGCAGTATGGTGCAGAAATATGGGCCCTGGAAAGAGAGTGAACAAATAGAAAAAAGTACACTTGTTTGCAATGAAACGTTTTTTGAATGTGGACATTCGAACGCCAAATGATCTTGTGTATGGGGAGCTAGGGAGATATCCAATTTATTTAAACTCGTACATTAAATGCATTAAGTATTGGTTGAAACTTACAAGAATGAACGAAAACAGGCTACCGTTCAAAGCTTATCGGATGTTGTATTCCTTAGATAATAATGGCAAAAAAACATGGGCAACGTGTGTTCGTCAGTGCTTAAATTCTTATGGTTATTCTTTTGTATGGGATAATCAGGGTGTTGAAGATATTGCAGGTTTTATCAAGTGTTTTAGACAGTGAATAGTTGATTGTAGGTGGCAAGATTGGCATGACCATATGGAAACTAGCGATAGATTTGCAGTTTTGAATCTTTAAAACATCGCAGGGGCCTGAACCATATACTGGGATGGAAATAAACAGATATGTAAAAAGTGCACTGACAAAATTTAGATTTGGTGTTTCAAATATTGCTGTTCACAGTTTCAGATACTGTAGTAGGAATGAATGTGAATATATGTGTCGATTGTGCAACCTGGGTAGGGAAGATGAACTGCATTTTTTGTTATGTTGCCCTGCTTTGAGTGACCTCAGACAAAGATTAATTCAACCTAAATATTATAAAGATCCCTGTGCTTTTAGATTTAATCTGCTCATGTCGTCAAAACATGAGCTTACCCAACAAAACTTGGCCATGTATTTATATGAGGCATTGAAGAGACTTCGAATTGTTATTTTGTGAATGTTGTTGAGTATTGTATTAGCTACTTTTGGTTGATTTGTGATGTTGGTTTATCGTGTCAAGTCATTTTCTTCTAATTATTTTCTTGTATGACCCCCTTCAGTAAGGGGCTTTGGCCTTAATCTGAATAAAACATCGCTATCGTTATCGTTATCGTTATCGTTATCCCTATCTCTCTCTCTCTCCTCCCCTCTCTCTCCCTCTCTCTCTCTCTCTCTCCCTCTCTCTCTCCCTCTCTCTTTCTCTCTCCCTCTCCCCCTCTCTCTCCCTCTCTCTATCTCCACCCTCTCTCTCCCCCCTCTCTTTCTTTCTCCCTCTCTCTGTTCTCCCTCTCCCTCTCCCTTTCTATCTCTCCCACTCTCTCTCTCTCTCTCTCTCGGTGCCTCTTCCCCACCCTGACCCTCCTTTCTCGCATCCATCAACCAGCCCTCAGTGCATCTCTGCTACTTCCCTCGCACCCCCCATGCCCTCTTAACAACCCCCTTCTGCACACTCTTCTCCGACACCACCCTTCTAACACACACACACACACACACACACACACACACACACACACACACACCGAAACTGCAAAACTGCAAAAAGACCGATTCAGTTGCACTGATAGGTTCGAGAAAAAAAACCAAACCGTGCAATTGATCGCTTAACAATCGATCAATTGATGATGTCAAGGAGAGTGGGCGAGAGGAGGAGAAGGAGGAGGGTGAGGATAAGAATGGGGTGTGGACTGGGGAGAGGGCAGGGGATCTGTGTGTGTGAGGGGGTTGGGGGTGGGGGTGTGTGTTTGGGGACAGAGGGGATAAGGTCGAAAACCGCTAAAGGGAGATGAATGGAAAGCGGCTTTCGGCCCGACAGCCTGTGTGTGTGTGTGTGTGTGTGTGTGTGTGTGTGTGTGTGTCGCGAACTTCTCGGTGTTGTGTCCCAGATTGACCCCCTCCCCCAGATACGTCCCCGGGGGGCAATTTAACGCTGGAAAGGACCCTCCCCGGTACTTTCACACCGTTCATAATGTCATTGTGTGTGTGTGTGTGTGTGTGTGTGTGTGTGTGTGTGTGTGTGTGTGTGTACGCACGCGTGCATGCGTATGTGTGTGTGCGTGTTTGTATGAGTCTGTAACTATATTGGTGTAGGCGCACGTGTGAGTGTGTGTGTGTGTGTGTGTGTGTATGTGTGCGTGCGTGCGTGTGTGTGCGTGTGTGTGTGTGTGTGTGTGTGTGCGCGCGCGCGTGTGTGTGCGTGTGTGTCTGTGTGTGTGTGTGTGATCATGTCCTGTTCTCTAACATTTCCATTCATGTTACTTACTAAAATTAATGGTCTTGTTTGTCTCTTTGTATTCCCTTTTAAAAGTAGGGATTAAAAAAAAAAGAAAAAGAAAAAAGAAGGGACGAGTCAAGTTGTAATGGGTTTCCGTGAGTTTCTTCATTTGCACAGTTTTAGATACACTTTGATGATTTATATCTTTTGGCTTTTGCTGCACAAAGAAGTCTCTGACTATTGCTATCAATATATATATATATATATATATATATATATATATATATATATATATATATTCCGTTTTCGTCCAATATCCTTACCAGTCTTCGGTTTACATGTATCATACTCTTTTCTCCGTCTGTCTTTTTTTTTTCTTCTCAAGGCATGACAAAGCGCGTGTTGTTACGCTGATGGTCAGGCATCTGTTTGGCAGATGTGGCGTAGCGTATATGGATTTGTCTGAATGCAGTTACGCCTCCTTGAGTAACTGAACTGAACTCTATCTGTCTGTCTTTCTTTTTTATGTTTTTTTTTCTCTCTCTCTACTTTCTGTCTCTCCGTCTTTGTGTGTGTTTGCATGCGTGCGTGCGTGCGTGCGTTTGTTAGTGTGTGTGTGTGTGTGTGTGTGTGTGTGTGTGTGTGTGTGTGTGTGTGTGTGTGTGAGGGTTTCCCAACGTCTTCTTTATCTTCTTCTTAATTGCTTGAAAGCTGTCGTTAAGTTTTAAGACACGCACACACACACACACACACACACACACACACACACACACACACACACACACACAGAGAGAGAGAGAGAGAGAGAGAGAGAGAGAGAGAGAGAGAGGAACAGGAAGTAAACGAATAAAAATACATTTCTATTTTTCTAACTGTTGTTACTTTATTTTGTTGTTGCAGTTGTTGCTATGGGAGATAATAATGGATACTTATATAGCACACTATCCAGAAATCTGCTTTAGGTGCTTTACAAAAACGCTTTTGTTAACATAAAACATTATATCTATGTCGCACACACACACACACACACACACACACACACGCGCGCGCGCGCGCGCGCGCGCACACTGCATACATACATTTTAACATACATGTGTATCTAACAGCTACCCTAACACATACGCACACATAGGCAGGCACAAACTTACATAAACACACGCACACACAATACACATTCATATACATGCATGTAGTTATGTACACATACATATGTATACACACATAGTCAAGCACAGCTAACGAAAAGGAAGTGGACCTGCCACAATTGAAATGGAGATCTCCAAATGGAGAAAAAAAAAAAATAGTATGCCCGAACATTACTTTAAAACAAAGGTTTCCTTCATTCAGTCATTCACCAGTGAGGACAGGCATGAGAGAAGTTCTCTAAGCTCTGTTCGGGTGAAAGTTGCGGTAAGGGTTCCCCAGCGAGATCTACCACCGGCTGTATTTTTTCAGAATATGTCTACCGAAAGCTATTTATCTTTCATTGTCGTCATTGCTATTATGATTATGATTATTATCATCATCATTATTACTATTATTATTATGATACTGATTAGAATTATTAGCATTATGTATCATTGCTTTGAGTACATGCGCACCGAATGTATGACACGCAACAGTGACATTCGTGAAGAGTGCGGCCGCATGGACGATAATGCAAAGTGATTTTTTTTTCAGCAGTTGATGTCTTTTGTATGTGTTTTTTTCTTTCTCTCTCTCTACTTCTCTCTGTCAAATATTTTAAAATGGATGCCAAAAACAGACAAATATTTTCAAATGGATGCCAAACGGCTTTATGATTCGTCCACAGAAGATTGATATGGGTACTTATATAGCACCTATCCTTGGTCGGATACCAAGCTCTAAGCGCTTTACAAACACGGAGTCATTTGCACAACAGGCTGCCTACCTGGGTAGAGCCGACTGACTGCTGCCACTGGGCGCTCATAATTCGTTTTCTGCGTCATTCAATCAGATTAGAGCCGACTGACGGCTGCCATCGGGCGCTCATCATTCGTTTCCTGTGTCACTTAATCAGATTTCAGGGACGCACACAAACACACTCAGACAGACATGTAACATTTTGAGTATATGACCGTTTTATTTAACCCGCCATGTAGGCAGCCATACTCCGTATTCGGGGGTGTGCATGCTGGGTATGTTCTTGTTTCCATAACCCACCGAACGCTGACATGGATTTCAGGATCTTTAACGTGCGTATTTGATCTTCTGCGTGTGTATACACACGAAGGGGGTTCAGGCACTAGCAGGTCTGCATATATGTTCGCCTGAGAGATTGGAAAAATCTCCACCCTTTACCCACCAGGCGCCGTTACCGAGATTCGAACCCGGGACCCTCAGACTGAAAGTCCAAACCTTTAACCATTCGGCTATTGCGAAGAAAGCGATGGAAGTGTGTGCGATGGGTCAGACAAACCGAGAATATAGACAACATCGGCGATGGCGTGGAAAGCAACATGAGCAATCCAGTTAACGCTTTCTTTCCCGCACGGAGAAACGGTTAGACTGTCTTAAGAAACACAGCTTTTATTGTCGCCGTTTTTGCTGTAATTAAACCAGGCCGGGGTAGATTTAGCAAGGGGAGGATTTCGGTCCTGAAATCTATATCAGACACAATGATTGAGAATGTAATCTTCCCCTTTGACCACCTCGGAAAGACTGACTTCCCTTTGTCGCGTCCTCCTGCATTTTCACAGAGTAACTTCCCTTGTCCCGGTGCACAAAACAAATCGCCCTGCCGGCTGGTCGAACGACAACAGGGACAGCGTGCAGAAAGGGTTTTCCGGCGTAGCAGCTTATTCGTACCCCCGTCTATGTTTTAACCCGGTGTTCGGTTGTCTGTGTGTGTGTGTGTGTGTGTGGAGGGGGGGGGGGGGGGGCGGTCTGTGTGTCCGTGGTAAACTTTAACATTGACATTTTCTCTGCAACTACTTTGTCAGCTGACACCAAATCAGGCATAAAAATAGGAAAAATTCAGTTCTTTCCAGTCATCTTGTTTAAAACAATATTGCACCTCTGGGATGGGCACAAATTTTTTTTTTTATTTTTTAATGAAGCCTAATTATATGCAAACTGCATTTACTGTTATATTTATATTTTTTTGTATTCTCTAAACTTGGCACTTTGATCTCATATTCTGACCCAACAACAAGAGCAGTCATTATTATCATTTTTTGTTCAAACAGGAACTTCTTTTGCGAAGCATGGAAGTTTTATTTATTTAGCAAACGTTTTGGTGCAGGTAGTAAAAAAGGGAAATTACTCTGTAATTGATGCTAGGGGACTTAATTTGCTTTAAACTGATCTTTCTCATCTTAAACATTACAATTTGAAATTATACTCAATACATAAAAAAGCTTGGATTTTTTTAAAGTGTATCACAATTGAGTCTTGAAGGCCTTGCCTCTCTCTTTTTTTTTCTTTTTTTGTGTGTGTGTGTGTGTGTGTGTGTGTGTGTGTGTGTTTTAACCCAGGATCGAAACTCAGGATAATTGTTATGTGCTATTTCCAATTGGATTAATATAGATGTAATGTAAAGTATTGTATTGTACCTGGCTAGCCCACATTAACTCTGGGGTCCAATGTGTGGGGTGATGGCCTAGAGGTAACACGTCCGCCAAGGAAGCGAGAGAATCTGAGCACGCTCGTTCGAATTACGGCTCAATCACCAATATTTTCTACCCCTACACAAGACCTTGAGTGGAAGTCTGAACGCTAGTCATTCGGATGAGACGATAAACCGTAGACCCGTGTGCAGCATGCACTTAGCGCACGTAAAAGAACCCACGACAACAAAAGGGTTGTCCCTGGCAAAATTCTGTAGAAAAATCTACTTCGATAGGAATAACAAATAAAACTGGGGGCAGGAAAAAAATACGGAAAAATGGGTGGCGCTCTCAGTGTAGCGACGCGCTCTCCTGGGGGAGAGCAGCCCGAATTTCACACAGAGCAAACTGTTGTGACAAAAAAAAAGAGAAATACAAATGTAGACATGTCTGAATCGACACTCGGGATACCACTTCAACTGGCCAAAACTGATTATCCCCGCAAGTTGATTTTCACCCCCTCCCCTCCGCACCGCCTATCCCCTAAGGGGTAGGTTCTTGGCTTGACTAGCTTGAAACTTGGTCTGTAATGGTACCAATGTGTCCTTGCCTATACCACTACTACTACTATACTACTACTACTACTATTACAATTAAATGTGGAAAAATATAAACTGAATCCACTGCTTAGAAAAAAAAAAACTGTTAGATAAACAGTGTCATAACCTTTCGGTGCCATAAACACAACAAAATCTGAGCACAGTGAGATAGATGATATATATGCAAAGATAGATAGGTAGATACTAGAGAGAGAGAGAGAGAGGAGAGAGAGAGAGAGAGAGAGAGAGAGAGAGAGAGAGAGAGAGAGAGGAGTGGGGCGGAGGAGACAGATACAGAAATAGGGTGAAATGAAGCATTTTTCCGCTATTTTATTCGGATATCGTTTTTACCATCGACAGTTAAACGACGTCTTCATTGGGAAATAAAGGTGATTTTTTTTTTTGCCTTTTCTATCTTTATGTCTCACATTTTTATGAGAAAGAGCGAACGTTCTTAAAATCCCAAAGTGCCTAAATTTCTACCCCCCACCCAAATTATAATATTCACGTGTTTTGTTTTATTTCAATTTCTTTTATTTTGCCAACACCCCCATTTAAAAATAAAATCATTCTATATTTCTCTTTCGCTTTCATTCGTTTATTTATTTCTCCACATCCACTGAGTTTGGGAATAAAACCGGACGCATCACTGACCGTTCCAGAGTAATAAAATGTCCCCGCTTTTATTCTGTCATTTCCCAAAGGTAAATAAATACATCACTTTAAGAAAAATAACGAGGGAAAAATAAAACGACTGACCTAGAACGCCCTCATTTTATAACACACCCACACATATACATATATATATATATATATATATATATATATATTAAAAGGAACGGTACAAGAAAAAAAATCATGTTTGACGCACGATTTACGGAACACAAAACCGAATGCTGTTCGAATGTGGCTCACAAGCCTTGTTTTTAATTACTCCTTTTAAATTTTTTTTGGAATTACTTTTACTTCTGCTTTTCGGGCTTTGGTTTGTTTTTGTTGTTGTTTTTGTTTGTTTTTTTGTTTTTTTTTGTTTTTTTTTAACTTTATTTCAGTCCTGGTTTCGTCGGCAGGTTTTCACTGATGATTTCGATCCAACTACACATAATTTTTGTTAGGCATTGGCTGTATTTAAACCACATTTTTGGACTGATTAATAATAGTGTCATTTATGACAGGCAGGCAAGATGGCAGGAAGGCAGCCAGATAGATAAATATATAGATTGATAGATAGACAGAGAAACAGACAGATAGATACGAATAAGCGGTTCGAGTTGCTGCGAACCGAATTCTTCACACACACACACACACACACACACACACACACACACACACACACACACACACGGGCACACGTGCGCGCGCATACGCGTTCATTCTCCTAAACTGCATTATTGTGTTTGTTAAGTATGTGCGCGCGCACGCGCACGCGCGCGTGTGTGTGTGTCAGAAGATAGAGATCAGTATCAGTACCTCAAGAAGGCGTCACTGCGTTCGGACTAATCCATGTACGCTACACCACATCTGCTAAGCAGATGCCTGACCAGCAGGGTAACCCAACTCGCTTAGTCAGGTCTTGAAAACGAGAGGCAGACAGAGAGAGAGAGAGAGAGAGAGAGAGAGAGAGAGAGAGAGAGAGAGAGAGAGAGAGAGAGAGAATGTGTATGTTTGCGTATTGTGTGGGTGTGCTAGTGCCGGTTACGCTGCTGATCAGGAATCTGCTTGGCAGATGTGGTGTGACGCCTCCTTGAGCTACTGAAACTGAAACTGAAACTAGCGCCGGTTCTTTTGATAGGAAATGAAACTGAATTTCAGTTTAGAGAGCAATTTAACACCTTTACTTCAGCTTTTCCATCCTCAAAGTGGCTGTTCGGTAAGCTGGGTTATAAACATCAGTTGTCGAGTCTAACACTTATTTTAGACCATTTTAAATTCTCTCGTTATCCTCTTTTATCTCGCTTGCAAACGAGTTTCGTTGCAACCGAACGCAGCCATGCCAGTGACGGACCGATGGCTTCAATGGTCAGAGCGGTGGATCCTCGCCCGAGTTCGAACCCCGGCTTTGGCGCACATGGCGGGTCAAATTAAGGGTGGAGATATTTTTTTGATCTTCCATGTCAACATAATGCGCAGACCTGATAGTGACTGAATCCCGTTCGTGTGTATATACGCATGCTTAAGATCAGATCCGCACGTTAAGTGGAGTGATAGCCTGGAGGTAACGCGTCTGCCTAGGAAGCGAGAGAATCTGAGGGCGATGGTTCGAATCACGGCTCAGCCACCGATATTTTCTCCCCCTCCACTAGACCTTGAGTGGTGGTCTGGACGCTAGTCATTCGGATGAGACGATAAACCGAGGTCCCGTGTCTAGCATACACTTAGCGCACGTAAAAGAACCCACGGCAACAAAAGGGTTGTTCCTGGCAAAATGCTGTAGAAAAATCCACTTCGATAGGAAAAACAAATAAGACTGCATGCAGGAAAAATACAAAAAAAAAAAAAAAAAGAATGGATGGCGCTGTTGTGTAGCGACACGCTCTCCCTATGGAGAGCAGCCCAAATTTCACACAGAAAAATCTGCTGTAATAAAATACAATTTAAGGATCTGATCCTTGTCAGCATTAGGTGAGTTATGGAAACAAGGACATACTCAACATGCACCCCCCACCCACCCCCCTCCCACCCACCCCAAAAAAAGGTGTGCATGGCAGGGTAAAAAAAAAAGAAAGAGAAAAAGTCACACAAGTAAGAGTTGCAGCCCACTAACGCACGGGAACAGGGAGAAGAAACAGAAGCCAGTCCAGTCTCGAAACGTATTGATTACCAGCCTGCATTCTTCCGACAACGACACCGTAATACGATGTTATACGACTTTGCTGTCGACGAACTTATCTCGTTCAAAGTTTCGACACATACCGCAGCTGCGTTACTTTGCACTGATGATGGCGATGTCGCTCACGAACTAACTTCGTTTAGGTGTACGGCAGCCACCAGCAAAAAAAAAAAACAACGAAACAAACCAACCAAACAAACAAAAACCTAAACATCCTCAGTGCCTTTGTTGGTAAGAATATCCGAGAGACGGAGAGACAGAGAGAGGGTGTAGGGAGGAGGGAGAAGAGAGGAAGGAGGGAGAGATAAGAGGGGAAGGAATTTGAGAGAATGGCATTAGTAGAGAGAGACAGACAGACAGACAGAGACAGAGACAGGGAGAGAGAGAGAGAGAGAGAGAGAGAGAGAGGAGCGAACGAACGAAAATGATTTTTTCCAGGGTATTGAGATAAGCATAATTACAAGAAAATAATGGGGTTTTTTTTCACCCAGCCCTGGGGTACAAAAAATAAAGAAAAAGAAACGCACCAGAATAAACAGAGAAAATTCATATCATAAGAGAGGGAAAGAGAGGGAGGCGAGGGAACGAGAGAGGAGAGAGTAAAGAAGAAAAGATGAAATGAGAGACAGACTGATAAATCGACAGAAGAGAAAGTGAAGGGGATGGGGGGGGGTGTCAAAAGTTACATTACAAGTTAATTACAACGTATCAAAGAAAATGGCAAGAACAATACAGTAATGTACACATAAGTATGAAAAATCATGAAAGAAAAAAAATATATAGGTAAGATCGGAGAGGGAGAGGGGCATATCTTATAACTAGTAATAACATCAACAATACAGAGAATGGATTGCTATGAATTACAGTGTTTTTTTAAAGTTCTTCGTGAGATATTCACGAGTAATTTTCTTAATGCATGTATGTCAAGAGAGAGAACTCAGAAATATTTTACTGCAAGGCCACCGGCCTGTTTGCAAAGGAGGTACGTACATACAATTGCGACACACAAAATACCGAAAATAAAGGGGGGAGGGACCAATGTCATGGACACAACATTTCATAACTGAAAAAAGTAGACAGATTATTGGCTCGTGACATTTCCTTGAGTAACTTTAAGGATTTTTGAAAAGTTATATAATCATGTCATTTCTTCTTCTCTCTTTTTTTAAGGCGTAATAAATATACATTGCCACAGAGCGAATCATGGGCCTGTTTTCATTTTGTAAAAGTAACGCTAAGTCTGTGTATTCATTTATATTTCTGGACATTTTCACGAGGTATTTTTCCCTGATTAACTGATACATTGGACATAGTAACAAAAAATGGCGTTCGTCTTCTTCAGCGTTGCAGAAAGGGCATGTCAAGAGAGAGAGAGAGAGAGAGAGAGAGAGGATACTGAGACAGACACGCACACAGACACAAACGGACAGACAGACAGACTGACAGGCACGGTCATGCACGCAACGAGTCATTATCTGTCAACCCACCCACTTTTTTTTTTTTTTTTTACTACTACAGAAAAAGTCTTATTCTTATTCCTCAGCATTCCCAGGCCATGTTCAGACGGTCACCCAGAAGAGGACAAGACTCCATCCATTAGACCCACCAGTGACAAAGGGCAGACCAAGACACAACAGGGTCAACACACATTGTGAAGGAAAAAGAAAAAAAAAAAAAAGGTCACTGACCGCTGAATGCTTTACTGATTAGAACTACGGTCCTTATCAATGGGATGAAGACGAAACATCATCTGAAAGGGGAACAAAATGTGAGAGAGACAGATAAGGCAGGAGAGATGCTCAGCAGCAGTTTGAGAACATTAAATAAACATTTTGTGTCCACCTGGGTCCCCATCAGCCGAAGAGAAATGATACTGATAAGTGATTCAGTACATGTAGGCATAGAAGACAAACTGTCTGCTATGCAACTTTAAGAAACAAATCACCTGCACACACACACACACACACACACACACACGCGCGCACACTTTTTTTTTTCGAGAGAGAACAGAATGTGGAAAAGAAAGAGTACAAAATGTAAAATGGATCGGAGAAAGAAAAACAACAATATTGGAATGGTGTGTGTGAGAGGGGGGGAACTGGGGAAGCGGGATTAGGACAAGAAATTAATCAATAATCAAATATTGTATGCACTGCTTCTGTAGATTATTATTTGAAAAGAGGTTCATGTGGGGACCTACAATAATCAACCAACTGGACTATTTAACACACAACTAGCTAACTTTGACAAAGAGAAGTTTGAAATATAGAACTTTTTTTTCCAAAAAAATGTTAACATTTGAAACTGGCAACACGTGTTCAGTAATTAAAAAAAGGTTTCATTCCTAAACACAGAGAGAGAGAGAGACAGAGAGAGAGAGAGACAGATAGGCAAGCAGCCACAGATAGACAAGAGTGGGTGCTGAGGGGAAAAAGGGTTGTCGAGGGAAAGAAATGGGTAAATCAGAAGACGGGGGAACATATTCCTACATTGCTCTTTCTTTTCCCCAATAACTGAAAACGAAACCGTGACAATATTTGCCCGTAGATACCACAACACACATCCACTCTGTTGTTTCCAGAGCAAATACGGCGGCAGAGTCAGGGCAGCAAACGCCAGCTGGTCCAATTCACCAAGCCCAACATCCCTGAGATAACATGTCTTTGATTGCTGAAGTCTTCCTGGTATGTCTCTTCTGTGTGTCCACTATCGGCAGTCTCTTACAGACATGATCAGGAAAGCGTGCGGTGCGGACACGGACACACAAACACACACACACACACACACACACACACAAACACATGCATATTACTTGGGGAGTGCTAAAAAGAGAGATAGAAAGACAGATAAAGATATAGTGAAAATAAGAAGGAAGGAAGGAAGAAGAAGAAAAGCAAGCTTTGCCCATCAAAACCGGCCAAATGAATCCCTCTTGGATACATACCTGATAGGAACAGCCCTTAAAGAACGAGCAGTTACTTCAGATTAGAAACAGAGCACGAGCAAAATTCCTTAGGATGCGAGAAACAAAATAAAACAAAACAAAAACATTCACAGGAAGAACAGTACAAGAATACTTCAGACGAAAACAAAAAGCACAACTTTAGGAGAGAAACACAGAATAAACAAAAACAGACTGCGTCAAGACTTCAGCCCCTTCCCCCTTACGAGTTCTTCTTCCAAGCTGGAATACGAAATTCAATGGATTTGTAAGTTGGAACGCGAAATACAAACGATTTTTAATTTTGCGCTATCTTTGGCATTTTTCTTTTTCCCCGTTTCAGACCCTACAAGCTATTTTTCGTTTCAGTATTGTATTGATCTATTGAAGATAAAATAACCGAGGTGGAGGGGGAGGGAACGAAGTCTTTCTTCCACACAAAATACTTGCAGCCAGCCGTCCCGGTCTTTCGCTGCGGGTAGCCATCCCTGGAGATTCAAATGGCAGAAGCGAAGTTGCATCGCATTGTCATCGCAGGCCCGGAACTTCTGGTCCATCATTGTTTCAATATCAGCATGTTCCAGCGTCAGCAGTCAATATGGGAACCGTCTTTCTCTGAAAAGAAAGTTGGAAATTCAACTTCAGATGCTTGAGGCATGCTCAAGCGTTGTAACCTAACACTTGCATGGGTGGTGGTGGTCTAAATCCAACTGTATTGCCTATTCGGAGCGAACTGGGTCGTACAGTGTTAGATGGTTAGCCTTTTAGCGTGAAGTCCGCAGGTGGTGCTGTAAGCGCCTGATCTGGCAGGCTCTTTGCCAGGAGATGATGGCTTGATCTGTGAAGCAGTTGCCTCGAACGTGCAGACTGCTTTCTCCCTTGGATAGTTTCAAGCTGTTACTCCTGAGGCCGTACTCAAGAGACCATCGTGCCTGCGGGTGAATGTGCGCCTGCGGGTAATGTACGTGAGGCAAGGCAAACTGCCTGAAGGTTAGCAACAACCGGTATTCAGGAACACAAAAACAAACCCGCGGTTCTACAAACCCGTAGGCAATTACAAAGGGTGACTGCCCACGAAGGGGCGGTGAATATGGCGAATCCTTTTTTTGTGGAGAGACCGTGTCTTGAATGATAGTCAGGCTATTGGAACTTTGGGTTTTCCACCTTGTAGATGCCCTGCATGTATGTATCTACAACTCTGTCAAGTCAACACGGGCGCGTCGGTGCTTAAAACTGGGGGTGGAAAACTGTCAGACGCTTTTGTGCAGATGAAAAAAGACCGACATAGTTTGTGTGTATCGTGTCTGTGGAACAAAAGGATTAAACACCCCAGTCCATAACAAATCCACTTTCCACAATAGTATATAACAGGCAATAACGAACAGAAGAAAACAAGGCAGGGATTATCAACACATAACCTGGTTGCTATTTCGTGCTCTGTGGTTGACAGTGTGTATATTTTCTAATTATGCGAGGCTTTTTATGCTCTGTGGTTGTTGCACATGATGCTTCATTCTCATCACGTCTTTTGACAACAAAGAGTATTTGAAAACAATGGTTATTCTGTCCAACCTAACACTGTCGAATCCGCACGAATATTGTCAGTTAAAAACATTTCTGAAACATCATTCTTATACTCACGGGCAGTAAAATGGTTCTGCTTGTTTGGCGATTGGCTACAAAGGCCGCTTTGGCACCACAGATTGGAACATTCCTACCAAAACGACAAAGAAAAGATACCACACTGTAACGAACTGTCGCCCTGCCCTGTTCCCAGCTGGGACACTGGTTGCGTGTAGAAAGCACGTGACACTGTCAAGTGATGCTGTGATGATTCCCGCTCTCTCAAAACGCCAGGCTTACGTGTAAAGCCAAAATCACGTGAAAACAGTGTAACACTGGTTGAAGTGACCTGTTTTGACTCAACACTGTGTTCTGGTGATGTGTGTGTGTGTGTGTGTGTGTGTTGTGTGTGTGTTTGTGTGTGTGCGTGTGTCTGTGTGTGGTGTGTGTGTGTGTGTGTGTGATTATATCTCAATATACATACTTTCTTAACGTACTCGTACTCGTAACTCACTCAGCTTTACCTCATAAACATTTTGTTTTTATCTTTGCACCTATCAAACAGTGAGTTTCTGTAACTGTGCATGGACAATAAACAATCTTGAGCCTTGTGTCTTACTTTGTGTGTTAATCAGACGATTTCGCGACAAAAATCATTATCGTCATTGTTCTGTGAGAACGCAGTGACAGGCTGACTTATACATTTCTCTTAGCTGATTGAAGCGGTTATATATATATATATATATGTGTGTGTGTGTGTGTGTGTGTGTGTGTGTGTGTGTGTGTGAAAAACGAAGCGGATGTTGAGTTCTTCATCTGCGTTTCTGTAAATCTCAAGGGACTGCGTAAGTCTGGAAATCGCCTCTGAATCTGTATATTATTGCTTTCTTGTTTGATTAATTTGATTCCAGTTGTCATTTTGTACGTACATTTTCGTTCTTTTCTCTTTTTTTTTTTTTTTGTTTTTTGGGGGGTTGGGGGGGGAGTGGGTGGTGGGTTGGGTGTGGGATATGGTGTGGCTGTTGGGTGTGTGTGTGTGTGTGGGGGGGGGGGGGGGGCGGGGGGGGGGTCTTTCTTTCTTTCTTTATGCCCGGCCTCCATTCAGTTGTTCTGTCTAATACAAATACAATTGAGAGAACGGAGTAGTGTCTCATTGTCAGCAACATCCTATGTCCAAACTTAGTCTCTACGTCCGCATTTCTTTCTTTCTTTCTTTCTTTCTTGTTTCTCTCTCACTCTTCCTTTATTCCAATTTTTCTTCATCTCTCTCTTTTTTTTTTTTTTCCTTTGTTTTGCTCCGTGAGAATAAGGAGACATTTTCTTTGCGAGCAACCCCAGACAAATCGAATTCGGAAAGGGTATCCTGCAATGCCCGTGTGTCCCATCTTCTTTCCTTTTATGCTTCACTTGTCGTGGATGCAGACTCGGGAAGTGGACAGTATCTGGAACTGGGGGCAGCTGATGGTATACCTACATAAAAGTAACGCGCATCGCGCAGACAGTCCGAAACATTTGGGCTCTTAGAACTGTGGCAAGACTCGAGTTATGCGAGGTGTGAACGCAGATTCAGACGTCCAAACGTTATAGAGGTGCGGGAAAGGATAAGTGTGTGTGTGTGTGTGTGTGTGTGTGTGTGTGTGTGTGTGTTTCTCGTATTTCTCTTTCTTTGTCACAACAGATTTCTCTGTGTGAAATTCGGGCTGCTCTCCTCAAGGAGTTGCGCGCGTGTGTGTGTGCATGCGTGTGTTTTCCATTCGCATGGATATGTGGGGCCTGGTGATTTTTTTGAATGTCTGTGTTCATGTCTATTTCTGAGTGCGTCTACGCTATACATGTTTCTGCTTCCGTCCATATGAGTATGTAATGCGTTCATGCACGCACAGGCTGCGCTTGCGTTTTGCATACACAGTTCATATAGTGCATATTTAATAATGGGTTTTTTTTAAAACACAGATAAAACCATTCTTTGAAAAACAGACCCGTTGTTTTAAGAAGGATCATGATGAACGTAAAGACCAAACGAAAAGGTTTCGCTTCTCATGCATTTCCGAAACAAACTGCCTCTTTCACTGCAATCGTTGAAAATCAGAAAGCATCCGTGGTCTTGGAGAAATATAGGGTGAGATTGGCTGGTTGGGGGAATGGAGGGGAGGGTGGGGGTGGGAGTAGGAGATGGTTTGGCGGGTGGCGGCAAATCTGGCATCGGTGGAAGAACAGGTGCATTATTGGTTCCAGACAGGTAGTGAAACCTTTTTTTTTTTCTTTTTTTTTTTTTTAATTTCCATATCGCATGGAAACAAACAGGCAAGGCACCATGCATGGATCACTCTGTAGATCGCTAAAGCACCAAACTGCCACCTCTCCCTTTTTTCCCTCCCGCCCCCCCTCTAATACTCTCTTCACTGCACCTTCCCCTCCCCTCCCCTCCTCTCTTTCTTTCTTTCCTCTCCTCCTCTTCCTCTTCCCTCATCCCCTTGTCTCTGTGTGCTTCTCTGTGCCTCTCTCTCTCTCTCTCTCTCTCTCTCTCTATATATATATATATATATATATGTGTGTGTGTGTGTGTGTGTGTGTGTGTGTGTACACACTCACACACACACGACACACGTGTGTCCCCCGAAAAAAAAAGTGAACCGCTTTTTGACAAGTATTTTCTCAATGATAGAGGAACCGAATTCATTGAACATTTTCACACAGTAACCTTAGGGTATCATCAACAAAGTTTGCAAAATATCAAAAATATCAAATTACGAGAGTATTGTCAAAGTCAAAACAGCTTGTCAAAAAAATACAATATCAGAGGAAAACTCACTTATTTCAGTTTATGCTCAATGTGACATCCATCTTCCTCCACGACTAAACGAAGCCGTTTCTTCCCAGCAGAAATGCTTTTACGTATTTCTTTCACCGATATCTCCTCCCATGACATAAATATCCTGTCCTTTATCGCCTGCCTGTCTTGTTTGTCTTATGTTTATTATGTGAATGGTTCTATTGTTGTATCTCCCTTACCCTTTTGATTGTGGTCTGGTGGCCTGTACACTTAATAAGCCGTTGTCATTGACACACACACTCTCTGTCTCTCTCTCTCTCCCCCGCTCTCTCTCTCCCTCCCTCTCTCTCTCCCCCGCTCTCTCTCTCCCTCTCCCCTCTCTCTCTCTCCCTCCCTCTCCCTCTATCTCTCTCTCACTCTCTCTCTCTCCCTCTCCCCATCTCTCTCCCTCCCCTCTCTCTCTCCCGCCCCCTCTCTCTCTCCCGCCCCCCACTCTCTCTCCCTCTCCCCCTCTCTCTCCCTCTCTCTCTTACTCTCTCTCTCCCTCCCTCTCTCTCCCTCTCTCTCTCTCCCTTCCCCCTCTCTCTCTCCCTCTCTCTCTTCCTCCCTCTCTCTCCCTCTCCCCTCTCTCTCCTGTCTCTCTCTCTCCCTCTCCCTCTCTTTCTCTCTCTCTGCCCCCTCTTTCTCTCTCTCTCTCCCTCTCTCTCTCTCCCTTCCCCCTCTCTCTCTCCCTCTCTCTCATCCTCCCTCTCTCCCCCTCTCTCCCCGCATCTTTCTCCCTCTTCCTCTCTCTCGTACGTGCAAA
The DNA here is from genome assembly GCF_041734735.1 of Babylonia areolata. Taxonomy (NCBI): domain Eukaryota; kingdom Metazoa; phylum Mollusca; class Gastropoda; order Neogastropoda; family Buccinidae; genus Babylonia; species Babylonia areolata. The sequence goes on along the minus strand of NC_134881.1, from coordinate 34,343,750 downwards.
CAGTAATGGTTTCCCAAATAATTGTTATGGAAGGAAAAAAAATATAAGCAGATAGAATTGGTATTTTGGATGGTCGATCTGATGACGATGTTTCTGTGTAATTTTTTGTTTGTTTGTTGTTCATTTATGTGATCTGCGTAATGTTTGGTGCGTTAGTGTTTTGCTCTGTTTAACGAAGTTAAAATGGTTAAAAAAAAAAAAGGTTTAAAATCAAAGGTACCTTCAGATGAAGATAAAAACGACGTTCCTTCGAAGCACCACCAGCCTCTCCTCCAACAACACAGTGAGCAGAGCAGAAGTTTCCAGCCATTGAGATGTGTACTCACCTCTTCAATACATGC
>NC_134881.1:34320909-34338409 GCF_041734735.1 Babylonia areolata | reverse complement strand
GAAGCTTACACATGCATTAAAGTCTTTGAGATGATATAATGAGCGAAGTTCCATGTGCAATAATATGCTTAGCTGTCCAGGCAGAAAACACACACACACACACACACACACACACACACACACACACACACACACGGCAGATTTCTGATAGAGAAACAAACACAAATTCAGGAAGAGGAAACGATAGTGGCACTGCCCTGCGAAAGCTGTCCCAGGGGAGGTGACACACACACGCACACACACACACAGAGAAATCTCTTCCGACAGGAAATAAACACACAAGAAAATTTCGCTGGAGGAAACGCTGCGTGTTGGGATGTGTATGTTCTCACAGGACTTTGTATGAGAAAAAAGCCTGGAGCTGAATGAACTGGAATCAGCAATACGAAGCAGTGACATACTTCCAACGTTGTGTCAAAAGATGGATGCAAACTGTATGCTGTGGGAGCCACAGAGGGTGGGGGGTGGGGTGAGGCTGGGGGTGGGGGTGGGGATGGGGGGTAGAGCAAAACATCGGCGGGAACGACAGCTCTGAACACATAGCATTATTTCCTTCTTCTCTTCTTCTTCCTTTGTTGGCTGCAAGTCCCACGTTCGCTTGTACGTACACGAGAGGGCCTTTACGTGCATGACCGTTTGTACCCCGCCATGTAAGCAGCCATACTCCGCTTTCGTGGGTGCGCATGCTGGGTACGTTCTTGTTTCCGTAACCGACCGAATGCTGACATGAATTACAAGATATATAACGTGCGTATTTGATCTCCTGTTTGCGTATACACACGGAAGGGGGTTCAGGCACAAGCAGGTCTGCACATAATTATGTTGACCTGGGAGATCGAAAAAATCTCAACCCTTTACCCACCAGGCGCCGTTATCAAGATTCGAACCCGGGGCCCTTAGATTGAAAGTCCAACGCTTTAACCACTCGGCTGTTGCGCCCGTCACACCATCATTTTTAAAGCCGGTGACTTTGATATATGGAATCCGTTTCTGAGTTCAGTCCTCATAATTTCTATTAAATTAAGAGTTTAGAAATATTCTTCGCGATTATTCACCTTCTATAAAACAAAAACACACGGCTATCATAACTGGTTCGATTCTGCACGCATGAAAAGGAGCGATATGCTCTCGTCAAATGACGAGAGGTGCCCTATATTTATTTATCCAGCCATGTTATGCATCTCTGCAGGCATACGTTCCCCAGGCTGTATTTGATTAAAATGTTCTGTCCAGTATCAAAGATACGGACAGCTTCCCACTGAGGCTCGTTTGTCAAAAGTGAATCATATGTATGCACTTCTTCCCCTCCCCCCCACCGACCCCCGTTCCCCCCCCCCACCCCACCCCACCCCGCCCCAGAATGTCGTAACTTGGGATGTAGTTTATATGCACGTCAGAAGGACTTTCTTTTTTTTTGCCTTAATGTGACACTGACAAATGTGTGTGTCCATCCAGCAAAACGTCTGAGCATGCTTTGCCTGCGGTACTTATCGTTTTCTTTTTTTGTTTTTTTGTTATTTACTTACTTGGTATGATGCGCTAAATTTTGACTGCCTGTTTGCTGTGTAGTAGTAGTAGTAGTAGTAGTAGTAGTAGTAGTAGTACAGGGACTGGCAAGTCATCTACCTAGACCTCTCGGCCTTTTTATGTCCCCATCGAATCTTCATCTTCACTTCCTCCATTTTATTTAATTTATTTATTTTCTTCCTTTGTTTGTTTGTTGTTGTTGTTGTGCGGGGTACGCAAGTACACTTCTGCAAGAAACTTTGTTTTCATTCTTTATAATAAAAAAAAAAAGTTTTCTTTTAAGATGGTGTTTGGTGTCAAGGAGATTTTTGAACGTCTTAGTATTTTGTGCAAGTTTAACTTCGGTTGGTAGTGCATACCATGTTTGTGCAATTCGGTTAGCCAGTGAATTTTTTTTTTCTAAGGTTGGTATTGCACTGGCGGACGGGTTTTTTAAAAATATTTTTTATCTTAAATTTGTGGATGTTTGTTTATGATAATGATTTCGGTATCGTCAGCTAACTCGTGTGATGCCCCCTCCCCCCCTCTCTCTCTCTTTATCTCTCTCTCTCTCTATATATATATATATATATAGAATGTGTGTGTGTGTGTGTGTGTGTGTGTGTGTGTGTGTGTGTGTGTGTGTGTGTTTACGCCTCTGTTTATGCCTCTCTGTTTGTATGTGTGTGGGCGTGGTAGTGAGCGAGTGTGTATTTATGTGCTCAGTCCTTCTTAGAGCGGGAATCGTTCTGCCAAGTATGTCAAAATAGCGCTGAAAGATAGTTTTCAAAATTCATGGATGCATGCTCTGGAGGAGAGTATTAAATGTGTGTGTGTGTGTGTGTGTGTGTGTGTGTGTGTGTGTGTGTGTGTGTGTGTCTGTCAGTGTGTACGTGTGTATAGATGTGTGTGTGTTTGAGTGTGTGTGTGTGTGTGTGTGTGTGTGTGTGTGTGTGTGTGGTGTAATTTTATATACACGTCTTTCCGTGCTTCTGACATTGAGTGCATTGGTGGCTCTATAAACTCACAATGCGTGCTACAGCTCCGTCATATTTTTTTTTGACAGCCGGATCTGCACGTGACAGACACTGTCAGGTTTATGTACACGAAGAGACAGTGCCCTCTGCACGCACCTGCACTCATACATTGTTCCACTGTATAGTGTGTTCCAGAGGCCTGCTTTAGAAACATTAGTTTCGCTCGTGGATTCTCGGCGTTTTGAAATATGTGTTTTTATGCAGTGCATTTGCCTATGAAGTCCGCATTCACTTCACAAAATGCAAGATCGTATGATGCAAGGAATAGTGCGATGACGATTTACAAAGAAACAGCAATATCACATGATAAGTATGCTGAAATGGAAGATCGCGTTATGTGATGAAAAGTAGGAACACTATACGCAAAGAAACATGTAAACAGACACACACACACACACACACACACACACACACACACACACACACACACACATACGCGCGTACAGCACCCATTTCCTGGAGAAAGAAAGGAGAAGAAAACAGTACCCCATTCTGGCATTGTGCTTGGAAAAGGCTTCTAGAACCCCCCGTGCAGCTGTGACAAAGTCTGAAACATCAGGAAAACGGCACCAAACATTATGCTCGCTTGCACACACACACACACACACACACACACACACACACACACACACACGCACGCACACGCACACACACACACACACACACACACACACACACACACACACACACACACACACACACACACACTGGCGGGAGAGAGAAAGACAGAGAAAGAGGGGAAGGGAAATAAAAAAAAAGGAAAGAAAGGACAGAAAGAAAGAAAGCATGAAAACACACACACACACACACACACACACACACACACACACACACACACACACACACACACACACACACACACACACACACACACACACACTGACGGGAGAGAGAAAGACAGAGAAAGAGGGGAAAAGAAATGAATACAGAAAGAAAGAAAGAAAGAAAGAAATGCTCAAGTCTTGCGAAATCCAATGCAAATGCCTCCAGCCTCTTACATAAAAAAAACACGTACACAGAGGAATAATGATAAAAACTGAACAAAACACACAAGATGTAGGACGTTAGGGAGAAAGTGATTTTGCTCAGCCATGCATTTTGTAATCAATATCAAGAACATCAAAGATACTCTTTTTTTTCTACAAATCTGTCTTCATTTCGTAACCAGGGAGTGGGTGAATCGTGTCACGTTTGCTGTGATACTGATAGACATGGTTTTTGTTTTAAGTTGATCCTTACATTTGCGCTTTCGAAAGCGCACACAGCGGACACGGTTTAAGGGGTTTTTTGTGTTTTTTTTAATTCTGTTCCAAAAAAGTTTTGATATTCCACTTGTAACTCCGAGATCATTCAATAAAAGAGTGATCTGCGCGAACTGTCATTCTCTTAGTTGTTGTTGTTTTTTTTTAAATAATTTTTATTATTTTTTTTTTTATATAATGATGTACATTTTTTTATTTTTTTATTGAAAGTTGTCATCCTCGAAGTGCTAACCTAACTGGGTCAATCTTGACAAGGAAAGTGCACGGAGGTTTGTACAGTCGGTCATGTGAACTAGAACTTCAGTGAAATTTACCTTAAAAAAAAAAAAAAAAAGAAAAGAGAAAAAACTCTCTCGCCCTCCTCACATACAAAAGACTTTAAATACATGCATATAGGGTCTGTGGATGCGGTTCTGACTTAATTAATACTTTGTTTGGGGTTTTGTATTGTATTGTATTCAACTGCATTGTGTTGCATTACCCTTTCCCACAACATGTTTTTGTGTGAAATTCTGTCTGTCTTCCCAAGGGATAGCGCTTCACTCGCAGTGCAGCGCCAGGTTTTTTTTTCCCCTGCCTGTAAGCGTATTCTTTTTTCTTATCAAAGTTTATTTTTCACGTGATTTACCAGGGAGAATCTTTTTGCCGTAGGATTTTTTTTTTTTTTTTTTTACATGCCCTTAGTGCACCAAGCACACGGGACCTCGTTTTTTTTTTATCGTCTCAACCAAATGACCAGTGTCCAGACCCACAATCAACTTAAGGTCTAGAGTTAGCTTCACCGTATTGCCCCAAACACCCGTCCGACTGTTTTTGTGTTGGCCTGTCTCTTCGATTGCAATTCTGCGGTTTGTTAGCTCTCTCTCTCGTGTCCTTGTCCCAGTTTTAGGCGTAGAAGTTTCAAGGGTTTGCTTCATTCTGTTAGCACACTTGTTAAGGTTCACAATCAACGTACTGGGCCGAAAAGCCGAAGAGTTTGATGGCGTCCAGGGCGAAACCTCTCAAGGTTGCTACTTCATTCTTTCTGTTTTGTGTGTGTGTGTGTGTGTGTGTGTGTGTGTGTGTGTGTGTGTGTGTGTGTGTGTGTGTGTGTTCGATCAGCTGATTAATTCATGAAAGCTACGGTCCTTTGGAAAGGGGATGGACACAAGGAAATATCGCACAGTACGAAATGTAGACACACTGCCAAATCGAAACAACAAAAATAAAAATATTTTTAAAAAAGAAAAAAAAAAAAAAAGCAGGCACATATCTAACGGATCAGATCTCCCAATGGATCAAAGTGTTCATTTTTGTTACGCTGTGTTGTGCCGTGCTGTGCTGCGCTATGCTGTGCTGTGCTGTGTTGTACTGTGCTGTGCTGTATTGTACTGTGCTGTGCTGTGTCACCAGCTCATGTCCTGAAACCTCCCCAGCGTTGTCTATACTTTTATAAGTCGTCCTGCTTTTTGTCCAGACGCATTTATGATCTTGCCTTTTACCCGGATCGGAGTTTGTGTACGCTGATCCCTATAACAGCTGTGTAAGTGTATATTGCACTTGGTTGTGTCTTGTTTTTCCATTTGTCTCAATGCGTCAGCCTGACTGTTCGAGGAGACACTCGATATGGCTCTTCTTTCTTTCTTTCTTCTTCTTCTTCTTCTTCGACTCTATGAAGAAAGGAGGAAGGTAGCAGAATTGTTAAGACACTCATTTACCAGTACAGATGATAAGATAAATAAGACTTACACGTAGGAGTGAGGGACGAATTTCGAAGCCATTCTTTTGCTTTGTAAATAGAAAACAAAAAGAACAAAAAAAAAGGACTGATAAACACAAGACAAAAAAACAAAACAAAACAACAGCAACAAATAGCTGATTTTTCGATCATAAAAACCGCGTTGTGCAAGAAACCTTAATCTTCAGAGAAATAAACCTCCCAACAGCTTTTAGATAACATTCTGTCTATATCGACAATCGACTTCTAATCCAAGGCATTGGATTTTTTTTTTTTTTAAATGACAGCATTGCAAAATAGATGATTACTTTTGGACACATAACCCGTTCTTTGGTTATGTAGGTCATGTCCACATGACGATCAACGTGAATTCTTTCTTTCTCTGCATAAGCCACTGTCTACAATTTAATATATAGGCTATCTATTGTCAGAGGAGTGTGGTAATCATTGTGCTACATATAGGCTATCTATTGTCAGAGGAGTGTGGTAATCATTCTGCAGCATATAGGCTATCTATTGTCAGAGGAGTGTGGTAATCATTGTGCTACATATAGGCTATCTATTGTCAGAGGAGTGTGGCAATCATTCTGCTACACATAGGCTATCTATTGTCAGAGGAGTGTGGCAATCATTCTGCTACACATAGGCTATCTATTGTCAGAGGAGTGTGGTAATTATTCTGCTACATATAGGCTATCTATTGTCAGAGGAGTGTGGTAATTATTCTGCAATCCCTTGAATCAGTGCTATATCTCACTGCTTTTTTATCTTCTGAAAACAAAGAGGAACTGTGCAAGATCAGTTGCATTCTCGATGGTTGACTGCAGCAATTTAAAACAGACGATCCGAATCATATTTTGACTGAAACGTGAACACAATGTGTTCACAAACACAAACACACACACACACACACACGCTCGTTCTCACGCACGTTCCAACCGCCCTCACAGCCCACCTTCTCAAAACTCTCTCCCGTTTTAATGTAACCACAGACACATACATGTACATGCGCAATGCACTCACCCCACTCTTCCCTACTCCCCGATACACACCCAGAAACACACACACACACACACACACACAAACAAAACCAAGAAAACGGTGGTGGAATATATCGACATGATATCAAGGAAAGAATTATCACCGAGTGGAGGGAAACTTCTGTAAAACGAAACAAAAATGATGCGGACTACTTTTCTTCGCGCATGTGTCACAAAATGTGCACAAGGGCCGTCGCTTGAAAAGTGCAGTCAGTGATGTCGTTTGCATGTTCAGCTGCTGCACTTTTCATGCGGGGAGCTTAGGCCAAACAACAACAACAACAACACAATTGTCATGACTTTCATAATGCAGTTGCCTGAAAAGGAGACAGTCTTCTGAACGCAAATGTTCCTGGTGAGATACTCAGTAGTTCTATTTTCTTACAAATGGAATTTCTTCAGTTTTTTGCCGTGACAGAAGTGTTTGCTAGATTGTTTTGTTGTCAGTGTCAGTCGTGACGTGAAATTCACACCCTGTTTGCGATTTTTTGGTGGTGTCAGAAAGACTTTTCATTTTGTAGTTTTTTATTTGCTTGGGAAAAAACAACAACAACAACATTTTCTCTTCATTCGTCATTGCTTTTGTGATCTTTTTTACCCCTCCCCGAATTGTAGAGTGAATCTTAAGATGAGTGCTATCCAATAGAATTTATTTCCGACCTGCCCACGACGTTAAAAGTGTCGTCTGCTGCCACAGTGGTAAGATGAGCTCAATTCGCCTACTTTCTGGAGGCGTGCAGTGCGGTTTGGAGTTGCCAGGTTAGTGTGTGTGTGTGTGTGTGTGTGTGTGTGTGAGCGAGTGAACGACAGAGAGAGAGAAAGAGAGAGAGAGAGAGTTATTTGTAGTGTTGTCTGGTAATCTTTTATTGTGAATATGTATACTTATGTGTGTTTGTATGTGTGTGTGCGTGTGTGTGCTTTAGTGTTATGTGTATGTGTGCATGTGAGCGAGCGAGCGAAATATATATATATATATATATATATATATATAGAGAGAGAGAGAGAGAGAGAGAGAGAGAGTTTTCTGGTCATCTCTGTGATCTCTGTGAATGTTTGTGCGTGCGTGCGCGCGCATTCGTGTGTGTGTGTGTGTGTATAATTATGTGTGTAATCTGATATCACTTTTTTCCATGAGTATTCTGCAATTAACTTGGTTCAGAAGAGAATTGTTTAATGTAATTGTTAGTACTCATATGATTCACATATTTTTGGCAGCTCATTGGCAAGAAGTGGACACTGAAACACTTGAAAAGACATTGAAACACTTGCCGAGATTATCTTAAGCTTAAATGAAATATAGATTCTGAATTTGCTTTGAAAAGAAATCAGTTTATTGACGTACAGGTTTTTTGTCTGTTTCAAATCTCTCTCTCTCTCTCTCTCTCTCTCTCTCTCTCTCTCTCTCTCTCTCTCTCTCTCTCTCTCCTCTCTCTCTCTCTCTCTCTCTCTCACTGTTTCTGTCTGCCTCTCAACCTATGCGTGCGGATGTGGGTGGGTTGGTGGGAAGGTGTGATGTGGCGTGGTGGTCGCTTGGTAATGCTTTCTTTTGTGTTTAGATAATTACACGGACAGCAGTAACGACCACATCCAATTCCAGGTATTCTATTTGAGCCCATTTCCGCCCAGCAGATCGTATTTCTGGCGGACTATTGGCACTCAGTCATGAACTTCCTCTTTCTGTCTCTCAGTCTGTCTGGCTCTCGGGGGTGACTGTTTGTGTGACTCCTTGTTTCTGTCGATCCATCTTTGTCTGTCTCTGTCTCCCTCTCTGTATGTCTGTCTCTGTCCTTGTCTGTATGTCCTTTTTACCCCTTTGTCTTCGATTCTCAGTTCGTCTGTCTGTCTGTCTCTCTTTCTCTCACTCTTTTTTTGCATGGTGTGTGCTCATGTGTGCGTAGGGTTGGCTGGGTGGACGGTTTGGGGGATAGGATTGGGCGGGAGAGAGAGAGAGAGAGAGAGAGAGAGAGAGAGAGAGAGAGAGAGAGAGATGAACACACACTGAACAGTTTTTTTCTTTTTTGCCCAGACTTTCTTGGGTCGACCACCGTTTTATTTTGTATATAAATTCATTGTGTCAATTCAGAATTAAAAAGAAAAATCTGAATACAGTGAGCATTAACAAAAAACAGATGTACGTCATTATGGTCCTTTAGACAATCAACTAAAACAAAACCAATACCCGGTATTCCATAACTATGTCATTGTAATTAATAACGATTATGGAATAAATCACCCATATGAAAAATGCATACAACTTTTCATTAACTTATTTAGGGCATGTGAAAAAGAGAAAAGAACACCTCCCCGCCCCCCCAAAAAAAAACAACAACAAAAAACAAAAAAAACAAACAACAAACAACAAACAAACAAACCAAAAAAAAACCAACAAACAACAACAACAAACAAACAAAAACCAAACCAAACAAAAAAAACCCCCAGCAAAAACAAAAAAAACAAAAACAAACACACACACAAAAACAACAACAACAACAACAACAAAACACAAGACAATAATATGGAAGGAAGCCGTACAAACTGTCCAGTTATGTGTACAAAACTTAAAATCAATCATAACGACAGTCAGCTGGACTACCAGGCAGACAGGCAGACACATACGGACAAACAGACAGTCCCTCCCCCAACCCCTAACAACCCTGTCTTGCTCCTCCAAACTTCCAATGGTTCCTGTCCCTTTTTGTTTTATTTTACTGAACACTGAAATGTTTAATGTCATTATCTGTAAAGCTCTAGTGACATAGTAATTGTATTTTGTATTTGTATTTCTTTTTATCACAACAGATTTCTCTGTGTGAAATTCGGGCTGCTCTCCCCAGGGAGAGCGCGTTGCTACACACTACAGCGCCACCCATTTTTTGTATTTTTTTTCCTGCGTGCAGTTTTATTTGCTTTTCCTATCGAAGTGGGTTTTTCTGCAGAATTTTGCTAGGAACAACCCTTTTGTTGCCGTAGGTTCTTTTACGTGCCCTAAGTGAATGCTGCACACGGGACCTCGGAATTGAAACAGAAACAGGAAACTAAACTACAAAGGGATAAGCGATACTTTGGTACTTTGTCATTAGTTTAAAAATTCCATGTGGCAGGGGGGTACTGTGCCGTTTTTTTTCCAAGTCGTTAGAGAGAGAGAGAGAGAGAGAGAGAGAGAGAGAGAGAGAGAGAGAATGAATGAATGACTGAATGAATAAATCTTTATTTTCCAATGGTGAAGATATTAGTACTTTGGCCGATTTACACATCTGCCGTTGTTCTAAAAGACACGAGAGATAGATAGATAGAGAGAGAGAGAGAGAGAGAGAGAGAGAGAGAGAGAGAGAGAGAGAGAGAGACTGCGATTAATATTTCATTGCCTGTGTAGTTAGCTTGATTACATGGGTAAATGTCTAATGTGAAGGTAACCAACTAGTATTTTGATAAACTTGCTCAACTCCTCGGTGCAGTTCATAGCTCATGTGGCTTATTATCAAGTGGTCAAATGCTTTGCATAACTCGTCGCTTTCTCTGTTTGTTTTTCTGTCTGTCCCCTTCTCTCTGTCTTTCTCTCTCATTCTCCCATGTCTGGTTCTGTCTCCACTCTCTCCGACGTTTCTCTGTCTCTGTCTGTCTGTCTCTGTCTGTCTGTGTGTCTGTCTGTCTGTCTCTCCCCTACTACTACTGCTTTCGATCGTTGATATGTTTATTCCTTTCTCTTCTGTGAATTTCTTTTAATGTATGTCTCTGTCTCTGTCTGTCTGTCTCTGTGTCTCTGATTCTATATACCTCTCTCTCTGTGTGTCTCTGCCTGTCTGTCTGTCTTCGATCATTGATATGTTTATTCCTTTCTCACTCTGTGATTGTCTGTCTCCTCTGTCAGTCTCTTCTATATCTATCCTTCTGTCTGTCTATCGTTGATATGTTTATTCCTTTCTCACTCTGTGATTGTCTGTCTCCTCTGTCAGTCTCTTCTATATCTATCCTTCTGTCTGTCTATCGTTGATATGTTTATTCCTTTCTCATTCTGTGAATTTCTTTTGTCTGTCTCCTCTGCCGGTATCTCTATGTCTGTCTCTCAGTCTGTCTGTTTCTTTTATTCTCCTATTTCTTCTTCACTATTTGCCCGTCCTTATCTCTTTTCTCATCTCTCGTCCCTATTGTTAATTGTTTGTTCATGTCTTTATTGTATTGTATTGTATTGTATTGTACATGAATATTGGTACTCATGCTTTGTGCATGCGTATGTACGTTTGGTAATGTTGTTCTGAATGTTTTGGCTATTTGCCCAGCGGGCCGGATGTATAAAAAAACAAACACGTGATGCTTAGTTCAATTCCCTCTTGAAATAGATTTCGTTCGTTCGTTCGTTATCTCTTTCCATCTCTCTCTCTCTCCCTCTCTCTCTCTCTCTGTCTCTGTCTCTGTCTGTCTGTCTGTTTCTCTCTCTCTCGCTCTCGCCCTCGGCCTCGCTCTTTCTCAGACAGATACAGACAGACGGACGGACGGATGGAGAGAGACAGAGAGAGAGACGCTTTGACACATTGATGTCATTGGTGTCAAAAGCGTTTCTCTCTGTCCGTCCGTCTGTCTGTATCTCTGTCTGTCTCTGTCTCTGTATTCCTATGGCTCTGCCTCTGTCTCTCTGTGTTTCTGTATTTCTCTCTCTCTCTCTCTCTCTCTCTCTTCTCTCTCTCTCTCTCTCTCTCTCTCTCTCTCCTGCCCCCGCCCTCGCTCTTTCTCACTTTTTCTTTCTCTGGGCACGCTCGTGTCGGTGTGTCTGTGTGTCGGTGTATGATTCCTATCTGCTTATTCTGTAATTAGATGGTTATAAGGTCATCTTTCTGATGTGACCATGCTGAGCTTCCGGTATATCTGACCAAATCATACTTCGTTCAGTTTGTTAGCAAGTAGGGTAGATATGGGTAATTGCGAACGATCCAGTCGAAGCGACCACCTCAACGTGTGTACTACAAAGATAATATGTCGTATGACAGTCAGAGGTAGTTCTTGTCTCCGACTGGTTGCCCATAGGAAAAGTTCGTCAGCTCATTCTTTTCAACGTTTTGTCAACGTTTGAAATAGCAAGGGTGCCTGAGGGTAAATGCGAACGGACAAGTGCAATTGCGAACTATGGCTTTTGGTACATGTAGACAATTAAAACAGACGCAGGTCTTTAACTCATTAGACATAACATATTATTGGAACAGAACATCCCACTTGGTTTTGATCACACATGAACACAAACACACACAGAGACGTCTAAACACACACACTCTACATCGCACACACATTCTTTTGAGAGTGCTCGGTAACTGGACAGCATCGTTTGCAAATGGACTCGCTTCAAAATATCCTTTGGTCTAATTGCAAACGATAATATTTTGCAGATTCCTGTTAAAACTGACGTTCTGATCTGTCACCAATATGCTTTCTTAAACTCTCCCAGCACTGGTAATGCGCATTCAACATATCCGATCTAATAAAACTATTTTAATATGTGTCAAAGTTCAAGTCCTACAACTTGCTTCCCTTGATTTTAGGATTTTGAGAGTCCGTTTGTAACCTTGGTCGGCAGTCGTGCGCAAAGAGAAGAAAGAGCACGGAAATAGCCAGAAATAGCTGATGTTTGACTGGTTCTTGGAAATGGATATTAATTGAGGTATTAGGAAAAGGTCAAAGCAGACGTTGAATTATAAAGTGCAGCCGTTAAGAACGTTTCGAAGTGGGGTGGTATACGAACCGTTCGCAATTACACGCTTTTCGGAATTACCCATACCTACCCTGATTAAGATCTGTGTTTCACAGAACAGTTTCTCTCAGTGTGTATCTTATTTTCGGCCTGTCATTCTCTCTCTCTCTCTCTCTCTCTCTCTCTCTCTACGTGTGTGTGTGTGTGTGTGTGTGTGTGTGTGTGTGTGTTCCGCTTTCTGTTCCAAAACATTCATCCGTTTTACGATTGTCGTAAAACTTAAAACATTTTTTGGCAGTCAGTCTCGTGGCCTTCGAAAGTTTCAATGGGTTTTTCATCATCATCAGCGATGACATTTCGGAGAGTTCGACAGGTGGTTTTAGACAAAAACAGAATTTGAAGTTGTTTAAATTTGTTCGACATACCTTTAAATTACGTTGTTTGATGGGTCTCTTGTGGAATTCAAATTATTTGTGTAAATGTAAACAGAAGTATTTTTATAACTTTTTTTCGACTTACTTTAGCTGCAGCTTTTGTTGTTGTTGTTGTTGCTTTTTTGCCATGTTCTCTTCTTCTTCGTCGTTTTTGGTGTTGTGTCTGTATGTCTTCTTCTTCTTCTACACTCCTAGCACGAATGAGACTTTGTACTAATTAAAAAGAAGGCGACTTGGGTAAGGTTGCATGAACGTACGTCACAAGAAGGGGCGAAAGTTTGGTTCTGGGTCACATTGAACCTGGGGCACACAATAAGTTCTGAAATTCTGGAGACAATTTTGGCTATGAACATACCGAACCTTTTTCTTTGTCCTGGGACATATGTAAAAGAAAATTATCTGCAACGAATTAAATAAATAAACACAGGCGATTTAATTTATCAATGAAATAAATCGTCAGTTCGACAAGTATTTATCTCTGTCAGCATTCACTTGATCACATCAAGGCTACGTTCACACAAAACCCAGCCAGCTGCTGACAGTAGCTGACAGCGGCTGTCCGAGATTTGTCCACAGTCTTTTGCGATTTCCCGCCATGTATGCCGGCAGTAAGTGTTCACTCTAGCCACCGGTTGTCTCCAGCTGTGTGAGTTGTGGCGAGCACACAAATTAGACTATCGGGTGGACCAAGAGACGGAACTTCGATGATACCAGCATCTACGTCAGTCCCAATAATACTAATTTCTTCCGCTTGGAGAGCGCCGTAGCTGACTGTGTCTAACTGACGCGTGATGCTGTGTCAGGCTGACGGCAACTAGCTGGCATGGCAGCAACTGGCTAGGGTTAGCGTGAAGTTTTTAGGTGGCTTTAACGAGGGTTAGCGGTGCGTTTAAGTTATTGCGCACTTCCCCCACGTATTTATTGTGAACTTCTTCCGCGTGATAACTTTTTTTTTTTTTCGGCGCTCGGTCTGTTCACGTTTTGTGTTGACGTGTTTCGCTTCAGCTGGAAATAGAACAGGTAGGTAATTTGCGCATCCGGCCGTGCTTCGTTGTCTGGTTTGATGTTCAGATTACGAGTTGTGGAGAAGAGACGGCTCATTTCCGCTTTAAACCCCACCTACTTCAGCGGCAGTGTTAAGCTTTCTCGTGTCTTGTATTTAAACAAATGTTTGTCAAATTCGCGAAAGAGACAGTTGGCAAGTTTCCTGGCTCTCTGTCTCTGTCGGTCTGTCTGTCTGTCTACCTCCCTCTCTCTCTCTCTACTCTCTCTCCTCTGTGTGTGTGTGTGTGTGTGTGTGTGTGTGTGTGTGTGTGTGTGTGTGTGTGTGTGTGTGTGTGAATCAAAATCAGAATCAGAATCAATTTTAATGTCAGTTAAACCTGAACAAGGTTTGTAAGACACGCATGCAAAGTTACATGAAACCATGCACATGTGTGTGTGTGTGTGTGTGTGTGTGTGTGTGTGTGTGTGTGTGTGTGTGTGTGTGTGTGTGTGTGTGTGCGTGTGTGTGCGAGCGCGCGTTTGAATGGCGCGTGTGTGGTGGAGGGGGAAGAAAGGGGTGAAGTCATTAGCACTGTCGTATGCTTGTGTGATAAATCATAACACATCAGGTCCCATTTAACATCAAAAATACTTTTGGACTCATGAGCTAACAGTGAGAAGTATGTACCCTATTTGAAATTGCTGGCGTGTCTTATTTCATTACGTTCATAAAAAAAAAGAATAGAAAATAATGTATAAGGAAAATTGAAGAAGCAAAGGAGAACTAGGAAAAGAAAATGAAACAAAATGTGCCCTACGTCAATTCCCGGGCAATCGCCAGCTTGGACAGGTTCTATCGTGAATAATGTGCTTATGATCTGGATAGCTTTTGTTAAACTCAATTGCTGAGATAGGAAATATAACTCCAAACCATCTTCCCTTCCCCTCCCCTCCTCCTACTTGTCTGTGTCTCTCTAAGACAGTATATTCTAACTTTATTACCAAGGAAGCAGGTATGATTTTACACTATCTTACTCTCTTTCATCCCCCTTGTCTCTGTGTATGTATGTATGTATGTATTGACTGATTGACATGGGTACTCATATAGCGCCTTTCCTCGGTCGGAGACCAAGCTCTAAGCACTTTACAAACACGGGGTCATTTGCACAACAGGCTGCCTACCTGGGAAGAGCCGACTGACGACTGCCACTGGGTGCTCATCATTCGTTTCCTGTGTCGTTCAATCAGATTTCAGACACGCATACACACATACTCAGACACACATGTATGTATGTCTGTCTCTCTTCTGTCTTTTCTAACTTTATTAGCAAGGAAGGGTGTATAATAATAAGTATACACTGATTCTGTCTGTCAACACCCCCTCCCCTCTTGTTTATGTCTCTCTCTCTCCGTCCTTCTGTGCTAGCTTTTATTATCGAGGTGGTAAACTTACACTATTCTTCTTCAGTTTCACCTCCTTGACTCTCTCTCTCTCTCTCTCTCTCTCTCTCTCTCTCTCAATATTTTCTGCCTTTATTTCCAAGCGAGGAGTTATTATATCTTTCACGACACCTCCTGCTGCCTATGTATCATTCTCTTTATCTCTCTCTGTCTTTGTCTCTTTCTCTCTGTGTCCGCCTGTCTTTCTCTTGACCTCTCTCTTTGTTTCTGTCTGTCTCTGTATCTGTCTGTCTGTCTGTCTGTGTGTCTGTGTCTCAGTGTCTGTGTGCCTGCCCGAAACATGTTTATTTAGACGAGGATGAAAACAAAACGAAAGTTGGCATTGCCTTTAACTAACTTCTGGAATCTTCGTGCGAAAGAACGTAACAGAAAAAAAAAACGCATAAAGGGGTGGGGGTTGGGGGAGGTATGGAAATGAGAAACGAAAAGGGACAGGAATTATAAAAAGTAAAGGTATGAAGACTGCACTCTATACACACTTTCCCTCCTGCACACACACACACACACACACACACACACACACACACACACACACACACATTCACACACACACACACACACGTACGCGCACATACATGCGCGCGCGCGCGCACACACACACACACATCACAGACACACCACAGACACACACGCACGCGCGCGCGCGCACACACACACACACACACACGCGCGCGCACGCACGCACGCACGCACAGTCACACATACACACACCTTTTCACCGCACGTACGCAGGTATTGCCAGTAGCTTTAATCGCAATCCCTGTGTACACTTTGAAAGGAAAATGGTAAAAGAAAATGGTCTATTTAAGAGTTACGAAATAAAAATCCCTTCTCTGTGTGCAAACTTGTGTTCCATCTCTTCCCCTTTTACCATTTGTTTGGCACACATTTTCAAACTCACATTTTCTAATTCTCTCTCTTTGTGTCTGTCCGTCTGTCCTGTCTGTTTGTGTGTCTTTCTACCTGTCTGTATATGCCTCTCTGTCTGTCTCTTTCTGTCTCTGTCTCTCTGCCTTTAGCTCTCTGTCTCTGTCACTCTGTCTCTCTCTCCCTCTCTGTGTGTCTCTGCCTTTACTTTTCAATCGCTCTCATCTTGTCACTGCACGCATTTTCTCTCTCTCTCTCTTTCTTTGCTTGTTTGTTAATCGCTCTCATCTCGTCACTGTACGCATGTATCATATATATTATGCCAAAATGTGTTTGAATATGAATAATTCTATTCTATGCTTAGTTTGTGCAATTTAATTCAGATCAGAATGTGCGCGTAAGTTTACGGCTTAACATTTGATAAATGTTTGTTGCAATCATGATTCGAAACTGCATTTCTTCAATTCTAACAGATATACTTACAGTATAACCGGAGATCCTTTTCTTCTTCTTCTGCGTTCGTGGGATGTAACTGCCACGTTCGCTCGTATGTGCGAGTGTGCTCTTGCGTGTATGACCGTTTTTACCCCGCCATGTATTGTATTGTATTTCTCTTTTTGTCACAACAGATTTCTCTGTGTGAAAGTTGGGCTGCTCTCCCCAGGGAGAGCGCGTCGTTACCCTTCAGCGCCACCCCACCTTTTTTGTATTTTTTTTTCCTGCGTGCAGTTTTTATTTTGTTTTTCCTATCGAAGTGGATTTTTCTACAGAATTTTACCATTAACAACCCTTTGTTGCCTTGGGTTATTTTACGTGCGCTAAGTGCATGTTGCACACGGGACCTCGGTTTATGGTCTCATCCGAATGACTAGCGTCCAGACCACCACTCAAGGTCTAGTGGAGGGGGAGAAAATATCGGCGGCTGAGCCGTGATTAGACCCAGCTCTCAGATTCTCTCGCTTCCTAGGCGGACGCGTTACCTCTAGGCCATCACTCCACTGTAGGCAGCCATACTCCGTTTTCGGGGATGTGCATACTGGGAATGTTCTTGTTTCCATAACCCACCGAACTGCTGACATGGATAACAGGATCTTTAAAGTGCGTATTTGATTTTCTGCCTGCGTATACACACGAAGGGGGTTCAGGTACTAAGCAGGTCTGCACATATGTTGACCTGGGAGATCGGAAAAAAATCTCTACCCTTTACCCACGAGGCGCCGTTACCGAGATTTGAACCCGGGCCCCTCAGATTGAAAGTCCAGCGCTTTAACTACTCGGTTAAAAATCCGGAAAGTAAATAGTGAGGATGTAACGTGTGCCTGACACTCTCCACTATAATCAAATTCTGGCCCAGATAGTCGGGACTGCTGTTTTCGTGATCAAGGTCGGACATGACTGACTACCAAACGTACATACATACAATGGGAAATACCAGAACGAACGTAAAGTATTAGTGTTATAGGTTGTGAAGTGTTAAGTGATATTAAAGATTTCATGTCTTTATGACAAGCTCGT
>NC_134881.1:34300909-34305909 GCF_041734735.1 Babylonia areolata | reverse complement strand
CACCCGGATTCGTCCGTCACATTTCCAGCGCCGGCAGTCCGCAGGGAACCATCGATGTTAGGTCGCCAGGAGGCCACACACCAGAGGAGACCCTGCACTGCTGCTGAGTCACTTGGGTGGTGTTCAGTGGTGCCTGTTCTGATTTAACGTACTTAGGACACCACCTGCTAAGCCCCCTACTAACGACAATAATGGCTTAGTCGCGGAGCCAGACTGAGTGAGCGTCCCTCCCAGAGTGGAGACCGCCACCACGTCCCTCAAACAACAGCCCCCCATGAATCTGCCGACACTGAAGACGTTGACAGGACTCACCCCAAGCACAGAAGTGGAGGGGCATCGAAACTGAGGTCACCAGGAGAGCAAGGCATGAAAGGCCACAGACTTTGAGACTGTTTTGTCTATATTGATGATGATGGAGGAGGAGGAGGATTGTTATGGTGGTCCATTTTGGTTTGGGACTGCGTGACAAGGCTGTACTCTACGCTTCCTGTCATAATGGCGTTAACCAGGCCCGAGAGATACAGACACTTGCAGTGCTGGTCAAGTAATTAGAGCAACACACGCAAAGACGCATCCTTGAAGTGAATGACACTCGATTCAACTCAAAGTTGGAGCCGGCCACAGGCCGAAAAACCCACCTCCGCTGGGATTTGAACCCGCGTCCTCCCAACCGTCAGTTCGCGACGCTAACCACTCCCCCACGGCGGCTGGTATCTGAGGCTTTTTTGTGGTCATGTTGTGTTGGAATCTTTGGTGGTGATAAGCTATCAGGTAGGTATACTCATGACTGAGATTATATTGAGTTCTTGTCGTGATTTGGGATGTTGGTATTTCATATTGGTACTTTGTATTTTGTTGAGATTCAGACTCGTACCTGGAGTGCTGAGCTTATTTATTTATTTATGTAATCATTTATTTATTTATCTGTTTGTTTGTTTATCTGTTTGTTATTCATTTATCTTCGCTACTTATATCCCAGCCGATCACAAAGGGCCATATCAGGGCTGACAGGGTATTGATCTTGAGTAATGGTCTGGTCTATGATCACTCAGTTTATATTAACAAACATTGTCTGCTCGGCAGCTGGCTTGTTCTGCACAAAGATAAGCCCACAAGAACAAGAAGATTCTCCATGGATGTAATGTGTAGAAGTCCTCGAAATTTCAATGACTAAAATTAATGAAAGTCGCGCTTTATCCGAGAAATTTGACATTCAGTTTAATACCGGGCACATCATTCATTCAAGATATCGGTAAAGTCGAATTCAAAACATCACAAAAGATACTTGTTTATGCATGTATGCATGTATGTATGCATATGTGTTTGTATGTATGTATATGGCTTTATCCAGTAAAGGAATCACGAGGAGAAAAATAAAGATATTTTAAAAAAAGTCGTCGAAAAGTGCTCTGTATAAGATATGATATATAGAATAAGCTTCGAAGAACAAAATTAACCTAAAAAAAGCATACGAGCAGGATCGAATCATGCATGTTCAGTTCCAAAGCAAGGAGACTAATCCACACTGCTGCAGCGCATCTGACGTCATTCGACTAACTTTAATACTTAAAACAATAATGACATTTTCTTCTTAATGCGACAAATAGATGTGATGTAGTGGACGTAATAACACCGTTTAATTCATGTTTTTTTTGGTGTGTTTTATTATATCTCGAGCATTCTTTTATTTCGGCGGTAAAGGAGACGTTCACTTAAGCACATCGCAACACTTGGCAGATCTCTAGACCTGCACCTGACGAACCAGTCTCCATCAGGCTGAAAGAAACGATCGATTCAATATTTCTTTTATGTTCATTCCAGTTAAGTCAGTGTCCACTTTAGAATATTTATATGCAGTAAACAAGTTGATGGTGTTGTTAGTATCACTGTATGTGTTCTGTCGAGAATTTGTAGTTCTTACCTTTAAATTGTGAACAAAAATAATAAGGTCGTCGTATTCGAACACAACCTACCTTCTGGTAGGCCTGACTCTGTGGGAAGCTGGGTTATTTATTTATTTATTTATTTTTTTAGAATTTTCGGATTTCGGAGCGAACCTCAACGAAATAAACCGTTAATAATTAGGAAATACAGCTTAATTCGGGAGACTACAAACCTGTTATTGGTATGACTGTGAAGATTTTTTTTCATATATGTTTAAGCCAAATTTGGTATTGGCAGACACCGTATTTACAGAGAAAGTGGCAATGTTAAAGTTTACCACAGACACACAGACACAGGCACACACACACACACACACACACACACACACACACACACACACACACACACACACACACACACACACACACACACACACACACAACCGAACACTGGGTAAAAACATAGAATCACTTTGTTTACACAAGTGAGTCAATGAAATAATAAATGAATAAATAAATAACTAGCCAGCCAACCGAAAAAGCAAACAATGATAGCAACATCAATCTGTTCAGCTAAATTCTGAGCAACCTTGAAGGGGCAGACCAAATTTAGCTTGGACAGAAGTGTTTATCAGGGAGGGGAAAGAGGAAGAATATTATTTCTGTTTCATTGAAATTCCATTTTCCGGAAGGCCTCTGAAGAAGTACATGTTAAATTTCGCTTTTTTCCCTCCTTTTGCGTGTATGTTTCCAAATCAGAGAGAGAGTGAGTGTGTGTGTGTGTGTGTGTGTGTGTGTGTGTGTGTGTGCGTGTGTGTTTCACGTATTTCTCTTTTTTTGGTCACAACAGATTTCTCTGTGTGAAATTCGGGCTGCTCTTCTCAAGGAGAGCGCGTCGCTGCAGCTGAGAGCGCCCCCCCCCCCACCCCTCCTACCCCCGCACCTTTTTTTTCATTTCCTCACTGCGTGCAGTTTTTTTTATTTGCTTTTCGAAGTGGATATTTCTCCAGTATTTTGCCAGGAACAACCCTTTTGTTGTCGTGGGTATTTTTTTTACGTGCGATAAGTGCATACCGCACACGGGACCTCGGTTTATCGTCTCATCCGAATGACTAGCGTCCAGACCACCATTCAAGGTCTAGTGGAGGGGCAGAAAATATCGGCTGCTGAGCCGTGATTCAATCCAGCGCGCTCAGATTCTCTCGCTTCCTAGGCGGACGCGTTACCTCCAGGCCATCACTCCACTGTTGTGTGTTTGTGCGTGTGCGTGTGTGCGTGCGTGCCCACCCAACAGACAAACAACCACTAAACATCGTTTTTAGTATATCATATCATTAATCAAAACTCTTTCAGTCCCTAACTCATTGCCAAGATTTATGTATGTCTGCTTGTGTCTTCATTCATCATCTGTGACTGCAAATGCCAACAGAGAAATGTCTCGTGCAGACACACTTTTTCGACATTTGTTTTCAGTTTATATATATATATATATTTCTGTGCTGCCAGGAATAGTCGTGGTCGAGGATTTGCTATTGTGGACCTTACATTTCCTGGTGTGAACACGCTTTCTGTTTTTTATGTCTCATGTCTTTTTTCTTATCACACACACGCACGCACGCATCCACCGACACATACCTCTCCCCCCCCCCCACATACACACACTAGCGCGCGCGCGCGCGCTCGTATACCCTTAGCAAATGCAAAATAAACGTACGGGTGTAGGTGGGAGATCGTTTCTGGATGGAGAAATTATTTCTGTTCTTTGGATACAACACTTTTTATTGACTCACTTGTGTAAACAAAGTGAGTCTATGTTTTAACCCGGTGTTCGGTTGTCTGTGTGTGTGTGTGTGTGTGTGGTGTGTGTGTCCGTGTGTCTGTGTGTTCGTGGTAAACTTTAACATTGACATTTGCTCTGCAAATACTTTGTCAGTTGACACCAAATTTGGCATAAAAATAGGAAAAATTTAGTTCTTTCTAGTCATCTTGTTCACAATAATATTGCACCTCTAGGATGGGCACAAAAAATAAAAAAGAAGCCTAATTATATGCAAACTGCATTTACTGTTATATTTATATATTTTTGTATTTTCTAAACTTGGTACTTTGACCTCTTATTCTGACACAACAACAAGAGAAGTCATTATTATCAATTTTTGTTCAAACAGGAACTTCTTTTGCTAAGCATGGAATTTTTATTTATTTTGCAAACGTTTTGGTGCAGATAGTAAAAAAGGGAAATTACTTTGTAATTAATGCTAGGGGATGTAATTTATCACAAGTGAGTCTTGAAGGCCTTGCCTCTCTTGTTTGTATGGTATGTGTAAAAGAGGTATGTATGTAATGTTTCAATGTCTTTTGCCTTGCTATCGTGAAGTGGAGAGGACCGTAACAGCATTGGGGCCTGGGGGGAGGGGAGTAGAGGGGTGGGGCTTCCCAGAACGGCCCCAGGGGGACGCTTTGCTATCGTCAGGTATCTGAAACGTCTGTTCGGATGGAGGTGGACAATTAGGGACGTTACAGCCAGGAGATCCACGAGGAAATCCTTACCCTGAAATGTCTTCACAGTCTTCAAAATCAAAACTGCATCAAATTGATTAGAAAGCCCGAATTAGTGTATTGTTGGTGAAAAACAACAACAACAAACAAACAAAAACAAGTTGCGGTTTAATTTTGAGCAGCCTCAAACACACTCCAGCCCAGCACCAAAAAGCACTCCATGGTGAGTCAGTTTTCCACTCAAAAAACAGTCACGCAGAGATGATGCCATATTAACTCCACACGAACACGGGTGGCTTTTTTTTTAGGACTAGCTGAAAATAAATCCCACGGGGAGTAATTTGAATGGAGCACTACTGGCCCGAAATTATCTCCCCTTGAGTCATTTTGGGGTTATGGGGTGGAGCTACTCCAGTTCTGCCTTAAAATGACCCACAAGGTTTGTCGCTATTTGAAAACAAAACAAAAACAAACAGACCCTTAAACAAACAGCATGTTGGATAAAAAAAAAATCGGAGATAGTATGGGTTGTGTTAGTATGTCAGAACGAGTGGAGGAAAAATCCAAAGGAAGGGGAAAAAAAAGAACAGCCCTGAAATACCACCGAGCGGAGTGTTC
>NC_134881.1:34280909-34295909 GCF_041734735.1 Babylonia areolata | reverse complement strand
GTATTAATTTTTTATTTTTTATTTTTTTTATTTTTATTTTTTTGGCACAACAGATTTCTCTTTGTGAAATTCGGGCTGCTCTCTCCCCAGGGAGAGTGCGTCACTACACTGAGAGCGCCACCCATTTGTTTTAGACGACTGACATTGGTTTTAAAAGTCATCGGGGAATTTTTTTTTAACCATACACTTAACCAGGAAAACGATTTCTCAACAAAAAAGGTTGACACAATGCATACAACAAACATTGTTTCTAACCAACAGCTCTTTTTTGCACTTCAATTATTGTTCACGCCTGTTAACGCCTGTTTATTTGTGCATACACACACTATGTTTCAATTTTATTGTTTACCTGGTAAGTCGAGCAGTGAATTTTGGTACCTGTGTATTGACAGTAAACCCATACAGTGCTGAATGCTGAATCTCGTGGTCTGTTTGCAGAGCATGCTTTAGTTAGTTTGCTTCCACCAGGTTAATTTACCTGAATGTGTTTGTATACTGTTCTACCACTGTCTCTCCTCATCCGTCCCTTTCCAAAGGTCCGATCACTGCACCAGAGTGTGAGTGCAGGTGTTTGTGCGCAGTACATAGCAAGCTTGCAGAAAAAAGGTTCTTAAAAAAAACAGCTTGGGCCCAGTTACAGTTAGGAAGAGGTGAAAGTGGCATGAAATTAGAAATTTCGGTCTTTTTTGTTTAGTTTTTTTTTATAGAACGGGTGGAAAACTCTACCTTCATCAGCTGTAGTTTCCACTTGACTTCCAGGTGCATACTTAATTAAGTCTTTGGTGCGGCGGTGGGTTGGGGTTGGGGGATAAGTTTGTTGTTTTGTTCATTTGCGTTTAGTTCTCTCTCTGTTTTTCCGTTTCGATTGCTTTGTTTGTGGGTGTTTTTTTGTTTTGTTTTTTTTCTCTCCAACTTCCTCGATTTTTTAATAATTGTTTTAAGGGTATGTAATGTGTTTTTTTCTATTTGTGTTTGTTTTTTTTATGCAGCGACTATTGCTACTTCTAATATGTATTTATTTAGCGCTCACCCTGCGGCTGCAAGCTCAGTTATCAACACAAAGCATGAATACGGTACAGGAATAAATGAAATAATATGATCTATAACACGTTCAATATGCGAAATCACAAAACAAATTGCATTTCATGACAGTCTAACACACACACACACACACACACACTCACTCACTCACTCTCTATCTCCTATCTATCTATCTATCTATCTATCTATCTATCTATATATCTATGTCTCCTTCTCTCTGATTTTATTGTCTTATGTCTGTGCTGAGTTGTGTTTCACCCGATTAAACAGAAAAAAAGAGAATAATACATTGCGAAATTGTGAGGCAAATAAGAGAGACAGACAGACAGACGGACAGAGAGAGGTGGAGGGGAAAGGTGACAAAGGGAAGGGAAAGAACAGACAGCTGTTCCGACACGTCAGTGGACAGTCCAGGTGGAGAATCTGAGCTGTGAACGCGTCGATGGTAATGGATGGGCTTGGGTGTCGTCGAAGAATCACTTTGCAGCGTTCATTTGGTGCCTTGCCTCAACCCCTTGACCTCTGAACCTTGGTGAACTGAGGTCAGTGTGGTATGAGTTTGAAAGGACAGTTACTGCTTAGTACTTTTCAGTGGTGGTGGTTCTTTTTTTTATAATTTTTTCTGAACAAACGCAACACAATCCCAAGAGGATGAAGTCCAGATAAAGTTGTCGCTGACATCCTGCCCTGTAAGCTTTGTCTCGTCTCGGGTGACAGCTCTTCACGGACAAGCGTACTCGTTAGCAGCATTTAATTGGTTAATGTGAGGGATTCTCATTTGTTGGGCGTAGGCGTCGGGTTTGACA
Organism: Babylonia areolata; assembly: GCF_041734735.1. Lineage (NCBI taxonomy): Eukaryota > Metazoa > Mollusca > Gastropoda > Neogastropoda > Buccinidae > Babylonia > Babylonia areolata. The sequence goes on along the minus strand of NC_134881.1, from coordinate 34,294,062 downwards.
GGGTTTTTTTTTTGTTGTTGTTGTTGTTGTTGTTGTTGCCAGGCTCGGGTGTTTATTGTGAATGTTGTTTTTTTTCTTCTGTTGGATGGTCCAAGTTTTGAAACTGTAATAATTGTCTATCAAAACTTGGTTTCTGTGGCTTGCACACAAAAAGAATTTTCTCCAGTTTCTCCCCCTGCTCGAACACAAGGAACATGTTTCCAGTTTACCCGTGCTCGAACACGAAAGATCTGTTTCAGGTTCGTCCCATGTATGAAAACAAATGATGTGTCGGCAGCTCCACCCGTGAATGAACACAAAATAACTGTCACTAGTCCCGTCAGTGCATGAACACAAAACATATAATTTATCTCCAGTTCCACGCGTGTATGAACACAAAAGATCTGTCACAAGTTGCACTCGTGCATGAACAAAAAACATGTGTAACCAGTTTCAAGCGTGTATAAATACAAAAACAAAACAAACAAAAAAACAACCTGTCAGTAGTTCCACCCGTGCACGAATATCAACACAAATGATCTGTCAACAGTTCAATCCGTGCTCGAAAATAAATCGAGATGTCTGCAGTTCCACCCGAGCACGAACACTTTTTTTTTTTTTTTTTTTTTTTTGCCTCCAGATCCACGTGCACGAATACAAAAAAGATCCTGCGCACGCGATCACGCACTCACGAATGAGGAGATTGGGAGTTCAATGGACCAGCAGCTTTTGCAAGTGAAGGTTTTACATTTGCCATTACCACTTTGTGTGGGGACGATTTGATGCGTCTGCTTCTGCTGCTGCTGCTGTTGTTGATGATGTTACAGCATCACTGAAAGTCATCTTTGGAACGACGGTAAAGTTGTTTACCTACACTTGGTTTTCTTCACTGCTCTGTCCAGTTTTGTGTGTGTGTGTGTGTGTGTGTGTGTGTGTGTGTGCGTGTGCGTGTGTGTGTGTTCGCGCGCGCGCGCGCGCGCGCTTGTTTGTGTGTGAATACTGTTGTGCGTGTGAATGTATGTGCGTGTGTGCGTACCCGTGTTCGTGTTTTTTTTATGTTTCCTGTACCCGCGAAATGGAGGTCAGTACAAACGGAAGTGGCAGAAGGCGAAGGGGAGAGAGGGTGAAGCGAGGTATTGACAGCTGTTTGGAAGGGGGTGGGGGAAGAATGGAGGGAGACGAGTGGTGGGCTCTAGGTGCCCGACAGTTTGACCAATCGTTGAAGAGCGTCAAGAGGTAATTGACTCATGATGTCAGGAGATTCAGGACACAGAGGCGTTTGCCATTGACAAAAGAGTGAACTTGCGAAGCTCGAAACACGTCCTTCCGTCTAAAAACCATTCTTTTAAAGAATAAATGAATGACTCTATCAACCAGATAGTCGGTCATAAAATCAGTTCATGAAGCAATGAATGAACCAATCCATTTTTCAACCATTTAGTGAAAAAAAAATCAGTGTGGTCTTAATGTTAAGCTTGGTGTGTGTGTTTTGTTTTTTGTTTTGTTTTGTTTCAGTTTTCAAGTGTACAAGCGAACGAACAATCTAGCAAAATGGAATAAAGGGTAAACAAACAAATTATACGGCAAAATGAAATGATTATCCCCCCCCCCCTCCGCCCCCCTCCCTACTGAAGCCCTGTTATTGCCTAATTAGATTTACTTGAGAGCTCACCCAAACTTTCAAGGATACAGCATTATTTATCAGGGCAGTTTTTGTCAAGTTTGAAGCAGAAAGCGCATAAAATGCAAACGAAGCAAAGCAAAATAAAGCGTAACAAACAAATAAACAAACACAAAACTAACAAGGAACGCGCTTCACTTTTAATTAAAAAGGGAATATGCAATAAACACAGAGATAATGGGTCAGTAAAACAGAGGGCGTGTCCTTGGCACACGAAACAGGTACTTACGTGCATGTTCTTACGTATCCCCGATGTGTGCAATATTCCTGCACTCCCTAGCCACGCAAGAGAGAGATTTTGTAATTGAATAATTGACAAATAATTTTATTTTGAATACATTTATGATTGAATGAGTGAAAAGATAGAATAAAGGAAAATATTCTGTTTACGGAACACAGCCAAACTTTAAGTCTAGAACGAGGCACACACACACAGACACACACACACACACACGCACGCACGCACGCACACGCACGCACGCACGCACACAATCTCTCCCCTCTCTCTCTCTCTCTCTCACACACACACACACACACACACACACACACACACACACAGAGGAAGAACATAATTTTGTTCCATCCATCTAAACGTTTAGCAAACGAAAACGAAGGCAACGCTTACAGCTGCGCAGAGAAGAATGCAAAGAAGTGATAGATAAAAGAAATAGCCCACTTCAGTGACGTACATTTACCTGAACCAGTCGTGGTCTCCTCCTCGCTGATGAGTACATGAGCTCAGCTTAATTGAATCCATGCGCACATACGAATTGTCATCAGCTCTTCAGACACACATGAGAGTGCGGATGAAGTTTCCTGACCAGTAATGCAGTGTTTCGTCCTTCGTTGACTTAATTAAGTGTTTGTGAGAAAGGAAGCCTAGAATACAGACTTGTCACTCCGGCGCAATAGCTGAGTGGTTAAAGCGTTGGACTCACTTTCAATCTGAGGGTCCCTGGTTCGAATCTCGGTAAAGGTGCCTGGTGTGTAAATAGGTGGAGATTTTTCCCATCTCCCAGGTCAACATATGTGCAGACCTGCTTGTACCTGAACCCCCTTTGTTTGTATACGCAAGCAGAAGATCAAATACGCACGCTAAAGATCCTGTAATCCATGTCGGCGTTCAGTGGGTTATGGAAACAAAAAAACATACCCAGCATGCACACCCCCGAAAAAAGAGTATGGCTGCCTACATGGCTGGGTAAAAACGGCCATACACGTAAAAGCACACTCATGTACATACGAGTGAACGTGGGAGTTGCAGCCCACGAACGAAGAAGTCTTGTCACGAAGTAACATCGATTATATATCTTCATTCCCAATTCCTCGCGGTAGGGATACACTGACCACCTCCAGATTACCGGGATTGATCTACCTTCTCTATAAGACATTATATTATAAGCGGATACTCAAAAAAGCACAATCAATCAGCCAGGACCCATTCACATCCAGCTTTTGGGATTTTCGAGATGCTCCCTTCTGGTCGGCGGTACAGAAGTATAAGAACGAAAACAATCGCTTCGCCAATAGCTTTTCCCCTAAAGCAGTCAAATGCCTTGTCTTTCGAACAAATCGCAGTATGATAAATAGATTTGTGCAATCAACAACCATCTACCTGAAGATCTAGTTATCAGCCCCATCCACATGTAATAAGCGGCTTTTGTTCAAATGTGTGTGTGTGTGTGTGTGAGAGAGAGAGAGAGAGAGAGTGTGTGTGTTTGTGTGTATGTGTGCGCTCGCGCGCGTGTGTGTGTGTGTGCGCGCAGTGCGCGTATGTGTGAGTTTGCACAAGTTTTTATATTGATATGCACTTGTATGTATCCTAATTTCTACTGTATCTGTGTATGATTTTCGATTTATGTTCGTACCTTGTTTTGTACTAACCCCCCCCCCCCCCCCCCCCCCACCAAAAAAAAAAAAGAAAAAAAAATCCTTGTGACCCCGGTACACTTGGTAATAAAGACATATTCTATTCTAATCTATTATATACTCAGTCAGAAAGAAAATTCACTTTGATTCTATTTTATATGCGCTGTCATGTCACTTTGGATGACGTCAGATGGATTTCCCTTCACTTCCGATACATGTGATTGGTTAATGCTTGAGTCTTCGGTGTCGGCCACAACATGTTGGATGGATCGAGTGACACTCTTCACTCTAAAATTTACGCTCACTCGGTCTGGGTTCCGTGACCAATCAGTTGTGGACAGTAGCCGGGAACTTGGCTGCTGTTTTCCTGTCTGTGCTGAAGGAGATAAGGCTACGAGTGAACGTCGGCGAACACTTTCATTGCCATGCGGGGTACTCTCTGGAATGTGGCTTCGTGGTAGTCTGAAATCGATGAGTCTGTGGGAAATGGGTTTGCAGCAGAATGATTCATGGTTTGATTTCGTATGAGTTTGTTTGAACTGGTGGAAGTGGGCTGACAATCACATGATATTAGAAAAGAGAAAGGAAGGTATAAAGAAAATCGTGTAAATCTCAACACAAAGAAAGCAAGCAACCGTCTGATACAGGAACGTGTTATATGGAAAGACATAAACAAAGAAAGAGGGGGGGGGGGAGAAAGAACGTATTAACAAAAAAAAGACAGAGAGAAAAACAGTAAAAAATATAAATGTCTAACAACTAAAAGACAGCAGGTGACTGCGAGGAAAAAAAAAATCGCTCCAAACATTACAGCAGGCGCCTGTGTCTGTGACCCACCAACTCAGGTGTGAAGGAAAAGAGAAAAAAGAAAAAAGAAAAAGGCATGGCTAGGGAGATAAACGATACGCGCGGCTAAGCCCTTGATGGTTCCTGCAGAGGCCCTGCGGTGCTTGTAGCTAGCTACCAGGTGAGGAGGAAGGGATAAGGGAAACACAGGTGGCGGGGACAGCACAGACAAGCTCAGACAGGTATGGAACCAACAAAAATAAGGCGGTTGGGGGAGGGAGAGATACGGGGACAGGGGAAGGGCGGGATGTGGAGGGCAAGAGTGGCGAGAGAGAAAGTGAGAGAGACGAATGAGGGAAACGATTGGCTGAGATGAGGGGGGTGGGGGGGGGGTAAGCTAGCTGTGGTGGACTCTTCCCCCTCCTCCGCACTCTCAACTCCCCCCCACCCCCACCCCACCCCACCCCTCCACCCCATCGTTCATAACGTGGATCCGTCCCTCGCATTTCTAGTGGTTTAGAGAGAGAGAGAGAGAGAGAGAGGAGGAGGGGTGAGGAGGAAAGGGTAGAAGACACAGACAGAAAGAGAAGAGCCAGAGAGAAAGAAGGAACCTGGGCTGACTAATTGACACTGTTGCATACTCTCTGCTCCTTTCGTTCTTCTCTGACAGCCCGTCTGAATGCCACTTGCCTCCAAGGGGGGTCCTACGCATAGCAGACGACGATGACGGTGAATTAGTGTCAAATGGGAGGAAGACGGAAGGAGGAGGAGGAAGGAGTGGGAGGAGGAGGAGGAGGAAGGTGGTGCAGCGCCGGGAGGAAGGCAGGAGGAGGGAGATGGTGGGGAATGAACGAGGACCGAGAGGAGGCGCGTGCAAGAGCGGTGTGCGTGACTGAGGTAAGACAAGTGACGATGATAGAACGGCATGTGCTCAGGAAGATGCTTTTTTCTGTTTTTTTTCCGTTTTTTTTTATATCAAAACCATGTGAATGGGGGCTGAGGTACACACAAAAAAGAAAGAAGAAAGGAATATGAACAAAAGGGAAAGAAAAAAAAAGAGAAGTAGAGAAAGGTACCTAGCATAATTATCTCCTCTTGTATAGTATAGCCATGGTCTCGTTTTTCTGTTATCTCCACAATCTCGGCCACTACTATTCAGTTCTCAGCTTCCTTTGAACATCCCATCTTTCCCATCTGCGTCCCGTCTTCCACGCTCTCCTTCCTCTTTTATTTCTCTCTCTCTCTCTCTCTCTCTCTCTCTCTCTCTCTCTCTCTCTCTCCGTGTCTTTCTGACTCTGTCTCTCCCTTTGTCGCCGTGTCTCTGTCTTCCTATATTTCTGTCTCAATATCTGTCTCTGTCTGTCTGTCTGTCTGTCTCTCTCTCTCTTTCTCTCTCTCTCGCCGTTTCTCTGTCTGTCTTCCTGTGTCTCTATATCTGTCTCTGTCTTTATCTGTCTGTCTTTCTTTCTCTCTCTCTCTCATTGTATCTGTCTCTCTCCGTCTCTTTCTGTCTCTGTCTCTCTCTTTCTCTGTCTCGCTGTGTCTCTCTGTCTTCCTATGACTCTCTCTCTCTCTTTGTCAGTCTGTCTGTCTGTCTCCCTCTCTCTCGTCGTATCTGACTCTGTGTCTCTGTCTCTCTCGCTCTCTGTGTCTTGCTCAGTGACTGGCTCGGATCTTAGTCACATTTGTCTCTAGCACACAGCTGATCCTGATCCATCCCTTTCTCCACTTTCACTCATCCCGTCCCCCCCACACCCCATACGTCCTTGCCTGCCTTCCCTTGCCAAGCCATCTCGCCCCCTCATCTCTCTCACCCACCACCACCACCACCACCACTACCGCCATCGGGAGTGTGTGTACGTCACAGTGTCTTGTGTGCTGGGTGCATTGCTCGCCAACAAGTGATGTGTGGTCTGTCTGCCTGGGTCCTCCTTCCTCAGTTCTGTGAACGTCATTAATTAATTCCTGTGTTGTGTGGTGGGCGGGTTCTCTCTAGTGGTCGTGCTCATCGTCGTGTGTTCACCGCTTCTTGGACTTAAACGTCTAGCGTGTTTTGTTGTCGTTTGTTGCTTGTTTGGTTTGTTTTGGCCCCTTTTTTTGTTGTTTGTTTTTGGGTTTTTTTTGTTGTTGTTGGGATGGGTGTGTTTTTGTTTTTTTTGTGGTGGTGATTTTGTTTTTGGCTAGTTTCTCGGGACTTTTTTTATGTTCGCGTTTTCTTTTCTGTTTACTTTATTTGGAAATATTTATTTATTAAATATTTAACAAAGTACTGTTACAATAACAACAGCAGCAACGATAATTACTACTACTACCGCTGCTGCTGCTACTTCTACTACTACTATGCGGAATAATGGACTGGAGGTAACGCGTCCGCTTAGGAAGCGAGTGAATCTGAGCGCGCTGGTTTGAATCAGGGCTCAGCCGCCGATATTTTCTCCCCTTCCACTAGACCTTGAGTGGTGGTCTGGACGCTAGTTATTCGGATGAGACGATAAACCGACTTCCCGTGAGCAGCATGCTCTTAGCGCACGTAAAAGAACTCACGGCAACGAAAGGGTTGTTCCTGGCAAAATTCTGTAGGAAAATCCACTTTGATAGGAAAACCAAATAAAACTGCATGCAGGGAAAAAAAAAAAAATGGATGGCGCTGTAGTGTAGCGACGCGCTGTCCTAGGGAGAGCAGCCCGAATTTCACACAGAGAAATCTGTTGTGATAAAAAGATAAATACAAATACTACTACTACTGCTGCTGCTGTTACTGCGGTTACAGCTGTTGCCTTCTACTGCTGTTATTAATAATATGTTTAATGTTATCAATATTTTCTCTCTTTGTTTTTGCTTTTTTCACTGCGTGATGAAATTTCCTGTTTGCTTTTCATATACTTAATTTGTTTTGACCTTCTACTGAAAGCAAAACGTCCTAGAAACTTTTTTTGTTTTCACATTTACCACTTTATACCTACTGCAGATTTGTGTAAAGCTCCTTTCTCAATTCTAAGGAAAATTCTTCTTCAAGAAACATATTTTCGTTTAGTTACACAATCGTTTTTAGAAAAGGGAATCTCCTTCAAAATCGGTTTGGTGTGAAATCTGTCGGTTAAAAGCTACTGAGGAAAAAGTGCAGTTTTAGCTACGTAGAATCATTCATCAGGCTTACATTGAATTGCTGGGTTCTATGTTCGGTTCTAATCAACTTTGGTCCGACTCGACCGAACGCAGTGACGCCTCTTTGAGCTACTGATACTGATACAGATACTTTGGTCCGACTTTGGAACCGCGATGACCCTGAAGAGTAAACAATGTTTGCGGCCAAATGCCTTCCGTGTTTGCGCTTGCTTTCAATGCTAGACTGACTGGAACATTCTCATTTTCTTATCTCACTCTTTTGGAAGGCGGAGAGACGGGGTGTGCATGCATTTTATAACTTTTTCGATGATAACCGCATAATATAATGACGTTGCACTTGCGTTTCCATTTGTTTGTTTATTTATTTATGTATTTATTTATTTATTTATTTATTTATTCTTTTTTGTGTGGTATTGTTGTTGTTTAGTCTCTTGTGTTTTTATTTCTTGTTTATTTTCGTGATGAATGCAGTGACGACATACAAACTTGACTACTTGGAGCAGGAAGAGTCATATTTTAGTGTCATCGTCAACGAAAAGATACCTAATTGTGTTATTAAAAAAGTAGATTTTTAGTGGGAATTAGGTTTGAAGGAAAGTGCAATGCCTGTTCATCGATTTACTTTTTAGTTCCTGCAGTTGAACTGGCCATTTGTATTCACGTTATGATTTTACGGACGCTGTCGTAAAGTTTTCAGTATTTTGCACGTGTTGGGGCGTACACGCACGGAAGTGTGTGTGTGTGTGTGTGTGTGTGTGTGTGTGTGTGTGTGTGTGTGTGTGTTTATGTGTGTGTGTGTGTGTGTGTGTGTGTGTGTGTCCTCTCTCTCTCTCTCCTCTCTCTCTCTCTCACACGTACTCTCTCTCTCTCATACACACACACACACACACACACACACACACAGATCTGCGTGCGTGCACGCACCCACGTGTACAAGATATTTCAAAAAACACATTTTTTTTCCTTCTCACTTACAGCTGTGACCATTACTCCTGTCAGAAGTAACCCTGGATGTCATCTGGCTAATTATCGATATCAAAGCGGTGATTACTTGACCCAGCTTGGTTGATTCAAGAGGCACACCAGCCACTGCTTCAGGAGTATTTTAGTCATATGCAAGCAAGCAGCTGGCATCTGTTACAAGTGCTCAAAAACTGGAAACACCATCCGACAGCTATCTACACGTCGGGACCGCTGGTGGTTTCAAGAGTCAGAGGGTCGGAAACTTGCTCTGTCAGTGTAGCAACGTGACTTAACCTTGCGCACATTGATTGCAATCGTAATCTTTGGGCGTTAAAACTGAGGAGTAGTGGCTTCGTCTTCATCCAGTGGAGTATGTGTGTGTCTCGATAAACTGAGGTAAGTACGTAGTGAGGTTGTCTGTTCGTGAGGTGCTTTTCTCTCATTTCTGTTTTTCTCCTCTTCTCTGCTCATATATATATATATATATATCTCCCTTTCTGTCTGTCTCCCTCCCTGCCTCTCTCTCTATCTTTCTCTCCCTCTCTCTCTCTCCCTTCCTCCCTCCCATCCCTCTCTCTCTCCCTCTCTCTCTCCCTCCCTCCCTGCCTCTCTCTCTCTCTCTCTCAGTATGTGGGTGTGTGCGCGCGCGCTCAACTTTGTCTGTCCCTCTGCCTCCCTCTCTTTTGTCTCTGTATCTCATTCCTTGTCTGTTTCTCTCTCCGTCTTTCAGCATCTCTCTCTGTCTTTTGTCTGTCTCTGTCTCTGTCTATCTGCCTGCCTGCCTGTCTGTCTCTCTGCCTATCTGTCTGTCTGTCTGTAATTCTCCCTCTTTTCTTTCTTTCCTTTTTTTTCCCTTACCCTAATATATGTTTGTCTGCCTGTATGTCTGTCTGTCTGTAATTCTCTCTCTTTTTTCTTTCCTTTTGTTTCCCTTACCCTACTTCTTTCTGTCTATGTCTCTGTCTCCATTTCTCTCGATGTCTGTCTCACACGTGTGCCATGCAATCTGGTAAAAACCTGTGGCGCCAATCTTTAACAATAGCGCCGGCCCTAATGTGCTTCTGATTTCAGTTAAAAGATAAGATTTGTTTGGATAGTCGCCAGGGTTATTTCGGTCCAGATTCCCAGAGCGAACATCTGGTTGACCATATGCGTGAAAATGTTGAAGTATATAAATGATATGTGATCCTACCATCCAAACCTTAGCATGAACCCGGTGCAAAGAAAAAGTATATATATGCAGTGACCAAATCCATTGCAGCTGTCTTGAGTGTTGGACGTGATTTAACTCTTTCCATACGAACGGCGAAAGAGACGACGTTAACAGCGTTTCACCCCAATTACCATCATCAAAATATTGTAAGTGGAAGGCTTTTATACTGAAGAGGTGAATGTTGACAAAGAATACCACAATTCTGACGACGGAAGCTAAAGGTTGGGTCATTCAGACACCCACTGGACATCCGAGGGGTCTGTGTAGAGGAGAAGAGAGGACTGGCCGTACTGAGTGAGTTAAGACTCCGGAAGACAAGGGCGAAAACCGTTCCAAAACATTTCGTCTGTTGTTGTCCTGGCTTACATCATTTGCCACGGCACTAATCCAGGTTCTCCATACATCTTTGTCAGTACAGACACAGTCATTGGTAGCAGGACACGGGGGAGTTTTCAGTGCCTAGTAGTTGTGGAGCCATCCGTGCTCTCATCTCCGAGATCTCGAATTGCTGAGGTGTTGATTCAGCGATGTTCAATCGTGTCGGCTCCTATTTAGCATAAGACACCACCTGTTTAATCTCGACTGCCATACAAAGTATGTGTCCCTTTTGTACAAATAGTGAACATTGCCAAACAGAGTTGATGCGTTTCGCGATAGTGATTATGGATTTTTTTTTTAACTCTCTCCATACGAACGGCGAAAGAGACGACGTTAACAGCGTTTCACCCCAATTACAACCATCAGAATATTACAAGCGGAAGGCTCTTACACTGAAGAGGTGAATGTTGACAAAGAATACCACAATTCTGACGACGGAAGCTAAAAGTTGGGTCATAGAGACACCCACTGGACATCCGAGGGGTCTGTGTAGAGGAGAAGAGAGGACTGGCCGTACTGAGTGAGTTAATGATGATTTCTGGTAGAGCCTGCAGTTCAGTTGCGTATTCCTTGATTAAAACTCGGGTGTTTCGTTCTTTACCTGTCTGTGTACTGTATGTATATATCAATATTTGTTGTTTATAGAACTTTTTTGTTGGGCCTGTTGTTCAACTCTGTATTCCTTCATTAAGACTCCGGTGTTTCCTTCTTTACGTGTATGTGTAGTATATGTATATATCAAAATTTATGGTTTATAGAACTTTCTGATTACTTACTTCTTTTTCTTTTATATTTGAAAGCAACAACTCATCTGTCTTTCCGAAATACGAAAACTGGGAATGGGTGCATCGGAATAATTGTTTTAGTGATTTGCGAAGCGTGGATATACGCCAGTGGGGATGACATCGGCGGACATCATTTCATAAAACTGCACGGACATGGTGATATTATTCTCGTTACTTTGATTTGCTCAGCGTTTTGTTTTGACGCGGATGAGCATTTGCGCGGTATGGCAGTCCTGATGTGTCCCTGTTCGGTCGGCTAGACTTTAAACAACAATGAACAGGATGTGCTCAAGCAAGCAGCTTGTTCGTATGTCAGTCTGTCCTTTATTTAGTTTAGCTGTCACATTTATCGTTGTTGTTCTGTCGGGTTAATGATGGGTAAAAGGATAAAGTTTTTTTTGTTTTGTTTTTTTGCGTTATTGTGTTTGTTTTTTTTGTCATAGGGACGATAAATTCATATCCAGTGTGTCAAGGCTCGGCATAGGCAGACGGGGCCCAATCCTCTCCTTCCATATCTAGTGACTTATAAAAGCAAGCGGAATCTTTTGATTAATCCCATTCTTTCTCAGTCGTTCGTTCTCTGTTTCTGTATGTCTGTCTCTGAAAACGTGGCGACTTCAAAAGCTAACAGAATCTTTAAACCCCATTTTATTTCTGTTGATTTCTGTTTCTCTCTGTCTGAGAATTTGGGAACTTTAATACCGACAGAATCTTTAAACCGCATTTTCTTTCTGTCGCTTTCTGTTCCTCTCTGTATGAGAATTTGTGAATTTTAATGCCAACAGAATCTTTAAACCCCATTTTCTCTCTGTCGCTTTCTGTTCCTCTCTGTCTGATAATTTGGGAACTTGAATACCAACAGAATCTTTAAACCCTATTTTCTTTCTGTCGCTTTCTGTTCCTCTCTGTATGTCTGTCTGTTTGAAAACTTGGTTACTTGAAGTCTGTCAGAATTTCAGTCCTACACCCTCTCTCTCCTTCTCTCTCTCTCTGTTTCTGTCTCCATTTCTTACTTTGTCTGTGTGTCAGTCTGTCTGCCTGCTTGAAGAATTAGCCACTTTAAAACACGCGAAATCTTTCAATTCCTTCATTCCATCCTCTCTTTGCCTCGTATCATTCTCTTTGTTTCTTCTGTCTGAAAACATGGCGATTTTAAAGCAAATGGAAACTCTCTCTCTCTCTCTCTCTGTCTCTGTCTCTTCTGGAAAAAATCAGTTTCTAGAAAATAAAAACCATGCTTTAAAATATTAAGAAAAAAACCCACACAATCATGATTTATTACCTCTCCCGAGTGGAATTGACCTAGATGTTTTTTGTTTGTCTTTTACGTTTTTTGTTTGTTTACTTCTTTTCTTTGATTTTCTTTTAGACACAATTAGATTTTAGGTAAAAGAAATGGGGACAACAACGTGATGTATGTGTTTTTCTTTACGCTTTAAAAAAAATTATTTTCTCTAAATCGGGAACTTGACAGATCCTCAACGCTGACAGAATGAACGGATGAAATGTGAAAATGAATTTATTAGAAAAAAAAATTAAAGAAGGAAGAAAAGACTGAAAAAAACCCAAACAAACCAAAAACAAAAAGATTTTATCTGATTTTTGATTTGTTGAGCACTTCTTCTTCCGCACTTGATCTGAAAAGGGCTTGCTTTGTGCGCCGAGTCAGGTCCACTTATTTTAACCTAGTTTATAACTCGCCAAATGACATAAATCGGTCGGTGAATAGAAAAGCAAAATCGCAACAACAGCAACGGCAGCAGCAGCACCATAGCTGGAAACAGCACCACCATCACCACTACCACAACATCCTTCTACTATCGATGATCATGGTGATGAGGATAACAATGATGAAGATGAGCGAACAGGAAAAAACATGGAGATGTTGAATTTTTATGACTATTTTCAAGCAGTGTTTTGGAGACGCCGGCAGATGGGAAGATGTTTATTTATCTATAGTCTGTTCATCTAAGATTATGATATTAGACTGATAATAAATGACACAGTAATTATTCTTCTTCTTATTATCATTATAACTTAGAAATCATTATTTCTGAAAATCAGAGCAGTGGAAGAGCCATTCAACTGAAAAGGGGGCAATTGAGGTGGAGGGGTGGAACGGGAAGGGGACCGAAAAAGGACGAGAGAGAGAGAGAGAGAGAGAGAGAGAGAGAGTACAAATTGCAAAATGGAGAGGGTGAGTGTTGGAGATTGGAGAACGAAACACATGACATTGGAAGGGTGTGTGTGTGTAAGAGGGGAGGTATGGGAGAAACGGGATTAGGACAGACGATTCATCAATAATCAAATACTGCATGCAATACTTCTATACATTATCATTTGAAAAGAGGACGGGCGCAATAGCCGAATGGT
>NC_134881.1:34260909-34275909 GCF_041734735.1 Babylonia areolata | reverse complement strand
TGCTTTAGGATACGTGTTTCTATTTCGGCCGAACAGTTCTGGTCATTGTTTATCGGCGGTATGTATTGTAATTCCCTTGCCAAAAGGGTATCTTTGCCAGTGGCAATAAAATCAGTGTCAGTGCCCGTGTCTGACTGTCTGTCTGTCTGTCTGTCTCTCTCTCTCTCTCTCTCTCTCTCTCTCCCTCCCTCACCGTCCTCTGTCCATCTAAGTATAACAGAATGGAGACGAACATGCCATTTGAAGAAATTAACAACTCTATCCATCTGCTTTCGTTTCCTTTTCCGTAACGAAAATACCGAAGAGAACGTTTGCAGAGAAGTGTGCAGTGCATTACTATTGGATCAGAACAAGAATGGACGGGCGGCAATAGCCGAGTGGTCAAAGCGTCGGACTTTCAATCTGAGGGTCCTGGGTTCGAATCTTGGTAACGGCGCCTGGTGGTTTATGGGTGGAGATTTTTCCGATCTGCCAGGTCAAAATATGTGCAGGCCTGCTTAGTGCCTGAACCCCCTTCGCGTGTATACGCAAGCAGAAGATCAAATACGCACGTTAAAGGTCCTGTAATCCATGTCAGCGTTCGGTGGGTTATGGAAGCAAGAACGTACCGAGCATGCACATCCCCAAAAACGGAGTATGGCTGCCTACATGGCGGGGTAAAAACGGTCATACACGTAAAAGCCCACTCGTGTATATACGAGTGAATGTGGGAGATGCAGCCCACGAACGAAAAAGAAAAAGCAGAGATCAAGATTGGATCAGTACTGAGATGATAGTGAGCCAGTCATTGTCATTCAAGGAAGAGTGCCAGACATATCATTGTATTACTTCATCATTTTTTTCTTTTCTTCTCTCCTGTATAGAGTTCATCAGAGAAGCTTATCATTATGATTGGCTGAATATAGCTTACTCGTAAACCCACTCAATTCTCTGGCTTCATGCACAGTATAAGTAGAGTAGAGTATAGTAGTGTAGCATTATATTGTATTGTATTGTATTGTATTATTTTGTCATATTATTTTCTTTTCTTCTGTCTACAAGTGTATTTTTTCTACGGGTATTTTGCAAAGGACACATCCTTTTGTTGCCGTGGGTTGCCGCTAAATACATGCTGTACACGGGATCTCGGCTTATTTCCTCATAATCACCTGATCGGATTGTGTCGTGTTCGTGGTAAATTAGACTAATAGAAAAGGAACAACTAACACACATGACAGAAGAAACGACAGGAGGAAAAAAAGAAGAAAAAAAAGACAACACAAAAGGCAAAGAACAAGACCAGCAGCCGCAATCACGACCAAAAAACCCCAACAAAAACACCCCCCAAAAAAACAAATAACATGGCAGACACATACCAAAAACGCCACAGATATGGACAGGCACATCAGACCTGCACTAACATGCTTGGCAGAATGCCAAACACTCCCGTAAACTATTGTTGTTATCATTATCACTGAGGCAGTCGTAAAACCCAAGTGCCACAGATACGGAAGCGACAAATGAAGACGGGTGATACGTCTCGTAATTCTGACGGCTTTCCTGCGTATGCCAAGCTCCCCTGGAGAGGGGACGATATTTGGTAAGCAAGGTAAAAAACAACAATGTATAAATAGACAGATAAATAAATTCATAATTGAATAAAACAAGAAACAAACAAAACACGGTGTTAGTGGACTCATGGGTGTGTGTGTGTGTGTGTGTGTGTGTGTGTGTGTGTGTGTGTGTGTGTGTGTGTGTGTGTGTGTGTTAAAGAGATAGACAGGGAGAGAGACAGACAGACAGAGGAAAGATTGTGTGTGGCGGATACGGATACGGATGTTTTTATTCAATACAGGCAATGGCCCCTCATTTGTGTGGCGGAGAGAGAAAGAGAGAGAGAGAGGGGGAGGGGGGTGGGAAATGTCAGAGACAGAGCGAAAGGCTCTGTATCTAATATCCCAGTAGGCTGAACCCCCCCCCCCCCTGCGCCCCCACCCCCCACCCCCCAGCCATCTAATCTGCTCAGAAATGACAGATACAGAGGTCTGTACTAGACTTCAGTCAGCCAGTGTCCTGTGCACACTAAACCCTCCGGTCATCCTTGTCCCCATTGTTCCCTGAAGTACCCAGTGAAGGCAAGCTCGGACAGTGGCCTCTTGACAGTAATGCGTCATGTTCATGTGTTTGACGCTGGTCATTGTTATTTTATGATAGAAGTCCAGCCGAACGCAGGGTACTGTATCAGGACTGCCCAATATTATGCACGTCTGTCGCGTCTGGGGGGAATGTGCAAAACAGCAACAACAACAACAACAACAGTAATAATTACAAAACAACAGTGTTCATGATATGTATCAACCATAAAGCCCGTCAAAAGAAAATAACGCTGTGGTGAGTTCGTCAGCCTTTCCGCTTAATCTGTCATCCCCAATGTGAAAGAAATCGTGAGAAAAAGTCAAAACTACGTCAGTCACGCGCACACACACACACACACACACACACACAGACACACACACACACACACACACACACACACACACACACACACACACGCCCCAATAAAATGGTCATTAGACAAATAACACTGTATAATGGACAGATAGTGCCCATCCCGTTGTTTACAATGTCACTCCCTAATCGCCAGAGCAAAATAGCATAGTGTACATCACACACTGCGGGAAACAAGAAAAAAAAAATGCCAAGGACTGCTTGAAAAAAGAAAGGAAAACGGACCTGGCTGGCAGAAAACACAGACAGTAGCGAAGTAATATGAAAAAAAAAGAAGAAAGAAACAAAGTCAGCAATAGAAAAGTTATTTCCTTGCACATTATTTCCAGAGGGCCGGAATGTTATCCCTGGCATTCTACGGGGGGGTGTTTATGTATGAAATACAGAGGCACTGAATCGACTGTGCATGAACAACTGTCGAAGTCGATTAATCGACTGTATTATCATGGACCATTAGTTTACTTCCCATGAGGATTTAGGTGATAGGGGAGTGCATTGTTGTTGTTGTTGGTGTTGTTGTTGCTGGTGGTGGTGGTGGTGTTCGCGTTGATATCAGTGACGTGAAATGCTTTGTTGTTGCTGTTGTGACTGTTATTGTTGTTCGTGTTGTTGTCGATGATTGGGATTGCTTTGTTGAAGTTATTATTGCCAATAATGGGAGGGTACTTTCTTCCGGTTGTTCTTGTTTGTGTTGTTGTTGTTGTTGTTGGTAATAAGGGATGTCTCTTTTGAGACTGAGACAGAGAGGAACAACCAAGAACGGGTGATGATACAGACTCACTTTGTTCACACACGTGCGTTCCGTCAGTTACACAACACAAGCGGAGTGATGGCCAAGAGGTAACGCGTCCGCCTAGGAAGCGAGATAATCTGAGCGCGCTGGTTCGAATCACGGCTCAACTGCCGATATTTTCTCCCCCTCCACTAGACCTTGAGTGGTGATCTGGACGCTAGTTATTCGGATGAAACGATAAACCGAGGTCCCGTGTGCTGCATGCACTTCGCGCACGTAAAAGAGCCCACGGCAACAAAAGGGTTGTTCCTGACAAAATTACGTAGAAAAATCCACTGCGATAGGAAAAACAAATAAAACTGCACGCAGGGGAAAAACAAGAAAAAAGGTGGGGGTGGGGGGGAGCAGCCCGAATTTCACACAGAGAAATCTGTTGTGATAAAAAGAACACAAATACAAGCACAATGTAAATCTCCATAAGTCCAGAACCATTCTTCCTTATAAACTCCCTATGCATTGTTGTTTGGATCCGAACCACAGGCAACGTGAACTCACCATCAGATCGGACACCCACAGAACTTAACCACTCGGCCATAACACCCATATCCTTTTCTCCGCATGTAAAGAAAACAAATCTGACTTGATGGTCACTAATCCACTCTGGTTCTTTTTTTGCAAACAACAGGCAGTCGGATTGATGAAAGACATGAATGGGCATTCGGTTTCTAGATCCGTCTCCTTTGGGTTTTGATACGCAGCCGTATAATATTTTGTTCCCAAGCCAGCAGATGAGATTAGAGAGTAGAGAAAGGATGGGATGGGATTCTGTCGTTTCGATTTGATGTGCTCTCCTGCCATGTGCCGTATGTACGAGCTGTTCTTGTTTTTGGAGTAGCATTGCCCTTTGATGACCCGCCCTCTCGTCCTCGCTGCCCATCTTGTGTGTGTGTGTTTATCATGATGTTGCTTTGTTCTTGTTTTACTTACTGTTGTTGCTGTTGTTCTTGTTCTTCTCCCCACCTCCTCCTCCTCCTCCTTCTTCTCCTCCTCCTTCTTCTTTCTTTCATTACTTGTTGTTGTTATTGTTGTTGTTGTTGTTGTTCTTCTTCTTCTTCTTCTCCTCCCCCTCCTCCTCATCCTCCCCACCACCTCCTCCTCTTCTTCTTCCTTCTTTTTCTTCCCCTCCTCCTTCTTCTTACTTTAATTATTGTTGTTATTGTTGTTGTTGTTCTTCTTCTTCTTCTCCTTCTTCTTCTTTTTCTTCTTCTTCTTCTTCGTGCTTTCTTTTTTCCATTCTTGTTCTTGTGCTTGGTTTCTTGTTTGTTTGTTTGTTTTCTTCTTCTTCTTGTTTTTGTTGTTCTTCTTATTCATGCCTTCTTCTTCATTCGACCTTCACCTCCTATGCTTACTCCTCTTCTTTCTGTTTCGTCCTTAGAATAATTCTCTTTCTTTTAATCCCTGATTCTTCTTCTCCTCCTCCTGCTCGATTCTTGTATGTCTCTTTCGTCTCCGATTGCACAAATAAATTTTCATGCGCACCCCTGAAAACGGAGTATGGCTGCCTAAATGGCGGGGTGAAAACGGTCATACACGTAAAATCCCACTCGTGTATATACGAGTGAACATGGGATTTGCAGCCCACGGACGAAGAAGAAGAAGATGATGATGACGATAAGAGGCAGTGGTGCTGAACGCCTCGGGGTGACTCAGCAGCAGTGCAGGGTCACCTCAGGTGTGTGGCGTCCCGACGACTTCAAATTATTTCACAGCTCCCTGTGTGTGGACTGCCGACTCTGAGACTGCGACAGAACCGGATCCAGGAATCGCTGCGTGTGGGATTTGCCGAATGGGCGGGTGGCATTCCTGTGATGCCTTTGAAAGGGAGGGTGGTGGTGGTGGAAAGAAATAAACAGAAGCAGCGAATAAGTTATTTATGGCAATGTTTACACTGCATAATACATACGCTCCTTTACAGGGGTATGGCGATTATAGATAAATCATTCAGTGTTATTTCCCCTGTCTCATATCTATGTCTCTCTCGCTATCATATCTTGTTCTGTCCGTCTCTCTGTGTTTTGTGTTCTACGGGCCACTGGATTGGAATCATTTCCGATTTAGCATGAGTCTACTTTTATTATTACGTTTTATCTAACCGGTGCATGACATTTGACGAAACGTTTTATTTCCCATTTTGGGTATTGTATTTCTTCAATTCTTCTTAGTGATGATGATGAAATAATAATAATAATAATAATAATAATAATGATACTAAAATAATATTGATAAGTGTTTATGTAGCGCTGAATCTTGTGCAGAGACAAATCAAAGCGTTTTCACACCAGTAATTCACGCGCATGCATAACTCTAAACTTGAGAAACCGAAGACAAAGAAAAGGCATGGGAGGGAAGCTATCTTGGAGAGAGGTGGGTTTTATTGAGGCCAGACTTGAAAGAGTTGAGTGCGGAGACCTGACGAAGTTTATTCCAAATGAAAGGTCCAGAGACCGAGAACTAACGGTGGCCGAGAGTGGAGTGTTTGAATCTGGGTATGGGTCGAGATGGGATTACCAGGTTACAAAACTTCAAAGCTTGTATGTGTAGCGATGTGTGTGTGTGTGTATGTATATGTGTGTGTTTGCAAGGGTGCGTGCCTGTTTGACAAAAGACAAGTGGCTTTCGGAACAACAACAGCAACAACTGCTGCTTCCGCTACTACTACTACTACTACTGCTACTACTATTTTTGCTGCTGCTGCATTTAGTTACATTCAGGTTAAGGTTGACACCCACGTCAGGTGATATGGCCAACGGATATAACCATCCTAGGACACTGGGTGCGGGGGATGATGATTATACGAGGGGGGAACATCTACTGCTACTACTACTAAGGGGGTACAGGGGTGGGGAGGGGGGGTATTCTAAGGGAACGCGAGCACGAGGGGGTTTAGTTTTACGAATCAGTTTGAGACAGTGCCAAGCATGTCTCATTATCAAGGCTTTGACACCAACACATTATCACCATTCAGAAGTAACGCATACATACTGCATGCTGACAACATAAAAACTAATACAACTGCCATGATGCGCTCTGTCCGGAAGGATTAATCCCTCATTTTAGGAAGACGGCACGGTGTGAAAAAAAAGGGAAGTAAAAAAACGACATTCAAAGGGACTGAAGAAGGAAGCTTAATGTGAAACCAGAAACTTTTTTCTTTGAAAAGAGTGTCAGAGAGACTAAAGCTGATACGACTTGGAAAGAGTCGTTAATTATGAACCCTTCCGGTCAACGTTCGCTAGATTAGACAAAAAACATAATGGGAAAAAAAATCAAAGAGGACGTTAACTTTAAAGCGACGGAAGGAAACGCCGAGACAGGAAAATGAAAGAAAAAAATCCAAGACCTCCGAAAGCTGCAGAGAATCGCTTTGCGATGAATATGATCTCGTTGATCGAAAAAAAAAAAAAAAAAAAGGGGGGGGGGGGGGGAGAAGAAGGACATGAGGCCGACATTTCACCCCGCGATGAACATCTGAGAGTCTTTTGAGATGAGGACCGTGTGGAGAAAAAATAGCGACAGCTGATATTTCACAGGGAAAGGGGGAAGAAGCGCGATAACAAAGATTCAAGGGGAAAGGGTCGATGTCAAGACGACATCGAAAAGATCCGATGAATCATTGAGACCCTGCCGGTAATAATAGAAAACAAGACAGTTAAACCGTTAACATGTGTTCGCGTTTTGTCAGTTGTTTTTGTTTGTTTGTTTGTTTGTGTGTTTGTTGGTTTTTTAACTTAGTGACCCAAGTAGATTATTTACCCTTGTATATATATATATATATATATATATATATATATATATATATATATATATATATATATATATATATATAAGAGAGAGAGAGAGAGAGAGAGAGAGAGAGAGAGAGAGTTATAATGTCCCGTCACACATACTGGTCGTTGTAAACATTTTGTTATTTTGTTATAATTTACTTTTTACAATGCAATGTTACAGTTTAAAAGGTGGGAGAGGAAAGGAAGTGGGGGTGAATGGTGAACTGGGGGAAACTGGAGAGATGGTATGTGTGGTAGTCAGTCTGTGACCATGACAACAGCAGAGGAAGCAACCGCTGCCCCAGCTGTCTGGGCAAGAACTTGATTATAGTGGAGAGTATCTTGCCCAAGTTACATCCCCAATCTCTCGGCCAAGAGGCTTTTACAACCATCGGCGTTGGGATTTTCCCCAAAGGCAAACTACCCTCCAAGGCTGCAGCACTAAAAGCTAGTGCAGTATTGCCTCCTAGTTTGAGAGTCATAGTCCTTCACGAATGACAAAGTTGTAAATGAATTCCCATTGTTGTGGAGAAACCGTTGATCATACAGCTCTCAGTTTGCTTTTAGCCCAAATGTAAGTCTACGTTAATCTGTAGTAGATGGAAGAGGAAACCGCAGATGAATACTTGAAATAGAGTTGTTGTTGGCGTCCGTCTGTCTCGGGAGACAATCTCGTAGTGAAATTAAGTGTAGTAAAGTATGTGATACATACACATTATAAGCAATATGATAAAATTTGGCACACAACATATACACAACAAAAGAACACTCAACACAGTCATAGCTAAAACAAGTCCGATAACTTTCCATTACTTAAAACATACATACCCGTGCGCACGCACACATCTGCCCGTATGCAAGCACCCATGCACACCTATCGTACATTCACATGCACAAAGTATCAATGAATATAATGGTTAAATCCGTACTAAGCTGTAAAAAAAAACCATACAACCAAAATTTAAAACAAAACATGGCATAAGAGCATCAGTTCCAAGCATATAAACATCCATTTAAGTCATTAAAAAACAACAACAATTATATCATCACTAAGATCAGCATATTTGTAGTAATCAAATATTTTGAATGTGTCAAAGTTCAAGTCCTACAGCTTGCTTCCCCTGATTTTAGGATTTTGAGAGCACATTTGTAACCTTGGTCGGTAATGGTGCTGGGAGAGAAGAAAGAGCTCGGAAATAGCCAGAAATAGCTGATGTTTGACTAGTTCTTAGAAATGGATACTCCTTCAGGTATTAGAAAAGGGTCGAAGCAGACGTTAAATTGTGAAATGCCACCGTTAAAAACGCTTCGAAGTGGGGCGGTATACGAATCGTTCGCACTTACACGCTGTTCGCAATGACCCATACCAGTCCTAGATATTTAGTTACAATTACAGGAAATTAATTCATGAAAGAGAGGGGGGGGAACACACACACACACACACACACACACACACACACACACACACACACACACAGAGAAGCAGACAGACAGAGAGAGGAGGAGGGTGTCAGAGACAGAGGTAGAAGTTTAAGGCAAAGATAGACTGATGGAAGAGGAGAAAGAGAAATTGTGTGTGTGTGTGTGTGTGTGTGTGTGTGTGTGTGTGAGAGAGAGAGAGAGAGAGAGAGAGAGAGAGAGAGGCGTCTGAGGAATAGTAATATGCGTGACACGGCTTCATCTGGCACACCCCTCCCTATCCACACTGTCGTTTTGCATGATCTCGCAACATACACAAGGACTCTTTGTAGATTTTATTAGTGTGAGTCAACTCAAATAAAATTTGGGGTACGACATAGAGAGAGAGATAGAGAGAGAGAGAATATGATGAAGGTTATATGATAAAGTATATACAAGATTCTAGTTTTCATCCAGCTACCGTAAAACAAACAAAATAAACAAGAAAGAAAGAAAATAGAACTAAAAGAAAGAGACTTTGGAGACGGGATGAAAATTAGGGGGGGGGGAGGCAAGGGGGGGCGGGAGCAGATGGCATTTTAAAAGTTCGTGAATGGAATAGGAAAAAAAGGAAAAGAAAAGAGAGCGACAGAGAAACAGATAGAGGGAGGGAAAGAGAGTGTAAGAAAGAAAGATATTTTGTTCTTTTTTAGATTTTTAGATTTTGCGAGGTGGTTTTAAAAAGGAAGAGAGAAAGCGGCGGACGGAGAGAGGGTGCCGGGGGAGGGGGAGGTAGAGGAAGTAGATGGCCAGGAAATGACTTGGGGGCGGGGGATGGGGGTGGGGGAGGTGCGGAGGGGGTGGAGAGCTGTCTACAGATAGATCGATAGATAAATACAGGTAGACGTCCAGAAACCAGACAAAACCAGAGCAGAGCCTGACACAACCTTGAACTTCAAAGTGAACACCCGGGCACTTTCTCTCTCTCTCACTCTCGATATATATATATATATATATATATATATATATATATATACATATGTATATGTACATATATATGTACATATACATATGTATATATATATATATATATATATATATATATATATATATATATATATATATAATCAGAAACAGAGACAAGACAGAATAAGAGCAGAGCATGACACAACCTTGAACTTTATGGTGAACGTCTGGGCCCCTTCTCTCTCTCTCTCTCTCTCTCTCACTGTCTGTCTCTCTCTATCTATCTCTATCTATCTGTGAAATCAAATCAAATCATGTCTTGATAGTAACGACACAACCGACCTCTCTCTCTCTCTCTCTTCTTTCTCTCTCTCTAACCCGATTCGATGGTAGGGTCTAGGCAACACATTGTTGTGAAGATCGTATCAGTTTTGTCCTTTCCAAGAGAGAGAGCGCGCGCAAGCACGCTGATGGCAACAAATAAAATAACAATATTATATATATAAAAAAAAGACCCATCACCCTAAATCGGATGGACTGGGACACGAGGTCCTCCGCCCCGTCCTCCCCGGCCTTCTTCGTGCTCGTATCACTTCCTGCTAACTCCCCCCCCCCCCCCATCCCCACCCCCTCGCCTGGGGGCCGCCGGTTATTGACCACTTTCTTCCCTGGCCTTGACGGTGACCACTCTGACGTTGATGGATTATCAAGTCTGCACCATCTGTTCTCTCTCTCTCTCTCTCTCTCTCTCTCTCTCAGAGCGCCTCCACCTGTTGTTGAGTGAGCTGGGCGGTTTGTGTGTGTGTGTGTGTGTGTGTGTGTGTGTGTGTGTGTGTGTGTGTGCGCGCGCGTTTATGAGGGGTAGTTGGGTACTTGGCGTAGGGGTGTGAGTTGGGTAAAGGGTTATGGGTGTGCATTAATTTGTCCTGGAATGTCCTCTTTCCTATGGCTTTCATTGCTTGTGTCTTTATTTATGTTCTTTTTTTATGGTGAATATCTTTAATGCTCACGTTTCTTTTTTGTATCATTTGGCAAAAGACGTACTTGCGAGTAAATGCAAAACATACCAAGACGAAAACAGACAAAAATATCAACAAACGAAGGTTTGAACGTAAAGGAGAGAGATGGAGGCAGAGACAGAAACAGATAGACAGACAGACATATGGAGACAGAGAGACAGAGAGATAGAGGGAGATACAGAAACAGACAGACAGACATATAGAGACAGAGAGAGTTAGAGACAGAGACAGAAACAGATAGACAGACAGACACGGATAGAGACACAGAGAGACGGGCAGACAAAGAGACACATATACTAACAGCGGAGACAGATAAAGCAGATGAAGGATGGAAGTGAACATAATACCAGGGTTCCGGCAAAGTGGTGACTGCCATTTGTATCCAGCTGTATTGTCCAGACACACAATCCAGAATCGGCCTCTTCTCCCATATGAGGACACACACCGACAGATAAGCCTTCCTGCCTACTCATCCGTCGGTCCGACGGGAGACTCCATCATCATCGCATTGTCCAGACACACAATACATTTTTCTTTTCCCCTGAAATACTACTACTCTCTTTTTCTCTTTCTCTTTTCTTCTCTCTCCCTCTCTCTGTCTGTGTGTGTGTGTGTGTGTGTGTGTGTGTGTGTGTGTGTGTGTTGTGTTGTGTGAGTGTGTGGATTTGTGAGAGAGTGAGAAAGAGGGAGAGAGAGAGAGAGGGGGGGTGGAGGACGAGGATCGGGAAAGAGATGTCAGTTCACACCGTCCACTCACACCGGCCGCGTATCTTCCATTCCCATACCCACCAAAACCTCCACAAACAGAACTCAGAACTCAAAACTTTTAAAAAATTTTTATTTTATTTTTTTGAATTAAAGTATTAAGATTTTTGGCATGGCCTAAACAACAACAACCACTCCACCAAGCCCCCTCCTTCCGAGACGCACACACATTAATACATTATACACGTTGGATACCTGATTATTTACAAGCCACGGGGAGGCTTCGGTTTGCATACATACATGACAAAACTTTTGGCTCTGGCTTGTGTCCACAGCAGAGCAGACAGCAAACGAAAAGAGTCTGGGTGCCATCCATCCCGGAGTGTAGAGTTCAGACTAAAGTGTCAGATCTGCGTGTGCCCGCTCATAGGGTAGAGAAGATTTTCAGGGACAGAGAAGAAGACGAGAAGGAAGGAAGGAAGGGAGGGTCGAGCTTATTCTTATTCTTGTTCTTATTCTTGTTGCTTATCGTCCAGTCGACCACACAGGGCCGTATCAGGACTGTCAAACCATACAAATGCTTAACCGCGTCAACACAAAACTGTCACCTACAAAAAAACAACAAACAAAACAAAAACCAAACAACAACAACAAAAAAACCACTCATATGTACTCACAAAACACAGTTCATGACTGTTCACTTCCATACCATTTCCCTACCATTTAGCTCCTTATGGCAAACAAGACTGGGCCATGCTAAGGACACCAGCCATTCCGCTTAAGTGGAGTGATGGCCTGGAGGCAATGCGTCCGCGTAGGAAGCGAGAGAATCTGAGCGCGCTGGTTCGAATTACGGCTCAGCCGCTGATATTTTCTTCCCCTCTCCACTAGACCTTGAGTGGTGGTCTAGACGCTAGTCATTCCGATGAGACGATAAACCGAGGTTCCGTGTGCAGCATGCACTTAGCGCACGTAAAAGAACCCACGGCAACTAAAGGGTTGTTCCTGGCAAAATTATGTAAAAAAAAAAAATCCACTTCGATAGGAAAAACAAATAAAACTGCACGCAGGAAAAAATACAAAAAAATGGGTGACGCTGTAGTGTAGCGACTCGCTCTCCCTGGGGAGAGCAGCCCGAATTTCACAAAGAGAAATCTGTTGCGATAGAAAGAAATACAAATGCA
The DNA here is from genome assembly GCF_041734735.1 of Babylonia areolata. Taxonomy (NCBI): domain Eukaryota; kingdom Metazoa; phylum Mollusca; class Gastropoda; order Neogastropoda; family Buccinidae; genus Babylonia; species Babylonia areolata. The sequence goes on along the minus strand of NC_134881.1, from coordinate 34,263,590 downwards.
AATACAAAATAATTTATCATCCCCAGATTACAAAAAAATCGTAAAAAGGAGAGAAAAAAAATCCAATACTTCAAAGCCAAACAAAAAACACATTTAAAAGGCCATGATAGGCAAATACCACTGCAGAATGGGCAGCTAGTGCCCATCCCAGTGTTTACATCTCACTACCAAATAGCCAGCAGCAAAATAGCACAGGTAGTACATCATAGACTGCGGAAAAGAGAAGAAAAAAAAAGTGTCAAGGCTTGCTGAAAAAAAGAAAGTGGAATGGACTGGGAAGGCAAAAAAAAAAAAAAAAAAAAAGAGACAACAGTGAAGAAAGAAAGAAAAAGGCAGAAAGAAAGAGAGTGATAGACAAGAGGAAATTTCTAGCACAGAATTTCCAGAAGGCGGGGATGCTATTTATACTGAAAGACCCCCGGCATCCATCCCCACAGAGGGAGAGGATAGAGCTTCTGAGACGAGACAGTGACAACTGGGGGCGGGTGAGAACGAAGTGAGCTGGTATTATGCTGCTGGAGTTTGAATTTGGCTGTGAAGTGAGCTGAATCTGGTTTGCGCGTGGGGGGGCGGGGGACCTCAGTTTGAGCTGTATTCACTTTACTCCTCGGTTAAAATTAGTACCATTAGAATCCGTATCGGTTGCTATGCACGCATGTATGCACAGATACGCTTAGAGGAAATATATATATTTATCAAAAGAATCCCGATATGGAACCCAGTGCCGAAGTTATGTGGAGACTTCTTTAAAAAGCATTGTTTTGTTGTTGTTGGGTTTTTTTTAATGTATTTGTTTCTTAAGGACGTGAGCCGTGAAAACGGCTAGTGGATTCCAGGTTTGCAACCAGCTCAAAAACTGAAAGCTCTACAGCCTGCCTTCAGAATACCACCATAAGAACCATAATACAAGCAGCGTCTACACACAATCACCAGGAAGTCGGTATGATATGGTACATGCCACTGGCACTGGTTTGTGGATGTGGGAATGTCAGGGGAGTGACTAGGAGAATGATAGCTTGCCCAGCAGCCTCCTCTGATTATTGCTTGACTTTCACAGCGGCGGATTTGTAGCATCTGCACGGACCTTCTCTCTACATGCTGGTCAGTCAGCGCACGTAAACGAATCCACGGCAACAAAAGAGTTGTCCCTGGCAAAATTCTGTAGAAAACTCCACTTCGATAGGAAAAAACAAATAAAACTGCACACAGGAAACGATACAAAAATAATGGGTGCGCTCTGAGTGTAGCGACGCGCTCTCCCTGGGGGGAGCAGCCCGAATGTCACACAGAGTGATCTGTTGTGACAAACGTGGGAAATAAAAACCACTTCTTGCCAACAACTGGTCATTATTCCTTGACAAGTTCATCATTATTTGTTGTCAAGGCCGTGCGTATTCATCGATACCAAACCTACCACGGGAGTTTTTTTATGATAAGAAACTGAAAGTACGTTGACGGGATGAAGTACTAAGCACCTTTTGTGACAGTTTTGTACACACAGACAGAGAACAAGTATTAGAAGAAGAAAATGACAGCAGCCTAAATCAAGGATCCATTATCTCAAACTGTGATGAAAATCCTGATAGTACCAGGCTAACGGACAACAGACGCTGGTTCAATGCTGCTGAAACAGCAAAATCATTCCCAGTGCCATACAACTCACATTTACCCGAGGGTTCTCAGGGATAAAACTCATTAGTCCCACAACACCAGCGGTCAACCCCGAGGCGATATCATGCTACACTCTGGTCAGATTGTTTCCTGTTCGTCTCCGGTCAGGTCCATGCTTCTACTCCATGGGAAAGTGAAGGACAGCACGTGAGATTCTGGTGATTGCAAATCGAACCTCCTCTCTTTCTTATCACATTATCTGGCGCTACTGTGTAGCCATTTGGACCAGGCAAACAATACATCATGTCAGCAGACGTCAGCAGTTTCAGATTGGGTGGTTGACAGGGTGGGGTTTGTGGGTGCGGGTGGGTGTGGGGTTGGGGGTTTCGATGGGGTCACGTTGGGTCACTCAGGATGCCAGATGGGACTGACAGAATGACGGAATTGAGCAGACAGGATACTGTGGTGGGGAGGGAAGGGAGGACTCGGGGAAATGTCCAGAATGGAATCCTTGAAGTTGTGAGGACAAATAGTGAAAAGTGTTCCTGCGAAAGACTTAAAATGCATTAGGATACGGAAATGCCTCCGTGCTTACTAAAACGAGCATTTATATACACGTACACATATTTAGATAAACAAGATATGATGCGTTGGCACACGTGTGGCCATTCAAACGCATGCAGGCAGGCAGGCAGGCAGGCAGGCAGGCACACACACACACACACACACACACACACACACACACACACACACACACAACCAAGGAAAGAGGAGGTACTTTGAATTCACAATGGTAACGGATCTATTCTGATTATCGGTACTTCGGATATTCATCACCAAATAACACTTTCTGCAGTTCCTCAACCCAAGTAGCGTTGCAACTTCAGCTACAGCTTATGATTGAGAATTTATACGCGTAAAGAGACAACATTTTCTCCTACCCCTTCGTTAAATTTCAACCCTGTTGCCCTGGAATATCCGGAGATTACAAATACACTAATAGAACACGAGCTCATGATAATATGACAATTGATGATGATGATGAAACGCTAATCTTGTTTAAAAGACAA
>NC_134881.1:34243409-34248409 GCF_041734735.1 Babylonia areolata | reverse complement strand
GGTGGCGATCATCACGTGCCGTGAGTAGAATCTTTTTGTTTGTTTGTTTTCTTTTTGTTGTTGTTGTTGTTCCGTGTCTGTTTTCTGTCTGTCTTTTCTTTTTTCGTTCTTTCTATCTTTCTTTCTTTTTTTCTTCTTCTTTTTTTCTCCTTCATGTTAGTTTCGACATGTGTTTATCATTCTTTTTTCTGTATTTCTTTTTGTTCTTTCTTTCTTTCTTTCTGTCTTCTTTCTTTCTTCCTTCTTTCTTTCTTTCTTTCTTTCCTTTCTTCATGTTCGGACGTGTGTTTGTCTTTCTTGTTCTTGCTTTCTTTCTTTCTTTCTTTCTCTCCTTTCTCTCTTCATGTTAGTTTGGACGTGTGTTTGTCTTTCTTTTTCTTTATTTCTGTTTCTTTCTTTCTTTCTTTCTTTCTTTCTTTCTTTCTTTCTTTCCTTCCTTCCTTCCTTCCTTCATTTTTTCAGTCTTCTTTCTTTTTCATCTTCTCCTCGCTTTCATTCTCCTCTCCTGCCTTCGTTCTTCTTTCTTTCTTGCCTTCGTTTTATCCTTCCTTCCTTTCTTTCTCTTTTCTTGTGTTTTCTTTCTTCCATCCTTCCTTTAGTTCTCATTACTTCTCTTTCTTCCTTTATTCTTTCATTCATTTTTTTCCTTTCTTTCTTCGCTCTTGCCATCTTTTCCTGAACACCCGTTGTCGCTGTCAGTTGTGCTTCCCGCTCACGTTTGTTGTTTTTGGTTTTTGTGCTTTGCTGTTTCTGCTGGGTTTGTTTTTGTTTTGTTTTGTTTTTTAATAATTATTATTACTGGATTGCTGCAGTGGTCCTGCCTGACACTCCCTCTTTTCATCCAACACACTCATCCATTCAGCATTTTCTAGCTTTCTCTTTTATTAAGAACGTCATGTAATTTTCTGTTTGTTGTCTCATATATATATATATATATATATGTGTGTGTGTGTGTGTGTGTGTGTGTCACAGTGAGTGTGCTGCTGATGCGCGCATGGGAAAGGGAGAGAGAGAGAGGGAGAGAGATAGATAGACAGACAGAGACAGAGACAGACATAGAGAGAGGCACAGAGAGACAGCGACAGAGAGAACAGACTGAGACAGAAAGAGAGACAGACAAAGAGAGAGACACACACACAGTCAGCGAGAAAGAGAGACAGAGAAATAAACAGAGAGAGACAAACAGAGAGAACGAGAGACAGAGACACACACAGAGAGAGAAAGAAAGCATTTGTGCGTGTTCGTCCCTCGACCATAATTATCGTTCTTCAGTACTTGATGAAAACACAACCGCATGTTACTTTTGTCCCACTCACCCCCCATCTCCTCCCAGCAGTCTTCCCCTTCAACCTCCCTTTCCTTTCTTACCATCCCACCTACCCTTAGCTTTCAATGGGAGGGCTGACGGGTATGAAACCTGCCATGTGTCATTTTGCGTGTGTATATCCGTCACGCTTTTGTGTGTGTGTGTGTGTTCCCTTTCCCTTTTTGTGGGGCTTTTGTCACCGACCTTGGCCTATTGTCATAGTGCCTGAGGCAGCAGTGCTCGTTCCCAAAAGTGACTTTTTTCTGTCCATATGAATATGCACACACGTGTGTGTGTGTGTGTGTGTGTGTGTGTGTGTGTGTGCTTGCGTGCGCGCGCGCATGTGTTTGGGCATGTGTGTGTACGTGTGTGTGTGAGAGAGAGAGGAAGGCAGGAGTGTGTGTGTGGGGGAGGTGATGGTGGCTTATTAATGTCATTGTCTTAAAAGACAACCCCATTTCTGTTTCTTTGAACAGACAGATTTATGAGTTGTTAGTCATCGGCGTTGTGAACGCATACTATTTTGTGTGTGTTGTGAAGTGGGGAATAGGGATGTCATTACTGTTTTCAAGGTCGTGTTCTTCAAAGGCATGTGCGATATGAATTTCTGTGCATGGAGTTGTTTTAATCACCTAACTTCTATAAAATAAAATAAAAATTAAAAAAAGAAAGAAAGAAAAGCCTTCCCGACTCACTTGTGATACACTTTTAAAAAAAAATCCAAGCTCTTTATGTATTGAGTATAATGCATTTACTGTTATATTTATATTTTTTGTATTCTCTAAACTTGGCACTTTGATCTGATATTCGACCCAACAAAAGATCTGTCATTATTATCATTTTTTGTTCAAACAGGAACTTCTTTTGCTAAGCATGGAAGTTTTATTTATTGCAAACGTTTGCAAAATAAATAAAACTTCCATGCTTAGCAAAAGAAGTTCCTGTTTGAACAAAAAATGATAAAAATGACTGCTCTACCTGTTGGGTCAGAATATGAGATCAAAGTGCCAAGTTTAGAGAATACAAAAAATATAAATATAACAGTAAATGCAGTTTGCATATAATTAGGCTTCATTCTTTATTTTTTTGTGCCCATCCCAGAGGCGCAATATTGTTTTAAACAAAATGACTGGAAAGAACTGAATTTTTCCTATTTTTATGCCAAATTTGGTGTCAACTGACAAAGTAGTTGCAGAGAAAATGTCAGTGTTAAAGTTTACCACGGACACACAGACACACAGACCCACACACGCACACACACACAGACAACCGAACACCGGGTTAAAACATAGACTCACTTTGTTTACACAAGTGAGTCAAAAACCAACGAACCAAAACAAACAAACAAAAAGCCAACGAAAACTAACCCCAATATTGCTTATCTTCCAGACAAAGAAGAAAAAAAACCCAGCAATCAACAAGCAAAAAATAAGAATTAATGACCCGATGATAAACGCACTCTCCTTACAGTTCAGTGCACTCTTCATATTATTATCATTGAACGAAGGAAGGGAGGAGACAAAGGAGCCTCAGTGGATGGTATGGTGTATCTCCTCTGGTGTCAGATAAACCCTTTTCGACGTATCACGCTAAAAGTCAGGAGTCGTGTACACAGACTCTGTTAGGCCTAGGAAGCAAGAGCAAGAAGAGATAAAGGCCAGTTTCCAGCAGTTCCGAAATAGTACAACTAATTGCGTCGCTTCTTGAGCCTGGCGGTCATAGGCTTGAAGGTAAGGAAACCGCTACGATACCCACTGCCAACATATTCATCACCGCCACTACTACTACTACAACTACTACCGCTAACAAGTACTACCATTGCTGCCATCTCCGCATTGTAACTGATTGTGGGCATAACGAATGTGGTGATGGTCATGAAGGCGATCGGGAAAAGGGCGAAGAAAGGGTGGATAGATGGGAGGAGAATGTTATATATATATATATATATATATATATATATAGAGAGAGAGAGAGAGAGAGAGAGAGAGGGAGAGATAGAGAGAGATAGATAGATATATGATGGAGTCTCCCATCGGTCCGACGGATGAGCAGGCAGGCAGGCATATCTGTCGGTGTGTGCCCTCATATGGGAGAAGAGGCCGATTCTGGATGCGCAGCACTTCCTACAGGTGTTGGAAGGGAAAACGTCTCCAGAAGTTGAGCCCTGCTTCCTTCGCTCACGAGTCTCCTTAATAACCAGCGTTCTCTTGTTTTCAAACGTCTTTGTGCCACTAGAGCACAGCATCCTCCAGCGAGAGCGGTCAAGGGTGTTAGTTTCCCAGGAAGCGATGTCTATGTCACAGGTTTTGAGGTTTGTCTTCAAGGTGTCCTTGAAGCGCTTGCAGGGTCTTCCAAGTTCACGGTGGCCTTCCTTCAGCTGGCCATACAAAAGCATCTTCGGGATCCTGCTGTCTGTCATGCGGACAACGTGTCCTGCCCAGCGTAGCTGGCACTGGATCAGCAAGCTTTCGATGCTGGGCAGGCCGCTCCTCTCTAGGACCTGGAGGTTGGAGACCCTGTCTTGCCACTTTATGCCGAGGATCTTTCGTAGGCATCTCTGGTGAAACTGCTCAAGTTGTTGAATGTGACGGCGATACGTCGTCCATGTTTCACAGCAGTACAACAAGGTGGTCAGCACAACAGCTCTGTAGGTTTTCATCTTGGTGCTGAGCCTGATGCCTTTGTTGTTCCACAGCCTGTTGTTGAGTCTGCCAAAGGCGGAGCTGGCCTTGGCGATGCGCAGCGTCACTTCTGCATCAAGGGCTCCGTTGCTGCATAGGGTGCTGCCCAGGTAGCAAAACTTGTCGACTGACTTGATCTCTGTGTCATTGATCTCGATTGCAGGTTGGGTGTGTGTGTGGGGGGGGGGGGGGGGGAGGCACTGGCGTTCTGTGAGCTAGCTGGTTGGTACATGGACTCGGTCTTGATGAGGCTGATGGTGAGTCCAAAGCGCCTGCAGGAGGTTGAGAACCTGTCCATAATGAACTGCATGTCCTCATGGGTGTGTGCAGCAAGCGCGCAGTCATCAACGAAGAGGAATTCTCTCTCATCAGTGCCTCAAATAACCTTGACCTGGCGTGGAGTCGCCGCAAGTTGAAAAGTTTGCCATCTGTGCGAAACTGAATGTAGATTCCCGGTCACAGTCTTGGAAGGCGTCTATCAGCATGGCAGAGAAGAGAATGGAGAACAGTGTGGGTGCCAGGATGCAGCCCTGCTTCACTCCATTTACCACAGGGAACAGATCCGACATGTCAGTATTTTCCTGTACTCTCGCCTGCATGCGATCGTGGAAAGACGCAATCAGCTGGATTAGGCTCTCTGGGCAGCCGAACCTTAGGAGGATCTTCCACAGACCATGGCGGTTCACCGTGTAGAAGGCCTTAGTCAGGTCTACAAAGACCATGTGGAGCTCCTTGTTCTGTTCACGGCACTTCTCTTGCATCTGGCATGCGGTAATCACCATGTCACATGTTCCGCTGCCTGCCGGAACGCACTGTGTGTTCACTCTGTTGATAGTTTCAGTGGGACCATGTATTCAGATCAGGAGTAGCCGGGAGAGAAGTCGGACTGGACAGAGCATTAATTATCTATATACAAATTCATCGTGGCCACCGTCACGACAGCAGTAATGCTTCAACGACAGCAACAGGCAGGGCACAGATTCATCTCCCCGCTCCCCCCCCCTCTCTCTATC
>NC_134881.1:34215909-34238409 GCF_041734735.1 Babylonia areolata | reverse complement strand
GTGGCCGTGGGAGTTTCAGCCCAGGAACACAGAATAAAAGACCGCCACCACGAACACACACACACATACACTCGTACGCACGCACACACACACACACACACACACGCGCGCGCGCGCGAGTCAATCTTGTCTTTTTATGTTTTCGAATATAGTTTTTGAGGGGAGTACGAATCCAAAAGTTTTCAGTAGCAATCGAAAATTCCATAATATCGTTGTTGCATTGCCAGAACTGAAAACACACAAGATGAAATTAGAAAAAAAAAAGAATTGTCTCAAAATGCCCCCTCAGGGCGTAAAGTAATATATATGAGAACATATGAAATTCCAGTCAGCAGTATGTGGCAAAAGGAGAACATATTGAGAGAAGACGTAGAAGAAGAATGAAATAAAGATTCTTGAAGGAGAATATGTAGTAGTAGTAGTAGTAGTAGTAGTAGAGGGAGTAGAAGGAGTCGTAGTAGTGTTTAAGAAGTTTACTTTCTCTTTTCACTATATGAAAAAAGAGAAGAAAACAACAACTATCATTCTAATCACTCACCAATCAGATTATCTCTCCGCCTCGACTTCTTCTATGGTTATTTTATCTTGTTTTATTTTATAATTATCTTTTTTGCTCAGTCACATCGTGTGATAATTGTTAGACCGATCGTGTTTTAAAGGTATACGCACAGTTGACTTTGTAGTAGTAGTAGAAGTAGTAGAGAAGAAGCAAAAGGAGAAGTTATGAACATAAGGACACGAAGCAGGAGATATGATAATTATGACGGGTGCAATAGCCGAATGGTCAAAGCGCTGGACTTCCAATCTGAGGGTCCTGGGTTCGAATCTCGGCGCACCTGGTGGGTAAAGGGTGGAGAATTTTCGGATCTCCCAGGTCAACATATGTGCAAACCTGCTAGTGCCTGAACCCCCTTCGTGTGTATGCGCACGCAGAAGATCAGATACGCACGTTAAAGATCCTGTAATCCATGTCAGCGTTCGGTGGGTTATGGAAACAAGAATATACCCAGCATGCACACCCCCGAAAACGGAGTATGGCTGCCTACATGGCGGGGTAAATAAAAAACAAACGGTCATACACGTAAAATGTTACATGTCTGTCTGAGTGTGTATGTGTGTGCGTCTGAAATCTGATTGAATGACACAGGAAACGAATGATGAGCGCCCAGTGGCAGCCGTCAGTCGGCTCTACCCAGGTAGGCAGCCTGTGGTGCAAATGTCCCCGTGTATGTAAAGCGCTTAGAGCTTGGTCTCTGACCGAGGATAGGCGCTATAGAAGTATTCACATCAATCAATTAAACAAAACCCAAAAACAAAAATCAAATGGCAGACAGAAGAACGAAATCAAACCAGTTAAGCACAAAATGATCGTCGTCACAGGTGTTTGCATAAACATCGAATGGAAAGCATTTCCGTGTATTATAAAATGTTTTTTTTGTTTGTTCTGTTTTGAAACTAAAACGAAGTCAATCATTTTCTGCCTGGGAGCTTTTCCGTGTACTATAACACGGTTTTTTTGTTGTTGTTCTGTTTTGAAACTAAAGCGAAGTTAATCATTAATTTCTGCTTTGGCGACCGTTTGCTGTAAGATTAGAAATAATAGATTTTGTTATTCCCAAGCTCGTTTCCGTAACAGAAAAGATTATTGTTGAGATCTGTCTGGTCTTTGTTCAATCAAAAGCACCCCCGTAGCAACACCGGAAATCGAGGCCGTTGTCACTCCACCAGTACAAAAGACACACAAGTTGAGATCTGTCTGGTCTTTGTTATCTTTGAGTTGTTTGTTTACTCAGTGGTATATTCTTCTCCGCAGTCAGTCAACTTTGTCTTTTACTCTTGAAAAAAAAATTTCAATCAAAAGCACCCCCGTAGCAACACCGGAAATCGAGGCCGTTGTCACTGCACCAGTACAAAAGACACACAAGTTAAGACAAAAGAACGTTTATTCAAAAACAAAATTCCCACAAAGGGGTACATGGGGGGATAAATAGTATCACATGAAAACGAATCAAATTTCAATCAGCAAAAAACTGCGGCAAAACTCAAAACCCCTTCAAACAATAAAAAGGAATCAAACACAACCATTGACGGTGATTATTATTTTCGTGGAGAGTTACGAATATAAATTCTAAACGATTAACGGAAATAAAATATGAATCAAAGTACAGAAGGTTTAGGAGAAGTTTTGTGGTATGTACGTCACGGACGAATCTTCTTTTTTTTTCGTAAATTCGAATCTCTTTTTCTTTTCTTTCTTTTTTTTTTCTTCCCCAAAACTCTGCAACTTAGAGACTGGGGAAAGGGAGGGAAGTGAAGGACGGGTGTACGAGGCAAGGTATTGGGAGAGAGAGAGAGAGAGAGAGAGAGAGAGAGAGAGAGAGAGAGAGAGAGGTGCATGCATGACAGTGTGTGTGTGTGTGTGAGTGTGTGTGTGTGTGCGCGCGCGCGCGCGTGTGTGTGCGTGCGTGCATGTATATATATATATATATATATATATATATATGTGTGTGTGTGTGTGTGTGTGTGTGTGTGCACGCACGCACATACCTTTCCATTTCAGAAGGTATTTCCTTGTCCAAAGTAAGTAAGAATCTGTGTTTTTTTTAATTTTTATTTTCTCCAAGAAGAGAGGTTGAATGAGAATGTATGCATGCGCGCACGTGTGTGTGTGTGTGTGTGTGTGTGTGTGTGTGTGTGTGTGTGTGTGTGTGTGTGTGTGTGTGTGTTCGGGCAAAATTGTGAAGGACGGAAAGGGATGGGATGAATATTAATAGTGCATGGATATATATTTTGTTGCTCGGCTGTGTGTTTCTGTCAGTCATGTGATGTTTATTTGACAACTGAGGCTAGAAAACCAACTCCCACGCTTCCAAGACGGTTTTACACAGAAAAGAAAAGAATAAACTGGAGGAGGGGGGGAGAAAGTTAAAATGATGAAACAGGAACGACTTGCCCAATTTTAAATTTTTTTCAACGTGTTTTTTGGTTGTTTGGTTGGTTGTTTTTTTGGGGTTTTTTTCATGTCATTCTTGGTTTTGACCCTGCACAGCAAATTTGCTTGATGATGAAGTAATCAGTGATGATGGTAATGGTGATAATGGTGATAATGAAGGAAGGAAGGAAGGAAGGAAGAGGGGGAACAGATTTATCAAAAAAAAATTGTTTAATGTGTGTGAGTGTGTGTGTGTGTGTGTGTGTGTGTGTGTGTGTGTGTGTGTGTGTGTGTGTGTGTGTGTGTGTGTGTGTGTGTTTGAATCCTGGACCGACGGAAGTGTGTAGGCTTTAAGGAAGGAGAATGAGATAGTAGGACGAGGAAGAGTTGAAGTGGAGGAGGAGAAGAAAAACTGCGACAAAATAATAGGCAAACCGAAAGGGAAAACATGAAAAAACACCCCCAAAATGCAAGTAAACAATATAAAAACTAGTTAGAAAGAAAAGAAAAGAAAGGAAAAGAGAAAAAAAAAGCTTAAAAAGGGCAAGGAATAACGGGACGAAACGATGGATGGAACGAAGGTGGGAAGCAAGAGAGAGAGAGAGAGAGAAACTTATACGTTTCGTGCTGAGACCGAATCCTTGCCTGGACATGTCTTTGCCATGTTGCTTCTCCTAGCTCCTTCCCCCTCCTCGTGGTTATTTCTTATTCCTTTTGTGTACCACTCATCCTCCTGCCCACGCTCACCTCTGCTCCACAACTTCCGTTCTTCCTCCTTCATCCCTTTTTCAACTTGTCAGCATCTCCCACCTGCACCCCTTACCCTATTCCCTCCCTATAACCCACGCATCCGCACACATCCTCACGCACTCCCAACAATTGTAACAGCGAAAACTGTGTTCGCGTTGGTTTGGTCCTGTTTGTTTTTCGGTGGCACCGCTAGTGATAGTTTTGTTTTTATATATTTTTTTTTTCTCAGGATCTACACCATGTAGACTTGTGAAAGTTTGCACACTTTAAGAACATGGCAATAGCATAAAATCTGGAAAGTTCCATGGCCCTAGCTTTAATGGGTGTGTCACAATAATCGTTATATTGTATTTAACTATTTTGCAGGCGGAATTTTATTTATATATATATATATATATATATATATATATATGCGACCTTTTGGGTGTGTATATAGTGTATGTATGTATGTATATGTGTATATATATATATATATATATATATATATGTGTGTGTGTGTGTGTGTGTGTGTGTGTGTGTGTGACATATATATGTTTCTGTCTATCGCTTTTCAACTGTATTTGTTGGTTTAGTGATATGCCTTCCTGTCTGTCTCTCTCTGCGTCTGTCTGTCTCTCAGTATCTCTCTCTCTCTTCTCTCTCTCTCTCTCTCCCCCCCCCCCCCCTCTCTCTCTCTCTCTCCTGCTGTTCGTTCATGACACGTTGCCATCTTTTGTGTTGGCTGTATCTGCTGGCTGAATCTCACTGTCTGTCTGTGTATGCTTGGCAATCTGTCTCCTGCCTCCCTCCCTCCCTCCCTCCCTCCCTCCCTCTGCCAACGTCCTCCACGCTCCATCTGTCGTTCCGTTATCTTATCACGCCATGTGTGTCTTTCAGTCTGCTTGTCAACGCCTCCTCTCTTATCTCTCTTTCTCTCACTGTCTCTTTTTTCTTCTTCTTCTCGCTCTGTCAAAATCTCTTGCCGTCTCTGTCTATCTGTCTGCCTGTCGCTGTCTCCATGTCTCTCATCCAAAAATACCTTCTAATGTTATGACAATATTAGAATACCACAGTGTCAAACTCCCTCTTTTTGTTCGGCCCATTCCTGGCCCCTCTCTGTAAGAAGTTCATTTTGCACTTGCCCGGACATTTCCATCATTCCTTCTTCCGTTGTTTAAAAACAAACAAACAAACAAACAAAAGCAGTAACAAAAACATTCTTGTTTTATTGTCGTTAGTCTAACCTTGGCGATCGCCTACGCTTTAGTCATCATGGATTGAATTTAACAGTCCTTATGCTGGGTAGTCCCCCTTTGGATAGTCAAAGAGGCTAGTAACTCTTCCTCCCTGGAGCTCGTCTTCCCTGTAGCTCGGAAGAGAAAGACACGGTTATCAGACCAGTTTCTGACGGGCGCAATAGCCGAGTGGTTAAAACGTTGGACTTTCAATCTAAGGATCCCGGGTTCCAGTCTCGGTAACGGCGCCTGGTGGGTAAAGGGTGGTGATTTTTCCGATCTCCCAGGTCAACATATGTGCAGACCTGCTTAGTGCCTGAACCCCCTTTTTGTGTATACGTAAGCAGAAGATAAAATTAATACGCACGTTAAAGATCCTGTTATCCATGTCAGCGTTCGGTGGGTTATGGAAACAAGAGCATACCCAGCATGCACATCCCCGAAAGCGGAGTATGGCTGCCTTCATGGCGGGGTAAAAACTTTCATGCACGTAAAGGCCCACTCGTGTGCATGCGAGTGAGCGTGGGAGTTGCGGCCCACGAACGCAGAAGAAGAAGAAGAAGAAGAACATTCTCTTCAGTCCCTTCCTTTCATCTCCCACCTTCGACGGCATTCAGTTCAAAATACATAAATACAAAATACAATGCCCTTGCCAGAGATGGGTATAGGAAAGAGGGAATATATTGTCAGTCAGTTCAGCCTTCAGACATTGCACCGGCAGCGTCATCGATCTTTCCCTCTGGGTACTGAAGAATCTAAGTAGTCAATATAAAGTAGTAGCTTGGTGAAAGTGCCCTCATTTTGATTGCCTGTTTTCCTTGGGATGAACCTCTCTGTTATGTCTGCCTTTCCCAGCGTGTACTTTCCACGTTCAACCTTCTTTATGTTAAACCATCTCGCTCTCTACGACCGGCTTCGGATCCACTCTGTTTACGCATACCCAGATTCAAACACTCGACTGTTGGCCGCCGTTCTTTCTCTGTCTCTGGACCTTGTAATTGGAATGAACTTCCTCTTTCGCTTCGTCAGGTCTCTACACTCAGGTCTTTCAAGTCTGGCCTCAAAACCCACCTCTTCGCAAAATAGCCTCCCTTCCCCGCCTCTTTCTTGTCTCCAGTTTTTTTTCTCTAGTTTTAGAGTTATGCATGCGTTTGAATGACTGGTGCGAAAGCGCTTTGATTTGTCTCTGCACAAGATTCAGCGCTATATAAATATAATATAATAATGATTATCAAACTGTTTAGCGCCATCTAGTCCTGCATTCGAGGACAATCTTTTTCTTTTTCTTTCTTTTTTTTTCGGGTGTGGGTAGGGGTGGGTGGGGTGGGGGGGCGTTACTGTTATTGTAATCGTTCAGCTCATTCGGAACGGGGAAAAAAAAAAAAAAAAAAAAATATATATATATATATATATATATATATATATATATATATATATATATTGTGGCGTAGCATTGTTATTTGGCTGCGATTTTCACATTGTAAACCTTTTGAACAGAAAAGATGCCCCATAATTACGTGACATTAGTCGCTCCGATTCCTTCTTCATCGTGACTGAGTGATGTACATCATCACGCCCATGGGGATGGTTGTGTCACAGACTCGACACAAAAGACAGAAGCTCGTGGAATTCTGATCTTAGCCTGCCTGTTAGGGTTTCTTTATCTTTCTTCCTGTCATCCTGTCTGGCTCTCCGTCTCACCTTCGTTAATCTCTTGCTGTTGTAGTTCGCGCTCTCTGCTCTTTCCTGTCTGTCTGTTGCAGTTCGCGCTCTCTGCTCTTTCCTGTCTGTCTGTTGCAGTTCGCGTTCTCTGCTCTTTCCTGTCTGTTGCAGTTCGCGCTCTCTGCTCTTTCCTGTCTGTTTGTTGCAGTTCGCGCTCTCTGCTCTTTCCTGTCTGTTGCAGTTCGCGCTCTCCTCTCTGTTCTTTCCGGCCTGTTGCAGTTCACGCTCTCTGTTCTTTCATGTCTGTTGCAGTTCGCGTTCTCTGCTCTTTCCTGTCTGTTGCAGTTCGCGTTCTCTGCTCTTTCCTGTCTGTTGCAGTTCGCGCTCTCCTCTCTGCTCTTTCCTGTCTGTTGCAGTTCGCGTTCTCTGCTCTTTCCTGTCTGTTGCAGTTCGCGCTCTCTGCTCTTTCCTGTCTGTCTGTTGCAGTTCGCGCTCTCTGCTCTTTCCTGTCTGTTGCAGTTCGCGCTCTCTGCTCTTTCCTGTCTGTTGCAGTTCGCGCTCTCTGCTCTTTCATGTCTGTTGCAGTTCACGCTCTCTGCTCTTTCCTGTCTGTTGCAGTTCACGTTCTCTGTTCTTTCTTCTGTTGCAGTTCACGCTCTCTGCTCTTTCATGTCTGTTGCAGTTCGCGCTCTCTGCTCTTTCCTGTCTGTTGCAGTTTGCGCTCCCTGCTCTGTCCTGTCTGTTGCAGTTCGCGCTCTCTGCTCTTTCCGGTCTGTCTGTTGCAGTTTGCGCTCCCTGCTCTTTCCTGTCTGTTGCAGTTCGCGCTCTCTGCTCTTTCCTGTCTGTCTGTTGCAGTTCGCGTTCTCTGCTCTCTCCGGTCTGTTGCAGTTCGCGCTCTCTGTTCTTTCCTGTCTGTTGCAGTTCGCGCTCACTGCTCTTTCCTGTCTGTTGCAGTCCGCGTTCTCTCGTCTCTCCGGTCTGTCTGTTGCAGTTCGCGCCCTCTGCTCTTTCCTGTCTGTCTGTTGCAGTTCGCTCTCTCTCCTCTTTCCTGTCTGTTTGTCTCTCCACTCTTTCTCATTTGTGAATGACACAGAAGAGTCAGACATCGATTTCCCCGCGTGAGCCCAACATTGTGTATTCTTTATTTGAGGGAAACATATGACGATCTGCGCGGCAGACACACATAAAACCCGTCTTCCATGGACGGCGGCGTAGGTTACAGCCGTACAGGAACGTCAAACATTTTGATTATGCTTTAAGCTCTTGATTGCTTTGTTGTGATTATTCTTTAACCCCGTGACTGCGATTGACGAGTACACTCGTCAGTGTGATTACATTGACCTTACTGGTCAGGATACCGTTCTCCATCATTAACTTCGAATTCTTCCTCAAGGAATAATATTTCTTCTTTTTTTTTTCTTTTCTTTTCTTTTGAAGATGGAGTATGGCTGCCAACATGGCGGGGTAAAAACGGTCATACACGTAAAAACCCACTCGTGTACAATACATGAGAACGTGGGAATTGCAGTCCACGAACGAAGAAGAAGAAGAATATTTTTCTTCTTTTTTTCAACTGTGACAAAATCAGTTATACCACTTAAGCATATAATAGAAGGTAATAGCTGCTCATGCGATTTATCAAGTCAAATGAGCTGCACTTTGTATGACATCAAATGAGAAGTAACACTGTGACCCCATCAGAAGAATCAGTTAATCACCGCTATCATAAACAGCCACACTCGTCACATCTCTCCCAGGTTCAGCAGTCAGTGGGTTAAGTTGGGTCTGTTAACACTGCAGTTAAAACAGGCAGAGATTTTCTCAGATGAGAAGAAACTCCAAGACAACAACCGTGAACCGATCACGACTTGTACATGAAGTATGCACTGATGTGACTCATCGTGGGGGCATCATCATCAATCAACGGAAAGATGTAATCGCAGGCTAGTGTCGTCTTCCTTGGATGCAATCGTCTCTTTTAGCACACCGGGGCGTAAACATAGCAATAAACATCCCTGGTGCCGACGTGGGTGTTTGCTGAGAAAGCAGTGCACCAGGGACTACTACAAACGCGAGCACGCATGCTCGCATGCACACACACACACACACACACACACACACACACACACACACACACACACACACACACACACACACACACACACTCACACTCATGTATACATCCATTCATCCTTTTTTTGTTTTGTTTTTTTGCTGCCCCATCATCTGCGCCCTTTCAGTGGCATTACTCCCACGCCGCTCATTTAGATTCCCCCATACACGGCCACACCCGGGTTCGTCCGTTGCAGTTCCAGCGTCGGCAGTCCACAGGGAACCATCGATGTTAGGTCGCCAGGAGGCTATACACCAGAGGAGACCCTGCACTGCTGCTGAGTCACTTCGGTGATGTTCAGTGGTGCCTGTTCTGTTTTAACGTACTTAGGACACCACCTACTAAGGCCCCTACTAAAGACTATAATGGCTTAGTCGCGGAGCCAGACTGAGTGAGCGTCCATCCATCCATCCATCCATCCATACACACAGAGCGTGTGCACATACACGTATCATGCGCGTACAGTTTGCATTTTAAGAGTGGTGTTTCTCTCTCACGCCAAACTGGTTTGAGCTTTGACAGCGAATATTGTTTTTGTTCGCGCAACTCATACAGTAGAATGAAGGCTTTGGGCCCCGCTTTTGATAGAAACTCGAAGCAATAACTGAAATGTGGGAAATGTGTTTGCAATGTGAATGTTAGTCACACATACGTATAACTGCATCAAAGCAGAATGGAAATTATCTAAAAGGGTAAATTTGTAGGGGGATACAATTGATTGAATGATTGATCGATCAATTGATCGATTGACATGGCTACTTTTATAGCGCCTATCCTCGGTCGAAGTCCAAGCTCTAAGCGGTTTTTTGCAAACATGGAGTCATTTGCACAACAAGCTCCCTACCTGTGTTGAGCCGACTGACGGCTGCCATTGGGTGCTCATCATTTGTTTCCTGTGTCATTCACATATGGTTCAGTCATGCACACATTTTCACACTGCAGACATGCAACCTTTTACGTGTATGACCGTTTTGTTTATTTACCCCGCCATGTTGACAGCCATACTCCGTTTTCGGGGATTTGCATGGTGGGAAAGTTCATGTTTCCATAACCCGCCGAGCGCTAACATTGAGCACAGGATCTTTAACGTACGTATTTGATCTGCGTGCGTATATACACGAAGGAGGTTCTGCACATATGTTGACCTTGGAGATCGGGGAAAAAACCTCCACCCTTTACCCGCCACGCGCCATTACCGAGATTCGAACCCGGAACCCTCAGATCGAAAGTACAACGCTTTAACAGCTCGCTTAGAGGATTTGAGTATGATGCTGCTGAATGGCGAATTAAAGGAAGATAAAGGAAGGAAGGAACGAATAACTAACTGAAGAACTAAATAACTAAATGGTTTGATAACTAAATAGGTAAATAGGTACATGGATAACTAATTAAATGGATGAATAAATAAACGAATAAATAAATGCAAAGAGAAAGAGAAACATCAAACTAATATGCTAGCAGAAATGGAAGACAAGAAAAGAAGGGTAGGAAAAAACAAACAAACAGAAGGTACAAAAAATATCTCTTCATCCCCCTCTCCCCCCAAAAAAGAAAAAAAAGGAAAAAAAGCCAGCATGCATGCATTTATGTGCACAGACCAAAATAAGACACTCTTCCAAATACATCCTTACCATAGCTCTCAGCTCCCGCGTCCATTCCGCTGTCTCTGCCACATGTCTTGCTCTTCGGTTTTTTTTGTTGTTGTTTTGTTGTATGTATGTGTGTGTGTGTGTGTGTGTGTGTGTGTGTGTGTGTGTGTGTGTGCGTGCGTGTGTGTGTGTGTGTGTGTGTGTGTGTGTGTGTTTTGCATACAGTCCATAGAGCACATAGTTCTCTTCCTAATTTTCTTCTTTCTGTAGTGCCTCACGTGCCGTCTTCATTGGCGAAAAATGAAATGAAATTTTGAAAAAAAAAAAAGAATTCTTTTTCTTCTTTCTTCCGTTTTTGGTTTTTTTCATTTTATTTTTACTGGCCCGAACCCCTCTACTGCCCCCCTCCCCCCCCTCTCTCTCTCTCTCTCTCTCTCTCTCTCTCTCTCTCACTCACACACACACACACACACACACACACACAGCCCCGAACCCCCCACCCTCCTCTCGTTCTCCATTTTTCTCTTCATTTTTCGTTTTCAATTCATACGCAGTTCGTAGTCTGTTTACTTCCATGTCAATGGACAGCCTCACTAATTTGTTTTTTCTGAGAAAAGTTTGTGTTTTGATTATTATCTCTGCAGTGCATGCATGTCTGTAGGACATCCTGTCCACCACCCAACCTATTTTCTCCGAATCTTACAATCAGCCTTTCCATAACTGACTTGCCAAACCCCGCCCTCTTATTCCTCCATCCCACCCACCACCCTCCTCATACGAAACACACACACACACACACACACACACACTCTCTCTCTCTCTCTCTCTTATATCAATGGAAAACAGTTGCGATTTTGCGTTTGCGAACCCTGTGTATTTTCCTTTCTCCTTGACAATTAAACTGGCAATGTGACAGTGGTCTCCACTTTGTATCCGAACTGTTGCCAACTTTTTTTTTGTTGCTGGCTACATCTGTCGTCTAAATCGCCTTGTCTGCTTTCGTTTGTTTAGCCATTTGTTTCCCCTGTTGGTTGTTTGTTTACTGTTGTTTTTGTTTGGTTGTTTGTTTGTTTGATGTTGTTTTTGCTTTCTTTGCACGTCTCTCCATCCTCGCTCATCTTTCTTTTCTTTTTGCGAGGGTAGGATGAAAACAGGCTATTTATTAAAGGTTTATTTCTTCCCCTCCATAAGAAGAGAGACGTTTCGATTAAGACTTCTTCATCTACCTGATTTATCTTAACTTTCTTATTGTGTTTCAGGTTTATTTTTCTTCCTTTTTTTTTCTATCCGTCTGCCTGTCAGTCTGTCTGTCTCTGTCTCTATCCCCGTCTCTCTGTCTCTGTGTCACTCTCTTTTCTTCTCTCTCTCTGTCGGTCTCTCTCTCCGATTGTCATATTGTTTTCCTGAAGTGACAGCCATTGCTGAGAAATCAGTATCTGTTATTCTCTGATCCGACTACAGTAATTTCTGCAGACGTTCTTTTGATACTTGCGTGACCATTAGATAATGCTGGTTTATGGGGGGTTTGTTTTTGTTGTTGTTTGTCCGTGTTTCGTCCTGCATACTCAGTCAAGCCACTGCGGCGGGCGTCGGGAGCTATGAACATCGTGAACGGAATTAAAATGTCCTTAAACTGTGTGCCCCATGTGGTTGAATAAAGATACGCAGAATTCAGTATCAGTCTGTAAAATATTTATTGACCTACTATTTTAATTTCCTTCTCCGTTTCTCTCGTTACATGATTGTGCTTTAAAAAAAAAAAGTCTTATAGTAGTACAGAGGAGCGAGGGGGTCTGCACGCTAGTCATTCAGATGAGACGATGCACCTGTGTGTAGCATGCACTTAGCACACGTGAAGAATATATATGTGTGTGTGTGTGTGTGTGTGTGTGTGTGTGTGTGTGTGTGTGTGTGTGTGTGTGTGTGACTGATGCCTGACTGACACAGGAAACGAATAATGAGCACCTGAAGGCAACTCTCTCTCGGCTGTGCCCAGGTAGGCAGCCTGTTGTGCAAATTAAACCGTGTCTCTTACCGAGATCAGGCGCTGTATAAGCATCTGCATCAGCCAATTATTCGATTAATCAGTCATCCCCGCGCTTGCTATTTAGCCCACAGGGTGCCATTATTTGAAACGGTGATAACAGGGAATGCACGACAGAACTGAGAGGCACCTTTAACAGTCTAAATGTTCCTGCCATGTCGGGACGTGATAATAATAATAATAATAATAATAATAATGGTATTTATATAGCGCTGAATCTTGTGCAGAGACAAATCAAAGCGCTTTCGCACCAGTCATTCACACGCATGCATAACTCTAAAACTGGAGAAACTGAATACAAGGAAGAGGTAGGGGAGGGAGGCTATTTTGGGAAGAGGTGGGTTTTAAGGTCAGACTTGAGAGAGCTGAGTGTGGAGACTAGACGAAGTGATGAAATGTTTTGAGTACTATTTGAGATGGTAAAGGCTAGACTGCAGTTAATCAGACGTCGATTTGCCCAGATGAGAACCCTCAGATGACGGGCACAATAGCCAGGTGGTTAACGCGTTGGACTTTCAGTCTGAGGGCCCCGCGTTCGAATCTCTGTAACGGCGCTTGGTGGGTAAAGGGTGGAGATTTTTTCGATCTCCCGGGTCAACATATGTGCAGACCTGCTAGTGCCTGAACCCGCTTCGTGTGTACACGCAGGCAAAAGATCAAATATGCACATTAAAGATCCTGTAATCCATATCAGCGTTGGAGAGGGGTGGGGGTGGGGGGTTATAGAAACAAGAACATACTCAGCATGCACACCCCCGAAAACGGAGTATGGCTGCCTGCATGGCGGGGTAAAAACGGTCATACACGTAAAAGCCCACTCGTGTACATACGAGTGAACGTGGGAGTTGCAGCCCACGAACGAAGAAGAAGGAAGAAACCCAGATGACCCCTATGGAATCAGGCATGTTTTCACATGTGTCGACATCGTGTCTTTTCAATCAGTTGTAGCTGACAAGTAATCATAGGGTGTCGATGTGTTTCGGATGTAATCATACCTTTTCACGCACTGGGCTCTATACACGGTAATGAACAGCCAGCGCAGCGCGCTGTCCTGTGCTGCTACAGGTGTTTGCTTAGAAAGCAACGGGGGGCGGTCAGGTGTTGGCAGGTTCAAACACGCGCGTGCGCGCTTTCAGCCATGTATGTACAAATACATACATATACACAGCATACACACAGAGCGCGCATGGGCTCAAACGCACAAACGGAAACTGAAAAATCTCTCTCTCTCTCTCTCTCTCTCTCTCTCTCTCTCTCTCTCACACACACACACACACACACTCACACTCGCATACGCGCGCGCACACGCACACACACACACACACAGTGAGCATAAAAAAAAAGGCGGCAAACGAAAGGTACGACACAAAGTGATGTATAACAAAGTAGTTTCTGACTCAGTGCGCAAGCCAAGGAATAACCCTTTTCTCGTCAGTTCGTGCCATTCCTCATCCAGTAAAACCACCCAGTGCAAAAAAAACCTGGCACCTTGAAGAACAGACGTCTCTGCACATCGACGAGTGACGCGTGGAATCAAGTCAGTGGGACGCATTCTCTGATGATCCGGTTCAGACAGCAATTTCCTGCACTGAAGTTCCCAGTGCACTCCGTCGACAAAGTGTTCCGCTCTGAAACGTTTAGAACTGAACTAATGCACTGCAACAGTCCTCTTCACCGATGATAGACTTAAGAGCCTTCTCCAAATATTTCCACCCCCACTGCTGGCAGGGCTGACGTTTTCCACTTGAGTTTTCTTTTCCCCAGGTAACACCGAAAAGTTATCACAGGAACGCGACGGGCGCAATAGCCGAGTGGTTAAAGCGTTGGACTGTCAATCTGAGGGTCCTGGGTTCGAATCACGGTGATAGCGCCTGGTGGGTAGAGGGTGGAGATTTTTACGATCTCCCAGGTCAACATATGTGCAGACCTGTTAGTGCCTGAACCCCCTTCGTGTGTACATGCAAGCAGAAGATCAAATACGCACATTAAAGATCCTGTAATCCATGTCAGCGTTCGGTGGGTTATGGAAACAAGAACATACCCAGCATGCACATCCCCGAAAACGGAGTATGGCTGCCTACATGGCGGGGTAAAAACGGTCATACACGTAAATGCCCACTTGTGTGCATACGAGTGAACGTGGGAGTTGCAGCCCACGAACGGGGAAGAAGAAGAAGAAGAAGAAATTACAGGAACTGGAGTTCATTGTTGCGCTCGTGTTACGCGTGCAAGCACACACATAGATCCCGCGTGCACCCACGCATGCGCACACCGACAAAAGTGTCATAATGGGGTTAAACGATAGAATGGATGTTCTCCAGTGTCTGTCTTTGCATGGTCGGTAATTCGAAGTGATTTGTATCATTTAATGTACAGTTTGAATGCTGCAACTTTGGGCTTGCTTCGATGCCACAACTTCAAAGAAATGGTTTTTGTATGTGTGTTCATTCGTGAAAGAAAAAGAAAAACGTTGATTTTGATGAAATGTTACGACTGCCAAAATTTCTCAAATCCTTCAGGTGTGTGTTTGTTGGTTGGTTGTTTTTTTGTTTTTTTTTTGTTGTTGTTGTTTTTTGTTGTTGTTTTTTTTCAGAAATAGCCTCGATTCAGCATAGATTCGTAGCTATTGGCATATGCATGTAATACGAACTCAAGATATTAGATCATTGTTGCTTCAATGAGGAAAAAGTAATAGGAACACCTCTTAGGTGTGTCAGTTCTGTAATGATATTGCATTAAGGTGGAGAATGATTTAAGGGACGCATCATTTAAGCGCGTTTATCACATAAGATTAGGAAAAGCATGAAATATAATACTGACTTAACCATCTTACTGGCCTTTGTTATCTTCGCCTTTCTCCATCAGTCACAATGCGTGTTTCGAGGTTTCTGATTTCCAGTGAAGGTGGTATGAGGGAAAGGAACGGCACTGCTGAAACCACACACACACACACACACACACACACACACACACACACACACACACACACACACACACACACACACGCACGCACGCACACACACACACACACACACACACACACACACACGCACTCACGCACGCACACACACACACACACACACACACACACACACACACACACACACACACACACGCACGCACGCACGCACGCACGCACGCACGCACACACACACACACACACACACACCAGTGCTATCCCGGATGTGTGCCATGTAAACACTGTCTCGGATTCACTGTCGTCTGGAGCTGAGTCCCACACTTTTGTTTGGGGGGGGGGGGGGGGGGGGGGGGGAGGAAGTCTTCGCTTTTTCAAAGACCGGATCAGTTTCTTCGACCAAGTCTTCTTCCTCTTGTGAGTTGGCTTCGCAGGTGGTATTGACACTCTTGTCTCGCCCCTGGGTTCTGGGCTGCAGCTCTCTGCCATTCTTTGGGTGAAACCTGACTGGGTCAGGAGACAAACTGAAGTTGGTCCAGTGACAGGAGAAGACCACGCGGGTGAAGCCAAAGAAGAGTTTTTGACCAAGCAAAGCATTGATGTTCAGAGTGTATCAACAGATGCACGGGTAGGGCCTACCGGCTTGAATACCGTGGTTTCTGTCATTACCGATGATACAGTTTTGCGTCTCATTCTTCTTAAAATGTCATTTGTCAAAATGACTTTAAAATTGTGCTATGCCGCAAAAGTTTAAAAATAAAAAAAAATTAGTTGCTTTTTGTGATGTGGAGTTTTTATGGGACAGTTTTTCCCCAGCGATGTCCGTCAGTAACATGAACAAAACCAGGACATAGTTAAACAAAACAAGTAAAACAAACAAACAGCCAAACTGTCCTAGTCATACGACAGAATGTTTATACGACAAAACGTTTATGAAAAGAGAATGCAGTTTGCTGTGAACTCCCCAAACCACTGGCACCTTCAGGAAGGTCCGAAAAATGAAAGTCTATCAGACCACTGTCGTCGTCGTCGTCGTCGTCGTCATCATCATCATCATCATCATCATCTTCATCTTCTTCTTCTTCTTCTTCGTCGTCGTCGTCGTCGTTGTTCGTGGGCCACGACTCCCACGTTCACTCGTGCACACGAGTTGGGTTTTACATGCATGACCGATTTTACCCCCGCCATGAAGGCAGCTGTACTCCCGTTTTCGGGGGAGTGCATGCTGTCATAAATGCAAAGGTAATGTTCATGGCGGCAGTTACAACACTGATTACCACAAGTACTTTGATAGACTTTACGTCATGTTTACAGCTAAATACTAAATTAATCATGCGGCTCTCCCTATACTTTTTTTTTTCAAATAAATCAGAATATGTCAGTAGACAAGACTATCGCAAACTTTTTTCTTTTGACTCCACACTGTAGCAGAGCACAAGGAAGCCAAATTTAATGCAGTTTATTACACAGGAATAATCCATATTCACTGCTTCCTTCTTAGCCAAAGGCTGACAGTGACGTGGTTGAGTGTAAGGCTGATTTATAAAATGCTGTTCCTGCACGCACGAAACAGATAATTATACACAACCCATGTTCTGTGGAGAACCAAAACAAGAGGCACATATTCGCTTATAAAGGGAGGGGGGGGGGCGCGCGCGCACACACACACACACACACACACACACACACACATACACACACACCCTCTCTCTCTCTCTCTCTCTCGCATTCTCTCTGTCTCCAGCGCAAAGATGCGGTTATACAGAAGTAGAGAGATAGAGGGAGAGACAGGCAGACAGACAGACAGAGAGGGAGATAGAGCGACGAGAGAGAGACAGCGACAGAGACTGACAAGGAGATAGAGGGAGAGAGCCAGCCAACAACACAAGTCGACAGAAAAACGCAGAAGGAGACATTCAGGAATAGTGGAAAAAAAACAAACAAACAAACAAACACCCCCCCCCCCCACCTCCAAACCCACAAACAAAATCCATCTCCCACGCAGTGAGATTTTCCCTTTGTAAGAGAATCGAGTCCTCGACGCTAATTAACCTGCCTCGCTCTTTCGCCGGTGTTGGACCTGGAGACAAGGGAGGTGTCTTTTACCATGGCTTCCTCTCACGAACAGCCAATGTATATAAAACAAATTCAAGCAGCATTGTGTTCGATTCGAACCTCTAAACGTGAATTAAAAAAAAAAAAAAAAAAAAGGGGAGAGGGAGGGGGGGGAATTGAGTTTGTGTTTTATTTGCTTGAACATGTCCCTGAAGAGAAAACTAATTGGCAACGAGAAGTCTTGAAGAATGCAGTGGGCTGGTCATGTGTCCTTTGAAAATGTCGCAACAGCCGCGTACACACGCACGCACGCACGCACGCACGCACGCACACAGGCACACAGGCACTCTCTCTCTCTATCAGGCTCGGTTTAATTTACGCGCGCGCAGGTCAGGTATTCGCACGTAGACATACAGAGGTACACATACACGTATGCAAATGCACACACGCATACACGCATGTACACACTCATACGCCCCCTCCCCGTTCCCCCTCGCCCCCCTCACCCCCCCCCTACCCCCCCCCCCCCCCCCCCCCCCCCCCCCCCCACACACACACGCATCGACGAATTGAAAAGATGTAAAATCGATGAACACCACCAAGAACACTCAGACACACATAAAGACACAGACAGACTGACAGACTCACACACACACACACACACACACACACACACACACACACACACACACACACACACACACACAGATATATATACACAAACACCACACACACATACCCACATCACAAAACGTTTTTCGAACAAAGAAGAATAGCACTACTGAACTCCCTCGACCGTGTTTAGTTTACGACGTTAATAATCAGGTTACATACTTTCAATAATTTCATTTTTACTCGCCTTAGTGCGTGTATCACACCACAAGAGACTGAACTTTTTTTTCCCATTGATCAGCTGTCTAGTCCCTTGACTGATGTTCATGCGGACCTGTCGGAGTCCTCTTTCAGGCTCAAGGGATCCCCTGTCCTGTCTGTAGGTTCTGAACCGTGTCCAACATGAGTAATGGTTTAGGACAGCACAGTGAGGCCTGGGTGTGTGGAACTAGTTTCAAGTGAAAGGAAAATGTCATCGTGAAGAAAATACAGAGAAACAGAATACAGAGAAATACAAGAACATGCAGTGAAATGCGAGAAAAAAACAACAACTGATATCAATGAAATGTGTGTGTGTGTGTGTGTGTGTGTGTGTGTGTGTGTGTGTGTGTGTGTGTATGTGTGTGTGTGTGTGTGTGTGTGTGTGTGTGTGTGTGTGTGTGTGTGTGTGTGTGTATACGTGCACTCACGCTTGCAAGCACGTACATGTTTCTACAGCGCGTGTCTTCGTGGTGTGTGTCCGTGCTCTGAACCTACAGCCACACACACACACACACACACACACACACACACACACACACACAGAAAGAGAGAGAGAGAGAGAGAGAGAGAGAGAGAGATACATGGACGTACGCGCGCACACAAACACAAGTTTCAAGTTTTAATTATCCTTTCACTCCTATTGGAGTGTGGAGGATTACTGCAAAATAATCTTTTCATGCCCAGAACAAACATTTCCAAATACACAACAGTCACCTAAAAGTTGAGAAAACACAAATGTCTTTTAACTCCAAAAGTGTAGCTAGGCAACATTTGCAAATCTAATCATCTTACTTACAGCTAAAATGACCTCTTTTGTTGCCTCCTTTGAGCATATTACAAAAATCAAAAACCGATTTTGGAGACAATTTTTTTTTGTGGAACATATCTATTTCGTAACTGATCATAATTGGGGCATTCCATTATAAAATGAAACTCATCCCCAATCACAGACATGTTACAAACCTTACAAAGCCGTAACTTTCGTGGTATGCCTTTGTGTCTCCCTGTTTCTATTTCCAGCTCATGATTACTACTTCGAAATCTGAAGAAGCTGATTGCGTAATTATCAGGCATTTGACTTATATATTTTTCTCTACCAAATTCACTTTTGAAATTTCGATAAAACAAACATTTACTACTCACTTCTAGAGTGCGCGCCCGAGCGCGCGCGCACACACACACACACACACACACACACACACACACACACACACACGCATACCTTTTCTCAATGGTTTATCTTTCTGATCTTGTTGGTCTAGTTGATACGGGGACACACAGACACACACACATACACACACACACGCGCGCGCGCGCACACGCATGCACGCACGCACGCACGCACGCACACACAACTTTTCTCAAGGGTCTATCTTTCTGATCTTGTTACTTGCATTCATGTTCTTGTGATGCTTGATGTCTGTCCCCCATGGATGGTGGAGGAAGGCACCAGTGGAACACATGGTGCAAAGGGGGTCAATTGAAGTGGGGTGGGTGGTGTTTTCGTGCCCACTGTGATGCCGTTCTATACAATAAAAATGTAATCATTTGTGACGGCAGTTGCTCTTTTCGGAAACTTTCCTTCTTAAGTTCTCTGTCAATTCTAAGGCTCGTGTAAGTTTGGAAACAAGTTCCACGTGTTTTGTTTTGTTTTGTGTGTGTATGTTTGTTTTTTGTTTTTTTTCGAACATTGACTTTTATGGAGAATTTGGGTAGCCGAAGACTAGACAGACTCATTTTGTTTCCACATCTTTGGATATATACGTGACTCTACTGCGCCGGGACCTTTTAGTTGTTTGGGATATGATGTGCATGCGCTTAAGACGTGTGCAAGGTGTCATTTTGCCGAATGATGGATTGAATGGTAAACGTGATAGGACAGTCCTGAAACATTGTCATTTACAGAGGGTGAAAGCGGCACACACACACACACACACACACACACACACACACACACACACACACACAGAGAGAGAGAGAGAGAGAGAGAGAGAGAGAGGATTCTGCAACGAAGAAGAAAATGGATTATGTACACATCCGACTCAGTATATTGTCAATTTACTTTTTGCATCCTACAGGAGATTATCAACTTTACTACACAGTAGTTGTTTTCCCCGTAGACTGTCACAGAAACTATGTCGGGGAGAGATATTTTTAAGTCTTGAATGTTGCCAGGTTTGTGTGTTTCAAACAAAAGTTTTAGGTTTGTCTGAGAAATGTCGTTCTCAATGGCAATGACCGCAGGTAATGGCAACTTGAAAACTGCGTTTCTGGCTGGGAAACGTATTTTCGCTGCTTTTTTTCTGAAATCAGTTCAAATCGCCAAACGAAAGGATTTAGTTTCTGTCTTCATTATCCTTAGAAATCCGAAAAGAGCAATAGGAAGCTGTATTTGCGCTTTTCTGGAAAACAACATGGACAGAAATAAAACACGAAAACAGCAGACTAGGATCGCATTTTCTTCCCACGCATTCTCGCTCGGATTCACCACTTGTGCGAACGTCAGCGCACAGAAAGTATTTTACTAAACTCCTGCAGAATTAATACTCAGATGCGTGCGCACGCACAAACACACACACACACACATACAAGCTTGCACACAGACACTCACACGTGTGCACCTACAAGCACTAGTGTTACAAACGCATGCACAAATGCACACAAGTACACATATAAGTATGTGCGCTCAGACGCACGCATACACGCACACATATACACGCGCACACACACACACACGCACACACACACACACACACGCACACATATATATATATATATATATATATATATATATATATAGAGAGAGAGAGAGAGAGAGAGAGAGAGAGAGAGAGAGAGAGAGAGAGAGAGAGAGATGAATATATCTATATATAGATGGATATAGATATAGATAGATATCTATAGATAGATAGACGCAAGCATACACACACACACACACACACACACATGTATACATATATATATATATATATATATATATATATATATATATATAATATATATATATATAGAGAGAGAGAGATCACAAAACTTTTTTTTTCCGAACGAAGAAACGTAGCACTACGTAACTCCCTCGACCGCAGCAACCCACGTACCCACACACACTTTCACACACGTACAGACATTTCCTTTCTTCCTGCTGTCAGCCCAACCACAGATATTATTCGGCATGTCTTTTCTCCCTCCTTAGGTTGTCTGGTATTTGTCTTTAGCTAGGGTAGACACCCACCCAGGTGCGTGGCGATGGCAGATGAGGCGGCGCTTTCGAAAAAGAATAAAAAATGAAACAGAGGCCCATGGAATGCATAGAAATGAGATGAGAAAGAACCTTAAAAAGAAAACCCACCACTAAACATCATCAGCGCCAGACGAGAACGATTATTTATGACAGCCATTCTTTTTTGACAATACGCCCACGCCCACCCACCCATACCTCGCCCCCCGCCCTCCGCCTTCCCCCTTCCTTTTGGATTCCTAAGACTGCAGAGACAGGAAATTTGACAGATGCTACGGCATGCCATACGCAACGTGACGCCTTGATATTGTTGGCCACAAAGATACGATGGAGAAACTGTTTGCAGTCACGTATGCACGCTGCTTGCCGGGGATGCTCTTAGCTGAGGCCGCCATATATTTTGTGTTTTGTTTTCGTTTTAGCACTTTTTTTTTATTTATTTATTTTTTTTTTTTTTATTACTCTTGATATTGTGAATATAAGGGCAACCACACAATGAGAAGAAGGAGGAGAAGAAGAAGAAGATGAAGAAGAACACCAACAACAACATCAAGATCAAGAACGAGATCAAGAACGAGAAGAAGAATATCGTAGAAAGTAAAAGCAACGACTGAACCATTTTTCGTACATTGTCATTGGTTGAATTAAGGAATATGTTACTTGGAAACGAATGTCCGTCCAAGTATCCCGTATCATATCGAAGCAAAGTAAACTACTTTAAAAACTGAAATGTAGCCGGTGTGAATTGAAATGTCTTCTGTCGAGACGATTCTGAGCATGGATACTTGTATCATGGGCAGTGTGTGTGTGTGTGTGTGTGTGTGTGTGTGTGTGTGTGTAGTCTGTAAACGAACACATGTACATGATAAGATACATTTGTAGTGTGTATATAATTGGAACGGGGGACCTTATTTCAGTCTAGTTTTCACCTGGACTCACTGCGCCATAGCACGCGCGCAGTTTCTGCTACTATTCCAGCACGTGCACAACCGCCCTACGTCGTGGAAAGCACGAGAGATAGGAGTTATCGCAGCAGTGGCAATGACCTCATAATTCTCCAAAAGCTGTGGGCGCTGCTGAACCTTTAGGATCATGCATGCAAGGTTTCATAAAACC
>NC_134881.1:34200909-34210909 GCF_041734735.1 Babylonia areolata | reverse complement strand
CAAAATTTCTCGTATTCAACAAGGACGCTCCTGCATGTGACTTTCACGTCTGTGTGGGATAATTATGTTCACACAGAGAACATTTGCTTTAATTTTGGCTGTTCAAACTGCATGCAAAGGATGGAGGAGGAAATAGTCTGGCAGAAAGCCACTAGAACCTCAAAAAAAAAAAAAAAAAAAAAGGTCTCATAATTGTTTTCAGCGGATTTGGGTTCCTTAATACGTCAATATCAAATATCCGACTGATGCCACCTTGTCATCATTGATCATTAATTTTTATTTTTTTATTTTTTTATTTTTTATTTTTATTTTTTTTAAAGAAGAACTAAAGAAAGAAAAATCAAAATCAGCATTTTCCCCTTTTAGTTCACACGGCACACCATACCCGCGAAGAGGAAAGGGAGAGGGGGAAATGAAGGAAAGGAGGGGGCGGCGTGGGGATAATAATGCCACTGAAATGGTGCAAAAGATGGGGTAGCTCGGAAAAAAAATGGGGCCGGAGGGGTGGGGGGAGGGGGAGAGGGGGGGGGAGAACAGTTTTGATCCCCAAAATCTCTTGTGGTTTTCCACAACGACCAGTTCGATGGTCGAATGAATGCATTTTTATCAACCGAAATTTCGAGGGATTACACAAAATTCCCGAGAGCGAGACCTTTCTTTCTTTTTTTTTCTTTTTTGTTATGCCAGGAACCATTGTGCCCGTGTCAAGGCCATCAGTAACTGGACTGCCTTTGAGTCCGCAGTGTAGAACTGTGTTAAGGTAAGGGAGCTTCAATGCATCGTTTTGTTAGGTATCCCGCTAGCCATGTCGGCGGGATGTCCATTATGTCTGCCGGAGTTAATCTGTCCACTGATCCTTAGCTTTGAGGGTGCTTAGCTTTGCTGTAGGAAACTGCAAGTACGACATGAGCTTTCTGACCATTAACCTTTTCCCTTTTCCCCTCTGTATCCTGCTGTGTCTCCGATTGTCTGTCTGTCTTGTTTATCTTTCTTTCTTTCTCTCCACCTCTTTCAGTCGGTCTCTCAGTCTTTCTCTGTGTCTATGTCTGTCTGGCTCTCTCTACGTCTCTCTCTCTCTCTTCCGCCTTACCTACCCCCATCCCTCTCTCTCTCTCTCTCGAAAGCTTTTCGAACATCGAAGGGCCGTTTGTTTTTGTATCTGCAGGTTGCTGCTGTGGGGAGTTCACGTCAATGTTGCCTGGTAGTTGGGTTTTCCCACTTCTCTGTTACCTCTCTCTCCCTCCATCTGTGTCTCTGTCTCCTCGTCTGTCTCTTTGTGTGTTGTTCTCTTTCTCTGCCTACTGTGCGCCAGTCTGTCTGGATCTGTCAAAAAAAGTCATGTTCCAACTAGGTCGCCCGAGTGTTGAATTGTAAATCATGCTAGGCAAACTTAGCGCTGTTAATAATACTTCTGCAACCCATCCTAGCTTTCTGCGGAGATGTGATCCGTCACTGTCTGTGTGCCTTTGTGTGTTTTCACAAGAAATAGGAGCAAGGCGGGCAGGAAGGGAGGGAGGGAGAGACACCTTTTGACACTCGATACTTCACTGTCATTAGCTAAACGGGGGACGTGTGTGTGTGTGTGTGTGTGTGTGTGTGTGCACGCACGAAAGAGAGAGTGTGTGTGTCTGTGCATGTTTTAATTCTACGAAGTGTATATTGCATTCGTACAGGTTTGTAATGACATGGGCCATCGGACCAACACTCTTCTTACATTGTTTTTCTCTGGAATCATCACTGTCGTTCCTTCCCTTTCGAAGGCATGAAACTAGCTGGGTCTATACAAAGATCTGGCACTGAGACGAGGACACAGACCTCCAACTCGTCGTTCTGGTGAACAACAGACACATGATACTAACCAGAAGCCACAGTTGGCTTCAGCGGCAAGGCTTAAGTTGGCAACAGTGAAGTGATTTATCGCCCTGTTTGTTTGTTCAGTACAATCAGCGGCTCCACTTTTACACGTCAGCTGACTGCTTTCGTAATTATCAGACTGCACAAAGGTTCGGATCGGATTCCGACATTTTCCGGCATTCCGACATTTTCCGGCATTCCGACATTTAACAGAAAGGCGAACACAAGTAGCAGCAGAAATTACTGACACAAACAAGCAAATACAAAGCAAAACAAAGACCATGCGCATGCGGACACTACGTGCATGCGGCACAGAGTCGCGCACTTCCACATGAGCGCGCGCACACGCGCACACACACATACACGCACGCACACACACACACACACACACACACACACACACACACACACACACACACAAAGACGGACGGAAGGACGCACTAACATACGCACACTTTGCATCTCCATTTCGCCACAGACTATATATAATTCATCTCCTTGACGTGCTTTTGTTTCTCTGCCGACACTCGTCTGTCAGACACACACAGCTGTTGCTGCCCATCATCAGACGGGGTGATGTGCAAGTCAGTGGGGACAGTTGGAGGGGTAAACAAACAAACAAACAAACCAAAGGACAAAGAGAACAAATACATCAGCCCCCCACCCCACCCCCCAACTGCCACCCCCCCCCCCCACCCCCTTCCCCCCACTTGCTGCTTGAGTCTTCAGAGTCTGCCTGCCTGGCTGGCTGGGTTAGATGGAGAAGAAACTCCGGCAGAACTCGGAAGAAATAATACTGTGTCGCAAAACCACCGGCCTGTTTTGTAAAAGATGGAAACGAATACATTTGAGACACAGAGAAAAGACACACACACACACACACGCATGAACACACACACACACACACACACACACACACACACACACACACACACACACACACACACAAGACACACACACGCATGAACACACACACACAAAAACACACACACACACACACACACACACATACACACATACACGCATGCAAGAACACACACACACACACACACATACACACACGCACGCACGCGCGCGCGCGCGCACACACACACACACACACGGACGCACGCATGGACGCACACACACACACACACACACACACACACACACGCACGGACGCACGCACGCACGCACGCGCGCGCTCGCACACACACACACACACACACACACACACACACACACACACACACACGTCCACACATTCACACACAAGCACGAAGGAGAAAGCCAGTCACGCGAGAGAGACAAAGACAGTGTTTAAAGTGGGACTGAATGTGGACACGGAACTGAGGTAGGGACAGAGAGGGAGACAAACGGATAATGAAGGTAAGGAGATGGAGAAAATGAAAGTCATTAAGAGAGTGAAGGGGGTGGGAGGTAGTGAGAGAAGGTTTGTCAAGGAGAGAGCAAGAGTTAATTTAACACAGAGAGAGAGAGAGAGTAAGAGAAAGAGAGGGAGAGAAGGGGTGGGGGCAGACAGACGGACAGAGAGAAAGACAGAAATACATAACAGAGATTCAGTAAAATACGTCAAGCCACATCGACATCAGAGCCAGTGACTTTCTCTCCCCCATCGGCATAAGAAGATAGGTCATTAGATCCAACGAGTGCCTGAAGAAACGAATGAAATGGATGGCGGGGTGGTACTTACCGCATGGCATCGCTGTTATCAAGTTGGGAGTGGGAACTTATCAGTCGCTGAGTCAGCAACTGGAATGCCTTGATGATGGGTAATGAATGGTGGTTTGGAACTAGTTTGATTGTCCGCGGGGCAATAGCCACTGACTCAATCCTTACGCTCTCTTGTAGTGGTCGCCAACTCAGTGATCAATCCCTTGCTGTCGTGCACGTGAGCGGTGATACTCACGTGACACCGTAGGACTGAAGAGCGGCAATCGACAATCGAATGAATACCATCTTTCGATTGTGTGTGTGTGTGTGTGTGTGTGTGTGTGTATACATATATACACAATATTATATATACATATATATATATTGTGAATGCATACCTGCTCCTATGAAGTGATCATTACCTGTTTGTGGTCTGTATTTATGGGACTTCTTCTTCTTCCTACTTCTGCGTTCGTGGGCTGCAACCCCCACGTTCACTCGAATGTGCACGAATGGGCTTTCACGTGTATGACCGTTTTTACCCCGCCATGTAGGCAGCCATACACCGTGATTTACTGATGGGACAACACTCACCCTTCCATGAACACCTCGATCTCGACCACCTACGACCTCCACCACACCACCCATCGGGCCAACCACCCTTTTATTCCGCGTACTCCTCTCTCAATATCCTCACTCGGTGAAAGCAGCCCCACCACTACACCAATACACTACAAGCGGTAAAGAGGGTGGAGAGAAAGAGTCAGGTTGGAGTGAATGGGAGAGGATGTGACCTTGAGAGAGAGAGAGAGAGAGAGAGAGAGAGAGAGAGAGAGAACAGGGGTGGGGTGGGGTGAGTCATTAGAGGGAAGAGGTGAAGGGGAATAATAGAGTGACCGAGACAGAGTCAGAGAGAGGAGAGAGAGAGAGAGAGAGAGAGAGAGAGAACAAACAAGGTGGGGATGGGGTGAGTCACTAGAGGGAAGAGGAGAAGGGGCACCCGCAAAAAAAATAAACCCTTAACGAAGTACATCTCGCCACACTGAAAGCAGAACCAGTGACATCCTCCTAGCCAGCGGCACGGGGAGAGAGAGAGAGAGAATCCAGAACAGACCTGCTGGCAGCCCGCCACCTGAAGAGATGAAACGACTGTAATTCCCCCACCCTCTCCCAAATCCTGAGCTCGTTTAGTTTGCTGCCCGCAATCAACAGACTGCTGGTCGAGGCAGTTTCAAACTGAAACCAGTCTTGAGTCACTGCATTATAACTAGCCATGCCAGAACCATCTCCTACGTGCATTGGGGAAATGAATGGCAGTGTCTTAATGGGGGTATAGTCAAATGCATAGCTTTGATATCAGAGTGTGAGTCAGTCGGCACTCCCATCAGTGCTGAGGCGTGTCGCGCAAACACGTGCACACATGAGCGTAGAAACACACTTACTAGCGCCTGTGCGCTTACGCATGAACACACACACACACACACACACACACACACACACACACACACATACACAAACACACACACATACACACACCCACACACACGCACGCGCACGCGCACACATGCACACGCACACATATACCCAGAGCAGAAAAGACAGAGATTGAAAGAGAGGAAGATTGCCCAGTCACACCAATCCTGCTAACACATCAAACGATCACCTGACCATCTATTTCAGTTGTACCCAACCCATCCATATATCAGATTCCAACCCACCTAACCCCCAAAGGCATAGGACATTACCCATCCCACCCACCCACCAATAACCAATACCCACGCACCCACAACCAGGATACTCGCCCAATCATGTGGCCCCACCAGCGCCCACCAATTTTAATTCAAGCGGCGAACACAGCCCCTAGTAGTACGCACCCTGTTCTTCTCACTCACAACCTTCACCTCCTATCTCATTGCCCACACAACCCGTACCACGTGTCTGGACAGCATCACAGTAAAACCTGTGTGAAGGCTACTGTTAGGTTCCCGCACCAGAAATATCCAGCCGTATAAATTGATGACAGCACTATAATGGAGGACCACAGCGGTTCTCTCCACGCAGGTCTGGAAGCCCAGCGAGCGGGCACTTCATGTCAGTGGCATGACCCAGCGTGATCTCTGGCCACCTACCCACCCACCCACCCACACGCCCGTGCAGTGAACCATAATGACCCCCTTCTCAACTTTTGGCCCATGGGCAGATCTTGAATATTGGTTTTGGAAAGTCAGACAGAGGAAGGGAAGGAGTCATGGGGAGGAGGGAGGGGGAGAAAGGGGGAGGAGAGAGAGACAGGGAGACAGACAGAGAGAGAGGGGGGGAGATAAAGGAAGAGTAGAAGGCTTGTTGTCTCTAATCCTTTCATTCTATTTCTATCCATTTAATTATTGTTTAATCTATTTCACTTGATTAATGAAATTGGTCTCTGTTTCAATGATATACGAATCAAGGAATGATGTGTGTATGTAGGGGTCGGGGGGAGGGGGGAGGGGGGGGGGAGAGATGAGGAAGATTATAAGAACAAAAAAAACCAACAACGAAAAACATGTGAGGATTGGTGGGAAATACCCGGTAGACCATTATGCTGATTCCATTGCTTTTACTAAAAGGTCTGGAAAGGTCTTTTACTCGCTACTCAAGAAAAGCCTGCTTTCATAACCGTCTTGTCAATGACCTCCCATGCGACTATAATGGAAATTAATTCGGTACCTTTTACCTGGATGTACACGGCGTACTTTTACGTAGTTTTCGTAATGAAGGCATTGCTTTATATAACCCAACATGATCCAGTTTTTGCACTCACGGCCTCTGCTTACTTGATACCGTGAATGTAACAAGTATTTCGCCCGCCACCTTATTTGGATCAGAAACGGTACCGATCGTAACTAAGTATAAGAAATCGGTTCCACAACTGAAGTTTTCAATAAATCGATTCATGAATTAATCAGTTGTGTAGGTTATCTTGAATACTATGTAGGTTATCTTAGATATTATGAAATGTTATGGCATCCTTTAAGTATAAGATCATTCATTTTTGGATAGATAGATAGATAGGTAGAGGCGAGGGGGACTGCTTATTAAGGGATGACTGATCTTTCCCTATGCTTACAGTCAGGCTCTCTCTCTCTCTCTCTCTCTCTCTCTCTCTCTCTCTAATCCCTTAGTTGTTTATTTTTCTTCAGTTCTGTTTTTCCTTTGTGTTCCATTTTATCTGTTTTACACCATTTTGTTCTGAATTGTAGCTACTATGTCACTAGAGTTTCACAGCTAATGACATTAAACATTTCAGTGTTCTCTCTATTTCTCTCTCTCTCTCTCTCTCTCTCTCTCTCTCTCTCTCTCTCTCTCTCTCTCTCTCTCAGTGTGTGTGTGTGTGTGTGTGTGTGTGTGTGTGTGTGTGTGTGTGTGTGTGTGTGTGTGACCTACAGATTGGACATCACGATCAAACGGCGTGGAAGGAAATCGTTATCTCCCAAAGGGGGATTACCTGTCTCTGTGCCAAAATGTCACACAGCTTGCTGTTTGCCACAACAGTTGTGACACGACGTGAATCACAAAGGACGTTGGCGGATCAGGGCAAGGGAGGCGGAGGAAGTGCTGTTGCAAAAACCTGCTTCACTTTGATCTTTACTTTTTTTTTCTCTTTTTTTTTCTTTTTTTTTAAGAATAATGCTTCAAGCAAAAACGTTACACGGAAATGAGCGGTATGTGTTTTATTTTTGGTTGTTGTTGTTGTTGTTTTTTTGTTTGTTTGTTTGTTTGTTGTTGTTTTTTAAGGTGTATAGCGTAGCAACAGGCCAGGGTTATAAAGAAAGAAGTTAAGGGCGAAAAAGACAAAATTTGCATTGTGACCCAGCACCCCGCTCCTTACCCCCCCCCCCCCCCCCCCACCTGTCTTCTCCCGCCCCCCCCCCCCCCCCCCCCCCGCCTCCCCGACACGCACACACACCCAAGAAAAAGAAACAATAACAAACACACACACACACACAAAACTGGTTAGGCCTATAAGGATGATACTGGCAATGATAGTAAAGACGACACCGAAGATTATAAAGGTGAAACTGGCAGTGTGTATAAAGAGAAATACAGAAGGAACTGACTGCACGTGTAAAGCGTATTAATAAATAAAATACCAGCCGGGCTTACGAATATGGAAGTGGTATACCAATACAACCGAACCTGGCTACTCCTGTTAATGTGAAGCCATATATGCCAATGAGACAAGGCCTATCTATACAGACGAAGCAGTCTTGGCTTAGAAACTAGCTGGAGCTATTTAGATGAAATCCGACTGGGACTAGAAACTGGCTAAACCTATTTAGATGAACTTCGCTTTGCCTCCTGTCAACTTGCTAGCTCAACTGAGAAAGTGGTCAAACCAAACTGACCAGTCGTAGCAACATGAAAACAACTGTATGGAAGAAATCAAATATATCAAAAAGAATCGGGCCAAGCGTGCAAAGAAGCACAGCAAAGATCAAACTGGCCAGCCATAATTATAGAAAATGAATGAAACAAAATCAGCCCACACAGATGAGTCTGGCGAGGCATTTGAACGACGAGTGGCATTCCCCCCAACCAGACAAAAAGGCACTATAAGAAGGACGAGTGTTGTTTTAATCTTCAACCCAGCAGGGTTTGGGTGAACAATCTAATAAATCAGAACCCACAGCGCGTTGAATCAGCGAGAAACAAGCTCCATGGCATGTTGGTGTTGCGAAGTAATTAATCGGTTATTTATTCTGTTTTTGTTTTGTTTTTTTGCGTTTCGGGGGTACTCTGCGGCTTTTTACACGTCAGCTGATTTGAGTTGTAATTATTTTCAGAGGCAAACGTTCGGAACACGTTCCGGCAATTATTAAAGAAAGAGGAGCAAGAGTGGAAACAGATGAGGAAGATGAAGATGAAGAAAACAACCACAAATCTCTCTCTGTATCTCTCTCTCTCTGTATCTCTCTCTCTCTCTCTCTCTCTATATATATATATATATATATATATATATATTTATAAATGAACCTATGTCTGCATGCGCTCAAAACAGAACCACGGAAGTGTGCACTGGCACCGAGAACAAATAAAACGCATGCACACACACACACACTGCACGCACGCACCCCCCCTCCCCCCCCCCCCCAACCCTCCCTGCACCCGCTAACACAGATTTCACGTGCGGTGTTAACATCTTTACGACCGACGCGCGTGTGTGCAGTGTGTGTGTGTGTGTGTGCGTGCGTGCGTACGATTTATTTATTTTATTTTTTTTACCATAACCCTCCTTAAAACGCCCGTGGTTTTCTCGTTAGAGTTACGGCTTACTTAACTCCCCTGTGACCTCAAACACGGGTTCACTCCAGGAAGGAGACACAAAGACATGGAGAACACAGAGAGAGGGAATTATTTTTTTACCTGCGAAATTGAGAAATGTTTACGTTGCGCGAAAAGAAAATCTCTAAGATAAAGGAATGTCTGGAAATTGTTTCTGGTTGTCGAAATCTCTTCTTTCTTTTTTTTTCAGCTGCCGTGCGGGTGTCGGAGATTTTCTTTTATGGTTCGTCCTCCAAAGTTCACATACTGCACGCCCTTCATTTTATTTAGATGATGAAATGTTCAGTTCTAAGTTCTGATTGTCTGATGGTGTCTATGTGTTACATGTAAAACTCAGCCAATGAACAAGTGCACAACTGATATGAAACTGAAAATTAATCCTGTTTCTTTTTTTTATTACTATTATTTTAGTGTGTGTGTGTGTGTGTGTGTGTGTGTGCGCGCGCGTGTGTGTGCCGGTGTGTGTGTATGTGTGTGATATGTGTGTGTGTGTGTGTGTGTGTGTGTGTGTGTGTGTGTGCGTGTGTGTGTGTGTTTTCTGTTTTGTGTGTTGTAGAAGACTATATTCAAAGTTGGTTGTACCGGTTGTCTTTGTACCAGTTTGCAAACTTTCGACATAGACTTGAGTTACCCACTTCTTAAACCCCAACCAAGTGAATATCATCAGAACTGGCAGGCTGCATTTTGTATTCCTGCTGGCAAAGGGGTACTCTTCTGCTTCTACGTTCGTGGGCTACATCTATATCGTCCACTCATTTGTACGAGTGGCCTTTTACACAATATATGACTGTTTTTACCCCCGCCGTGTAGGCAGTGATACTCTGACTTCGGGGCAAATCTTTAGAATTCCAAACTTGTGAACCCCATTCCTTACAGCATTACAAAACAATGGGCAGCTGGAAATGAGAATAATATGTTGCTTTTGTCCGTTTTTTTTACGCAGTTCGTGGGTGGACAGTTCCACTGAAGTAGTTCGCCAGTTCACATTAGAGACATCTACATGCTGTTTACTGTTCCATGGGTTTGTGTGCTGCCTCGTTACTGTGTTATTTGGGTGACAGGCAGGCGATTTTCCCCTGCCTGCTTTCGCTACGTTGCTGAAAACAGCTGCCGTGCATAAAGATCTTTTCGTAAAGAGAGCATTAAAAACAGACAGCTAGGAATGTGTCTG
>NC_134881.1:34190909-34198409 GCF_041734735.1 Babylonia areolata | reverse complement strand
CTGAAGAAAATAAAAAGATAAAAAATCAAAAAAAAAAAAAAGGAAAAAGGAAAATAAAAATATAATCGAGTTGTTCTGTTTCGTCCGTGTTTATAGGATTATTATCTGCATGCCTGTCCCTCACCACGTCTGTCTCTCTGTCTCTCCGTCTCTCTGTCACTATCTCAGTCTCTTTCTTTCTTTCTCTTTCTCTCTTTATCCTAACATACACATACAAGTACACATATACTTTCATACAGAGAGTTAAAATTTCATCATCAGACACACACGCATACAAATATGCATACATATATACATACATACAGAGAGAGAGGGGGGGGAGAGAGAGAGAGAGAGAATTTCTTGTTATTCAGTCCGATAAAAGGAATAAGGTCACATCATAAAGCTAAACTTTTTTTTCCCCTCAAACATTCCATTCTTATCTAGTCTGTTATGGCCGTATGGAAATTATCTAAGCCAACAGAGAGTGGGAAAAACAAAAACAAACGAAATAGAAAGAGGGAAATAGAGAGAGGAAAACAACAACAACAACAACAAAGAATAAAAACAACAACAACAACAAAATAAAACGGTGGGAGTAAATAGAAACGAGAGATTTGAAAAAAACACTTACTGAGCTACTGGCAGAAAAAAAAAGTTTCGACATAAATGTGTGCGCACAAACTCGCACTGTGTGTGTGTGTGTGTGTGTGTGTGTGTGTGTGTGTGTGTGTGTGTGTTGGGGGGGGGGGGGGTTATTTATTACTCTTCAAATTTACATCTTTCCATCATCTTAAGTACAATAACAGCGTGTGTGTGTGTTTGTGTGTGTGTGTGTTTGTGTGTGTGTGTGTTTGTGTGTGTGTGTGTGTGTGTGTGTGTTCTAGTTTGCATGAGCGCGCACATGTGTGTGTGTGTGTTTTATTCTGGCAGCAGGTGATGTTTTCAATCTGCCTGCTGTGATTTCTTGAGACACGTGTTTTTGGCGTCTGGCGCCCACGTAAGTCAGCTGTTGCTGCGAACTTTTTTTTTCCTCTCCTTCCAGTTGGTCATTGTGTTAATCTCCAAGCCGGCTGGCTTGATCCCTTCAAAGTTCGTTCCGAATCTGAAAGCCATAAAAACCAGGTCATGAAAACAGTTACCGAATTCTGAACGAATGCACGTTAACACGCACTTCAGTGCATATACGCAGCTGTACACGCGCACACTGACCTACATACACGCACATTTGTGAGCAAGTATCAAAACGGTCAGCTTGCATCTGAAGTATTAAAATGGAAACATTGCCTTCAACTCCACACGTACACACCTGCATACACTCACATTTGTGAGCAAGCATCAAAAAGGTTAGCTTGCATCTGAAGTTATAAACTGGAAACCGCAGTGCCTTTGTCTAGGAGTACTATGAAACATACTGCAGTTTGCCCGCTTTGTTCCATATGGGGTATAAGGATACCACATGAACTTGACACATTCCAAGAATGACACATATACCCACTTACTAACCCAAGGTCACACGCACACAGACACACACACACACACACACACACACACACACACACATAGACACACACACACACACACACACACTATCTCTCTCTCTCTCTCTCTCTCTCTCTCTCTCTCTCTCTCTCCCTCCCTTTTTCTCTCTCTCGCACATTCACTTCCTCATGCACTCATTCATGCACGTGCGCGCGCACACACACACACACACACACGCACACGCACACGAACTTCACAAGCTGAGCAAATTTGATTCCAGAAATGTAAACTTGTCTCCTTCGCAACTGATTACGGGAAAGCTGTCGTCCACAAATACGTTTCTAACAAAGATTAGCGCGCCCCTAAAACGCACAAACCGCACAACACACACATCCTAAAATTAATGTCCCCCACTGAATGTGCTATTTCACAGGTTTCTTTTGTTTTGTGTTTTTTTTGTTGTTGGTTTTTTGTTGTTGTTGTTTTGTTTTGTTTTTCAAGTTTATGTTTGGACTTCGGGTTTTTATTGAAATGTACTTCAATTATTTTCGCTTCACTTTCGTTTGCTTGTGAAAGGGTTGTAAAAGCGTTGGGTTTCAGTAAAATAAAAACAACAACAACTAACAAACAAACAAAAAACAAGTGCTTGTGGCTCAGTAGGAAGGTCAGTGTGGGTATGTGTATAAGAGAGAGAGAGAGAGAGAGAGAGAGAGAGAGAGAGATTTTATATTACGAAGGTAACGGAGTCAGCACAAAGTACTTGTTTCCATCCGGCCCTCTGGGCAAGAATAATAATTGAGAAGAAGAAAAAAAAAATGCGAGAGTCAAATTCACAACAGCAACATCAAAATTACATACGCATGTACAAACATAAACATAGATACTTGAGTACAATGCAATAACGCTATAAATGAATAGCAACAAGGACATTAGGGACGGGGTGTGGTGGAGAGCAGAAGGAAGAATGGACAAGGGGAAAAGAAAAGAAGGTAGGGGAGGCTGACTGAACAGACAGATTTAGTGAGAGTGACAGTGGAGACAGACATAGACGAGACTGACTGGGGAAGAGAGAGGCATATATGTTTTGACAGCCTATACATGTTTGTTGTTTATATTTGATATGTGTCACATAATCACATGCTTTTCAATAAATGTGCACTGTGTGTTTTTAAAGATAGGGATGTTTTGGGGGTTTTTTACAGAGAGAGATAGATGGGAGGCTATCAACAGGCATACGGACAGAGATTAGTTTTCCAATCAACCGCTCCATCAAACTGATATGATTGTAACGTAGACGTGTGCTGAGATCACTCTGCTAGCTGTTCATGATCACATGATGCTCGAAGTCCCAGTTCATCACCTCCCCCCACCCCCCACCCCCACACACACCCCGCTGACCTTATCCAAATATACACCTCCCCCCCCCCCCCACACACACACAGAGCGACTTGTCCAAATTATACCTCTTTACCCCTCACACACACACACACACACACACACACACACACACACACACACACACACACACACACACACACACACACACACACACACACACACACACACACACACACACACACACACACATCTTATCCAAATTACACCTCCCCATCCCCCTCACACAGACACAGACACACACAAACACACACACACAACAATGTCAGATGTCAGATTCACACCCCCACATCAGCCTGACACCCAGATAGGATCCTATCCCACCCAACGTATCTCCACATCGTCTGCCAGACGGCAAAGACCGTATGGGGGGGCAGGGGGAATGATTGTATTATTGAGTCGCCTTCTGACAGAGCAGTCCGGGCTGGGGTTACGTCTGGCGATGGTGATAATTGGTGCCGTGCTGGCGTCCAGTCACAGAGAGGGACTTGGAGGTAGGGGTAGGGGAGGGGTTGTCGGGGAAAGGACGAAAAAGGGCACCGTACACATTCACCCCCAAGCTTAGCAGACGTTTGGTTCCGCCTGCTGAAAATCCTTACTAAATAATTGACATTTGGTTGAATTGAGATGCGGTAGACTCCCCGCCCCCTTCCCTCCGCAACCTCCACCTCCACCTCCACCCACCCACACCGCCCACCCTATTTTCTATATTTCGAAAGAGTTTTCTAATGCATAACTTGGCCAGTAAAAGGGATGTAGCTGAATTGGTTGCGTAAACATCACTGACTTGAAGTTGTGTACCTCGTGTAATGGAGAGAATTACCACTCTTTACTATTTGTTAATCATATCGTCTCCTGGCCTCATATATTATTTGTTAATTTCCAGTGGATAAACTACCGAGGCAACCATGTATTTGTTCTGTGTTGTCCATGTGTTCTGTGTGGCTTATTCAGGATTAAAGAGGCTATGCCAGTCTTGAATAAAAGCTAATTTGTGTTTGCACATTTCTTCTGTCTTTGCTGCTGTGTGCACATGTCAAATGATCGGTATAAGGACAGGCCCGGCGCTTCCTTTTTGAGGAAGTGTCT
This sequence comes from Babylonia areolata, assembly GCF_041734735.1. Lineage (NCBI taxonomy): Eukaryota > Metazoa > Mollusca > Gastropoda > Neogastropoda > Buccinidae > Babylonia > Babylonia areolata. The sequence continues at coordinate 34,194,464 of NC_134881.1, read as the reverse complement.
GGGTTTGTTCCAATGTACCTTTTATTTACCTGCGTGCTAGCTGAATCGGTAGCGTAAGCATCACTGACTTGAAGTTGTATACCTTGTGTAATGGAGAGAATTACCACTCTTTACTATTTGTTAATCATATCGTCTCCTGGCCTCATTATTTGTTAATTTCCAGTGGATAAACTACCGAGGAAACCATGTATTTGTACTGTATTGCCCATGTGTTCGGTCTGGCTTATTCAGGATTAAAGAGGCTATGCCAGTCTTGAATAAAAGCTAATTTGTGTTTGCACATTTCTTCTGTCTTTGCTGCTGTGTGCACATGTCAAATGATTGGTATAAGGACAGGCCCGGCGCTTCCTTTTTGAGGAAGTGTCTGGGTTTGTTCCAATGTACCTTTTATTTACCTGTGTGCTAGCTGAATCGGTAGCGTAAGCATCACTGACTTGAAGTTGTGTACCTTGTGTAATGGAGAGAATTACCACTCTTTACTATTTGTTAACCATATCGTCTCCTGGCTCGTTATTTGTTAATTTCCAGATATAACAAAATAATTTTGGTCGCAAAAAAGAAGAAGAAAAAAAAAGCGTTGCTTGCTTTATGTGGATAGCACTTTTGCGAAACCGGATTACAGAAAGTGATTGTAGTGGGGATTGTAACGCAATGGCAGGGTAAGGTACCCCGCCCTTCCCTCTCCCCATCTTGGGATCTGTTTCGGGGCGACCTCATCTGTAGGTCTCTTCCCTGAATGAGGACCATTGTTGTCTGAGCGTGGGTATGAAAGTCGGCAAGAATCGGCGTTTCTAGAAACAAAGGCAGGCAGCATGCCACACGTTAGTTGTAAAGCAAGAGAGCATTACACTGTTGTTGTTTTTTTGTCCAGTTACCGTGTAAGATCTGTACACGTTTCCACCAAATCATTGTTTCCCCCGTCATATAGTTGCAACAGTGATTACCAACCCATCCCCACCCCCACCACACACACCCACACATGCGCGTATGAATGTAGTAGTTGTCGTAGAAGTACTAGAAGCAGTAGTTGTTGCAGTAGTAGTATAGTAGATGTAGTAGTTCTGCCACTTCTTCTTCTTGGTGCCCTTGTCGTTGTTGTTGTTGTTATCCTTCTCGCACTTTCCCTCCTCCTCCTCTTCTTACCCTTGCAACTTCTTTCCCTCTGTGACAATCGCCTGCAGACACTAGCTTCAGCTTTTGTCTCTCAACCCCATTACACGTATCGCCCCCCCCCCCCCCCCCCGCCCCCGCCCCCACCCCCCAGCCCCCGGGCCCTCGGGCCCCCCTTCTCCACCCCGACCCACCTTTCTGTCTTCCAGTCTCCAAGCTGGAGGTCACTGACATTTCGCTCTGCCCCTTTCCAATCCCCCGCTATGCTGATGAATATGTTTGATGTTTTTCAAACGTTATTATCAGAAGGATTACCGTCGTAAATGTAAATAGGCTACCCCCACCCCCCCCCCCCCTCGCCCACCCACCACAACACCCCACCTCCCCTAAATTGAAAGCAAGGAGATGAAGACAGACCCATGTGGAAACAGGTGTTTTTTGCATTAATTAACTGGGCGTGAGGAGCGTCTGTGTGGCGGCGGTATATGTGTGAGTGTGGGTTTCTATGTTTGATTTTTTTTTGTATGCGTGTATGTGTATGTGTGATTGTATGAGCAAAGAAAAGATGTGAGAGAGGGAGAGTGAAAGAGGTGTGGATTTCTATGTTTGTTTTGTTGGGTTTTTTGTATGCGTGTTTGTGTGTGTGTGTGTGTGTGTGTGTGTTTATATGTGTGATTTTTATGAGCAATGGAAAGATGGGAGAGAGGGAGAGAGAAAAAGAGAGAGGGAAGGAGAGAGAGAGAGGGTGGGTCAGAAACAAGATAACGGACATAAAGAATGCAACAGTACGAAAGAAATGTGTGTGTGTGTGTGTGTGTGTGTGTGTGTGTGTGTGTGTGTGTGTGTGTGTGTGTGTTCATATGTGTGATTTTTATGAGCAAAGGAAAGATGGGAGAGAGGGAGAGAGAAATGTGTGTTTCTATGTTTGTATGCGTGTATGTGTATGTGTGTTTATATATGTGTGATTGTATGAGCAAATGAAAGATGTGAGAGAGAGGGAGAGAAAGAGAGAGAGAGGGAGGGGGGAGGGAGAGAGAGAGAGAGAGAGAGAGAGAGAGGGTGGAGCAAAAACAAGATAACAGACATAAAGAATGCAACAGTACGAAAGAAATGTGTGTGTGTGTGTGTGTGTGCGTGTGTGTGTGAGCGTTGGAGAGAGTTAGAGAGAGTGAGGAGGGGCGGAGAGCGAGAGAGACAGAGACAGAAAGAGACAGACAGACAGAGAGAGAGAGAGAGCTCACCAACTGAACCTGTTCCACAGAGATCCAGATGGACAAACAGGTATGCATGGCAGCCTGGCAAGACGTAAGTAAATGTGGTTACTATAATAACTAATGACATGTTTTTCCGGGCCGTTCTAGGATGTGTGTGTGTGTGTGTGTGTGTGTGTGTGTGTGTGGAGGAGGGGAGAGGTTTGAAAGTTATATGAAGTGATTTTTATTAATTTATAGTCTGTTCATCTAAGATGATGATATTAATATAAAGTGAGAGAGCGAGAAAATGCACAAGTGAACGAGTGAAACAATAATCATGTACGTTGCTTATTAATGTTTCTGTTAATGAGAGATCATTTCCTCTAATCTTGACGGTGAGAATACACCCAGCAGATGTTTTTGCCTTTTTTTTTTTTTTTTTTTTTTTTTTTTTTGAAGCAATTCACTTCCGACTGATGTTCAGGGGTAACTAACTGCATTATCAACAGTTAAGTTGGTCATTCGAATACACGTACTTCCATGCAAATGAACGATTGCCTTGATGCGCGTTCGAAGCAATATCTCAGCAAATTTTGGCTCGATTTTGATAAGATATTTTGCGTTTTGTACAGCGAAAAGGTGTTAAGTGCATCAACGTGGCTGCATGGTACAGCAAAGGTGGCTAGAATTTTCTTTGATTTTCCGCAGAACGTGGACAATAGCGACTACAAAATCGCGATATAAAACGAAAATAATGTTGTTATTGATCAACTCAGGTGATTCTTGTTACGATTACATGCTACAGGAAGGGGGCGAGGTCGTATTAGAAGTGGGTCTAAAGAAAAACACACACAATATTTTAGATTGAATTCTTCGTTTCGGAGTTTTCATTTACAATGAAGCCCTCCAGATGAAAGCTGCAAGCCGGAATATTTTTCACAGTCAGCTTTTGTGTTGTGATACTGTGTGAATGTGTTTGTGGTTGGTTGGGTAGGAGGGTGTGTGGGTGTAAATGAGTGTTAATGTATAGTGTTCATGTTTCAAACAAACATGATAGTGGAGGAAAACAATGACTGCACTTGGGTGTTGTATCTAATATATTATGTACTAATACTTTAGTACCATTTCAATCCATGGAATAAAGTCGTGACTTTTCTTCTTCTTCCTTTCAATATATGTATGTGTTTATTTTTCTAAAAAATAATCCAAGTTATCTTCCCCTGATAGGGAGCCATGTCATCCTCCCAGCGTG
>NC_134881.1:34160909-34185909 GCF_041734735.1 Babylonia areolata | reverse complement strand
TTAGTCTGTTTGATGCGGGTAAGGACGGTCTCTTAGTGAGTTCCTTGCTTGAGGCCAGCTCGCGAAATGTTCAGCTTTCAGTCTTGTGGCAGGTCCACTTCCTTTGCGTTAGCTGCGCTTGACTATGTGTGTATACATATGTAAGTGTACATAACTACATGCATGTATATGAATGTGTATTATTGTGTGTGCGTGTGTTTATATAAGTTTGTGCCTGCCTATGTGTGCGTATGTGTTAGGGTAGCTGTTAGATAAACATGTATGTTAAAATGTATGTATGTAGTGTGTGTTGTGTGTGTGTGTGTGTGTGTGTGTGTGTGTGTGTGTCACATTTTGGTGTGTGTATTCAACATAAATATAATGTTTTATGTTAACAAAAGCGTTTTTGTAAAGCACCTAGAGCAGATTTCTGGATAGTGTGCTATATAAGTATCCATTATTATTATTATTATTATTTCAGGCGTCATACATGTATGGAAAAAGTTCACCTTTCAGACTTAAAGTGCCGTACATATATGGAAAAAAAATTAACCTTCATTCTTCAAGCGTCAGAAATGTATGGAAAATGTCAGCTTTCAGACTTCAAGCCTCCTGCATTGTATGGGTTTTGGAAGCCCGTGTTATTAGTGAGATTGAGACATAAAAAGACACAAGAAAAAACCCACACACACACACACACACACACACACACACACACACACACACGTACGCACGCACAAATGCACATATCGTTCGAAAGTTTTTGTTAGGTCAAGCCATTCTAATGATCGGCTTCCTCTGAAAACGTACGCTATGCAGTAACGCCAAGAATGAAGTTCAAAAAAAGTTTTGATGACCCCCGAGTACTGTAATTATCATTCCCGGCCGTTTGTTGATTTTTGTGCATCGAAAACACGTTTGAGGTGTGATAAAACGTTGCACGAACCTGCCTTCAAACAGCCGACAGATAAGCTGCAAATCCAGCGAACAGACTGAAAGACAAGACAGATGGACAGACGTGGGTCAGCTTGGAACAAAGGAGAACCCCCCCCCCCCCCCACTCCCCACAGAGAATGGATCATCGCTTGCTGATTTCACAGGCCGCTGGTGACCCGGGTTTGAACCCCAAAGCAGCAGAGACCACTTGTGTCCGCTAATTACCACTTGCTGGTTACCTTCAGATCAAGGAGTGCACTCAGGTCTTGTTCAGCTGGCCTTTTTTTCGTTTTTTTTTTATTCTGTTGTTGTTGTTTGTTTGTTTGTTTGCGTTTGTGTGTGTGTGTGTGTGTGTGTGTGTGTGTGTGTGTGAGAGAGAGAGAGAAAATCTTGTGTACGCTGATATTTAGTTAACGAAATGCATTAAGAACATGTACATGCACTCAGTGACTTTGAATGCATGTGGTGGTGTTGATGGTGGTGTCAGATGGCTTTCTTCCACATAACTCAACACCGATAGAAAAGTCTCTCTCTCTCTCTCTCACTCCCCCCGCCCCGATCCTCCTTCCCTTCCTCTCCCTCCATCCCCTCCCTCCTACTGTACAAACGACGAAACAAAACAACACATAAAAACAAAACATAAAGAAAAAAAAAAGACACACAAAAAGTGATATGCCAGTGTCATGACCTCACTAACGACCTCTCCACAGACAGTAAATCTGGGCACATTATTTACCGGCCCGTCGGGGGGGTTCTCTGGTAGTGTGGGGGTTCCAGTAACGAGTTACCAGCTCCATGAGAGGCGAAAGGTGCAAGTCTATGGCCCACTTGGGCTCCTTGGTGTTTGGTGATCCACTCCAACTCGCATTCCTCTGGAGAAAGCCACAGAGAGAGACAGAGAGACAGAGAGAGACAGACAGGAGGCAATGACAGGAACTGGGACAGAGAAGAGAATACTTTATTCAAGTCTGGCCATGGACCATAATCATTCAAAATCAAGGGACTGTGTTGAGGGCGCGGAGATGTGACGTACATACCTGCATGCGTTCAAAGTCATTGAGTACATGTACATGTTATTAATGCATTTCGTTTGTGGTTGTTTATTTTTTGTTTGTTTGGTTGGTTGTTTTTTGTTGTTGTTTTTTTTTTGGTTTTATTTTATTTGTTGTTTTTTGTAGATGTGAGTGTTGACGTGGTTGAGCATTTGTATGGCTTGGCAGTCCTGATATGGCCTTGTGCGGTCGGCTGGACTAAAAGCAACAAGAACAAGAACAACGATTAGCTTTCCTGTCAGACGTGGTGGGTGGAGGGAAAGGGGAAATCAGTGCTTTCAGGCCACACATGGGTTTTACTGTCGGGTTGTTCAAGATTGCCATTGGTTGGTTTGTGGAACGTTGCCAGTTATTTGCTATTCATTTTTTGACCGTCTGCCCTGGTACATTCCCTGTGGTCCTGTTCACCACCTCCCTCTCTGTCTCTGATGGTCTGCCGGTCTGTCTGTCAGTCTGTTACCTTTCCATACTTTCCTTTCTCTGAATCTCTAGTCTGCATGTTTCTCTGTTTCTGCCGCTGTGTGTTTGTCTCTCTGACTCCTTGTCTGTTGTTTTTTTTTTTTAGAGACACAATGGTTTAGAGACAGACAGAACGCTGAACACTGAAATGTTTAATGTCAAAGTACATAGTAGGTACAAATCAGAACAAAAATGGTGCAAAACAAATAAGATGGAACAGAAAGGAAAAGCACAATCAAAGCAAACTAAACTACTAAGGGATAAGCGGCACTTACGTATTTTGTCATTTGCTTAAAAAGTCCATGTGGCAGGCGGGTACTGTGCCTCCCCCCCCCCCCCACCCTCCCAGTCGTTCGTCTCCAAAGCTTGATCAGTACAAAGGAAACAAAGTACATATGATCCGTATAATAATTATCTAAGCATGTGACATCGACACACATCATATCAATACGAACACATAGCAAAGTACACATAAAACATATGACAATTATTTAACCCTTTCACCGCCAAGCTCGCATGTATGCACAGGTGTGGTAGAGGACCCATGTCACCGAAAAGTGACCATTCATTGGTCTGGTTATCCATGAACCTACTGCTCTTAGTGTGGTAGAATAGGCCATATTTTCTATACGTCGCAGGGAGAATCCCCAGCTATTCTTAGCCACTGTCTTTTCTGTGTTTATAGCACAAGGGAATTTTGTACTCTAAATTGACTGGCGGTGAAAGGGTTTAGCCTGTAACACCGAAACAGGTCATATCAATACGAACACATCATAAAGATATATTGTCGCAGAGAAAGGGGGGTGGGGGGTCGTTAGAGACTGACACAGAATGGGAGACAAACAAGCGGGAAATGAATACTTTAATGAGAAACACATCATCTAAAAAATCACATAATCATTTCCAATTTTTAAAACTGATTGCAAATGAGCTAACGGAGAAGGGAAAGAGAGGCAGAAAGTGAGAAATAGAGAGAGAGACAGAGACAGACAGAGTGAGACACACACACACACACACACACACACACACACACACACACACACACACACACAGAGTGAGAGAGAGAGAACATTTTGGGAGATCATTATTGAGAGGAAATTCTGTTGTGAACGTTCGATATGAGGATGGTTTAAATTTCCTGGCAACGAGAGAATACGAGCCCAAACATGAAAACTTATGTCCTTTTAACTAGTGTTGAGTGGGGTCCTTCATTTGCTCTGTCCTCTCTCCATGTCTTCGCGAGGACACATCTTGTGTTTTTGTTTTCAAAGACGATTGTTAAAAGAGAAGCTTTGGCCAAAATCAAAATCCAGACAGAAACATCCAGACAATAAAAACCACACACAGCAACGCCAAGAAAAAAAAAAGAAGAAAGAGGAGTTGGAAGACACAAAAAGACAGCGATGACAGCGACGAGGGATGGGAAGTGGTGACGAAGTGTAACTTTGGGGGTGAGTGGGTGGGGTCGGAGAGAGGGGTGGAGGAAAGAGGAGGAGAAAGAAAAAGGAAGAGCGAAAAAAAAAATAATAAAATAAAACATTAAAATTAAAAGCTAGGACAAGATGAATATTACAGCACCAGCGAAAACAAACAATCAACAAGAACAACAACAAAAACAAACAAACAAACAAACCAAAAAACTAGCTATGACAAGATCGATGTTACAGTAGCACCAGCGACGATAACAACGACGACGATGACGATAACGGGGGACGTTTTCAACATCAGGAAAAGTCTTGCTCTTTAAAAGAGATACATTTCCTGTATGTCTGCCATCAACAGCACTCATCAGCTTTGTGTGTCCCCACCCCTGCACCCCCACCAGCCCCACCCCATCCCGCACACAAAGAAAAAAAAATATATATATATGTGTGTGTGTGTGTGTGTGTGTTATATATATATATATATATATATATATATATATTAAAAAAACAAAAACAAACAAACAAACAAATAAAATCGTAGAGGAAGTCATCCACAATGGACAACCCCAAACTATTGCCCGCAGGCTTCCGTTGAACTCCAGCGTGGATCAGACCGAAAGACCAGGGGGGGGAAAGACGAGGATCTCCTGTGAAAGGAAGATGGGATTTCTTGGCAGACGCCGGTGTGCATTCACAGAGTGTTTTGGAGTGAGGGGCGGGGGCGGGAAGGGGAGGGAAATCCGTAAACAGTCGTCCGTGAAGAGAAGAGACACAGTTGTTGAGGCAGCTGGTTTTAAGCAAACGTTGCATGAGCTGTGGCTGTTGATCTGTTTCTTCTCCTCCTCTTCCTCCTCCTCGTCTCTTCTTCATCCGCTGCAACAGCATTTCCCGTGAAGTTTAAAATGACATTTCCTCCACACCGATAATCTCGTAGGGTGGGATGTGGAAATATGAACACACCCAGCATGCACACCCCCGAAAACGGAGCATGGCTGCCAACATGGCGGGGTTAAAAACGGTCATGCATGTAAAAGCCCACTCGTGTACATACGAGTGAACGTGGGAGTTGCAGACCACGAAGAAGAAGAAGAAGATCTCGTACCCACCATACATGGTCTCATTTCTTCTCCGTTCTCTTCACTGATGAATCTTAAACAGTTAATAGGGGGCTCTGGGGCACTGTCTTTTTCAAGTGGGTCGAGAGAAGTGTGGACGATGAGGGAGGAGTGGGGCTTGAGAGAGGGGAGAGAGGGGGGTAATCTATTTTTTTCTGAAAACTTGTGGATCATCTTCACTTAGGAAAAAAAAAACAGCAATCAAAGTCGCTGGGGTTTTTTTTGTTTTTTTTTCCTTAGGAGTCATGACCTGGGTGCAGCCAGGCCCTCTTAGAATGTAAAGAGTTCAGGGCCGAAACACTTGACTGAGGGGGGCTTCTTCTCTGAAGACCTTGTACTGTCCAGCTCTCCCTAGAGTTTCTTATCACTAGGAAGAAACGCCTCACAGATAAAATAAACAAGAAGACAAGCAAGATCACCCTGCACACCTCCCTGGCACACAGGGACAGGTAGAAGACACAACACACTCACAACGTAAACAGGTTCAAAACAGCAAAATAAAAAAAATCACATGACCTCGAGTCTACCCGCACACCCACCCACCCACCCCCCTCCTCCCCAACGGCATGATGGACATCAACTCTCTTTCAGTTGCAGGCATCCTCCTGTACGTACATCAACCAACTTTCTCACAGACAGACTTCAAAGAACCCGGCAACGTACGCGCCGTGGAGTTCAAAAGGATATGGGTACCGCCCCTCCCCCCGCCCCCCAGCCACCGCCACCCACATCCACCACCCTCCTCCCCCTACCTCCTCCCACCCTCCTCCCACCCTCCCTCTCTCCTCCAAGCTTTGGTCTCGTGTTCATCGTTTCTTGTTACCCTCCTGTGGTTGTCAGTGTGGGTGGGTGGCGGGTGGTACAAGTGAAAATTGGTTGCCATCGTGGTCATTAGCTTCACGCTGACATAGCGAAGACGAAGTGGCTTTGCTTTGCTTTTGAATTTAATCAGCACCTTTGCCGAAGCCTTTCTATAATCGTCTGTCTGTGACTTTGGGTGCCCATTTCGAGATTCCATTTTGATGGTTTCCGGAAAGCTAGTCTTTCAGGTAACTGGTTAGTAAGTTAGTCGGTCAGTATAGATATGCATGTCTGCCCGTCCGGATGAATGTAACTGCTCTCTTTTACATTTTGTCTCTGTCCCAGACACGGGCAAGAATCAGGTGGACAGAAGAAGGAGATAAAAAAAAAATAAAATAAAGCCTTCGAAAAGATTAAAAGGCGCGTAATTATAAATTAGCATCCAAAAGGAGGTCTAAACATGGTTAACATGAAGCTTTTACAACAGTCTTGTCAGTGTGAAGGGTTGATCAGCTTGTCTGAAGCTTCTAATGGATGTAAATGGTCGTGGATTCCACGAATTTACGTTTCTGTATTTGGAAGAGATTTCTTCTTTGGAAGAGATTTAAACTCCACTGTCGGAGTGAAGAAATTTAGAGGTCTGGAGGAAATGTCCTCTTTGTTCTGGCGGGCATTGCTGAAGGTGTGGCTTCTGAATAATGAAATAAGCACCCATGGCAATCTTTGCATGGAATGCGTTTGGAATAATAAGAGGATTACTTACCAGAATAACGTTATATACTTTAGAGAATAGGCTGTCAAAGGGATAACACACACCCATGATTTGTTGAACAATAATACCATCATATCATTTAGAGAGGTTCAGGATATTCTAGGACCATCACCAGCTCTGTTTCTTCAGTACGTTGCAGTACGTCAGGCTGTAACATCTATTATAAGGATTTTTCCCACTTATATTTATGATGAAGTTCAAGAACATGTGAGTGTCTGGTTAAATGGCAACAATTCAAAAAACGGCAAGAATGTTTCGCACAAGCATGATTGAAAGCTTTGCTTATGTATCTTATTGTGAAAACTTCTGGTTAAATAAATTTGGAATCTCAATAGACAAGACTTACTGGGGTCTAGCTAGAAAAAAAAAAACAACTGCTGAAAGCATATTACGGGAGTTACAATGGAAAACTTTTGCACAATATATATCCAAAAAACATTCTCTGGTTCAAAATGGGAATTGTTAACAACAACAAATATACATTTTGCACTAACGAGGAAGATTATGTTGAACACTTTTCCTTTGACTGCTACAAAATTCATCACATATGGACATGCGTAGAAAAAGCTTTTTTTTGGAAAATTTAATATACGATTAGTTCTATCTATGTCGGAAGCCTTACTTGGGATTCCTGCAGAGTCGTCGTTCTTCTAAAATGATAGAATACTTGAATCATCTGATTCTCATTGCAAAAATGTGCTTCAGCAAATTTCGCTATGGCTGTCCCAGACACATTCAGTATATGTTTGATAGAGAATTATCATTGAGAAAACTCACAATCATAGATAAATCATAGAGCAATCATAGATACGAGACCTATACATTCACAAATAATGCTACATGATAATTTTAAGTTTGGTTTTTGTTTGTTTGTTTGTTTGTTGTTGTTTTTTCGAGATCACACACACGCACACACACACACGCGCACAAACACATGCATGCACGCACGCGCACATGCTCTCTCTCACACACATGCGCACTTCCATCAACATGCGCACGAATATACAAACACAACTGAATGCACGATACTCCATGCCAGCATGTCCAATTATACGGAGTGAGAATTAGAGAGAGAGAGAGAGAGAGAGAGAGAGAGAGAGAGAGAGAGAGAGAGCACAGAAACAAGCACCAAAACAAAGCAGTCTGGGTCAGTTAAAAAAAAACACAGACATGATTGTAACATGAGCCAACACTAAAGCATGATCCAGTATCATCCATCTGTAGTAAAATCAATGACACACCGAATTGTGAATGAATGAATGTGTGTGTGTGTGTGTGTGTGTGTGTGTGTGTGTGTTGTTGTTGTTTTTTTGGGGGTTTTTTGTTGTTGTTTTTTTTTGGGGGGGGATGGGGGTTGCCAATGAAGAGAGGCAACGTGAAAAATTATGGCAAAACAAAGGAAAGAAAGGGGAAAAAATGAAAAACAAAAAGATACATGGGTGCTCCGTTGTCTGCATGCAACCTTACAAAAAGAAAAGAAAAAAAAAATATATGCATGTCTGCCCGTCTGAATGAATGTGTGTGCTCTCTTTTTCATTCTTTCTCTGGCGTTCGGTTTGCCTCCTTTTCCTGTTCGTTGTTTCTCTTTCTGTGTTTTTTGTTTGTTGGTTTGTTGTTGTTGTTTTTTCGGGGGGTGGGTGGGTGGGGGTGGGGGGTGTTGTTTTTTTGACTCACTTGTGTAAACAAAGTGGGTCTATGTTTTAACCCAGTGTTCGGTTGTCTGTGTGTGTCTGTGTGTCCGTGGTAAACTTTAACATTGACATTTTTCTCTGCAAATACTTTGTCAGTTGATACCAAATTAGGCATTAAAATAGGAAAAAATCAGTTCTTTCCAGTCATCTTGTTTAAAACAATATTGCTCCTCCGGGACGGGCACAAAAAAATAAAAAATGAAGCCTAATTATATGCAAACTGCATTTACTGTTATATTTATATTTTTTGTATTCTCTAAACTTGGCCCTTTGATCTGATATTCTGACCCAACTACAAGAGCAGTCATTATTATCATTTTTTGTTCAAACAGGAACTTCTTTTGCAAAGCATGGAAGTTTTATTTATTTTGCAAACGTTTTGGTGCAGATAGTAAAGAAGGGAAATTACTCTGTAATTAATGCTAGGGGACTTAATTTGCTTTAAACTGATCTTTCTCATCTTAAACATTACATTTTGAAATTATACTCAATACATAAAAAGCTTTGATTTTTTTTTTAAAAGTATATCACAAGTGAGTCTTGAAGGCCTTGCCTCTCTTGTTGTTGTTGTTTTTGTCATCTTGGCTGTGTGTTTGTTTTCTTTTCTATTATCCATGTTTTTCGTTCGTCTTTCCCTGTTGCCTTTTTCTTTTCCAGAGTGGCTTTTTTGTTCTGTTTTGTTTTCTTTTGTTTTTTGTTTTTTTCGTGAGAATGATATAAGCGTATTTCACTCCCTTGTGCTTAATGAGCTTACACATTCTTTGCGTCGTCATCATCATCCCCCTGTAAAACGACGGGCGCAATAGCCGAGTGGTTAAAGAGATGGACTTTCAATCTGAGGGTCCCTGGTTCAAATCTCGGTGACGGCGCCTGGTGGGTAAAGGGTGGAGATTTTTTTTTCCGATTTCCCAGGTCAACATTTGTGCAGACCTGCTTGTGCCTGAACCCCTTTCGTGTGTGTACACGAGCAGAAGATCAAATACGCACGTTATAGATCCTGTAATCCATGTCAGCGTTCGGTGGGTTTGGAAACAAGAACATACCCAGCATGCACACCCCAGAAAACGAGTATGGCTGCCTACATGGCGGGGTAAAAACGGTCATACACGTAAAATCCCACTCGTGTACATACGAATGAACGTGGAGTTGCAGCCCACGAACGAAGAAGAAGAAAATCCCCTCTGAAACCAGAGTATGGATGCTTGGAGGTGGTGAAGACGTAACAAGAGAGAGAGAGAGAGAGAGAGAGAGAGAGAGAGAGAGAGAGATCCTCGCCATTTTCCCTTCTTCAGGTCGTTTAGTGCAGATGTAGTTTATTGCATTAAATCCTTTTGTTTCCAGGATCTTTAATTAAGGTTCTTTGTTTCGGGTCCTTCAGTACAGAACTCTTTTCTATCCTCTTTTTTTTTTTTCTCTTCTTTCTTTCACTTCCTTCTTTTTCTTTTGTCTATTTTTTTTTTTTTTCTTTGTGAGGCGAGACTGCACTGCTCATGTCGTGGACCAAAGAAACCCTGAGGTGTCCATCTCGAATTGCTCGATTTTATTTACAGCATGACCGTGTGAGTGACCGGTCAGTCTGGTCTCTCTGACTCTGTCTGTCTTTCTCTGTCTGTCTCTTGTCTGTCTGTCTGTCTCTGTCTGTCTCTTGTCTGTCTTTCTGTCTCTGTCACTGTCTATCTGTCTGTCTTTCTGCCTCTGTCTTTCTGTCTCTCTCTGTTTCTTTCTGTCTGCCTCTGTCGGTCTTTCTGTCTATGTCTGTCTGTCTGTCTTTCTGTCTCTGTCTGTCTCTCTCTGTACTTTCTTTAGTTTAGCGTCTTTAAGCTTATTAGACAAGCGCGCGTGTGTGTTTATGTGAGAGATTGTACACACACACACACACACACACACACACACACACACACACACACACACACACACTCACAGTGTGTGTGTGTGTGTGTGTGTGTGTGTGTGTGTGTGTGCAATCTCACACTCGTGCGCGCGCCTAAGATATATATTTATATATGTGTGTGTGTGTGTGTGTGTGTGTGTGTGTGTGTGTGTAAGCACGCGCTCATCTGTGTATGTGTATGACTGTCTGTCTGCCTTATTCTCTCGCTGGCTTCCACACACCCTCACTGTGTTCGGAGAGCTTGGAGATTACATACATGAAGGTCCAGGTCGCATTTCGTGAATACTAAACTCTGCTTTCGAGAGAGATGTATGACTCTATAAGGAGAAATCTTTCCGTACTGGCAGTGGGGGTGGGGGTGGGTGGGGGGAATGGGGCAGAATGGACGACCAAGAAAATTGTGTGTGTGTGTGTGTGTGTGTGTGTGTGTATACATGCGTGTGTGCGTGCGTTCGAGCGTGCATGCATGCATGTCTGCACGAGTTTCAGTGTGTGTGTGTGTGTGTGTGTGTGTGTGTGCGTGTGTGCATGTGTGAGTGCGTGCGTGCGTGCGTGCTTGATATCCAAGCGTGTGTGTAGCGGTGTATGCCCGCAAGTGACTTCACTGTTGCGGTGAAAAACACAGGTAAAAGCAAACCCCCTCTCATCCCCGTGTTTTTTATTTGAGCAACTATGACGCAGATACACGTGTGCATTTTTTTTTTTTTTTTTGACTCAAGACTTACACACGTGTTGTCGACACCATGTATCACTTTTTATCTTTGTAGACAGTATCTTCCGTATCGTGTTGAAAGAAAGGGAGAACACACTGGCGTCAGAGGGACAACGTAATGAATGCTGACAGACAATTCATTTGCATCTATTTCTGGTTTCTGTCTTTCATGAACATTCCTCCTTCCCCAGCCCTCAAGCCAGGTGTTAACTTTTTTTTTTCAGATGAGTGATTAAATTCAGAATTCACAGCCATGAGGGTAATATTCTAATTATCAAATTGACGTCGCTGTTGAGATCTCGTCAGCGACAATCAGTATCAGAAAAATAGATAATGATGATTATTATTATTATTGTTGTTGTTGTTGTTCACGGAGATGAGATTTGTCCGCAAATTTGCAGAAATCAGTAAATCTGAGAGCCGCGTGGGTTGATCCTCAAATTCGTGTAAATCCGTTAAGAAAATCAAGGGCTACACACACACACACAGCTTCAAAGGATGAACTCAACACTATCGTTTATTTCAACATGGGCAAGAAATATGAATTGTTATCAGTGCACACACACACACACACACACACACACACACACACAGAGGGAGTTAAAAAGATTAACTCAGCACGTGATCCTCGTTTATTTTGATACAAGCAGGGATCATTGTATTGTCAGTGCACACACAAACACACACACACACACACACACAGGGGGAGTTTTCAAAAAAAGACGATCACTGAACTTTATAGAGCAATGACGGTTGACTGCAACTGAAATGTGTTTCAGTGAAACTGTCGATCAATTCGTACAAATTATGATCACTTAGTGTAACAATTGGCTAATGTACAAATTATGATCACGTAGTGTAACAACTGGCTAATCATAATTACCACTCGATAGTCCTTCAATCTCGAAATGTAAAGAGAGAGAAGATACCTGGCAGCCCTTCAATCTCTAAGTGTAAAGAGAGAGAAGATACCTGAATTCAAACACTGTTACTTGAGTGATGCACATCAGCATCAGAAAACCCAATGGCATATCAGCATTTAACACACGCAGCTAGTGATGATGAGGAAAAAGTGATCAAAGAAAACCAAACAATAACACAGGAAAGGAAACCTACACGCATTTTCACAGACACAGATACAAACCCTAATACACGTAGAAGATAGCAGAGAAGGAGGTGACAAAACTGGAACATTTCACGGAGGAAAACTACGTACGGGATATTATGAGCAAGCGGAGACGACACGGAACATGCAGCCCAGCTTCTTCTTCTTCTGTTGTGTAGCCACAATCAACACGTTGATTATTTTGCCACATATCGGGGGGTTTCCGCAGACCAGTTGCTTGAAAAAAAATTGGGATTGATTTTATACCTGTTTGGAAGACGTCTTGCAGGTTAAAAAAAACAACATTTACTCCAATCACATTCGCACTCTCCCTCCTGCCCACAAACTGGATCAGAGGGGACGAGAAGTGACAGGCAGGCATCCTATTGATGGCCCCTGGCACCCCCCGCCGCAGCGCCCTCCTTCCAGCACTCCCCCTACCCACTACTTACCTAAATATTCACTCTCACATTCACATTCACAGCTTAGATTATTAATAAAACAAATAATCGTCTTTGACATCAACGTGGACTTTTCCTTGCTTTCACAATGCAGATACAGTAATAAGAAGAACGAATTAGTAAAGTGAAGGTGGAATGATAACGTTGGTATTGGTACCATGGATCATGAAACCCTGGACATGGATAGGAGTTACTGTATATCCAACCATCTCGCTCGCTCAGTCGTGACAGAAGTATGTCCCCAATCGGGTTTTCTTTGTCGTTCAACGAAAACTCCTCGTTGCTTTCTGTGTTCTGTCGTTAACAAGGTACACTTTATCTTCTTCTGGACTAGCAAAGCAGACAACGTTCAAGGTACCATCCTGCACCATCAGCCAGCCCTCTCTGTCCCAAGGCGGAAAAAAAGGAAAACAAAAACAACAAAAGAGGTTACAGCCTCACAGCAATTAACCACTACAAGAACTCTCCGCGGGCGAGCGTAGTACGGTATTCATTTTTAATACCCGAACCTCATCCATCACGTTCCTGACCAGTCAGGTAACAGTAACACGTGCACATCGTTTTTATCTCCAGAACAACGTACAGGAGAGGGCGAAAAGGGGGTCACAGGGGAGCCATTGCAGGTATCGCAGCCAGGAGGACGCGAGGGAAAGTGCCAGAAAGGGTGTGTGTAGTGGGGTGTTGGTGATGCGGTGGATGGAACGAAGCTTCCTAATCTTTATGGCGCCCTGCCTGGTATTAACCAAATGGTGATGGCCCACGAGGAAGCGGCTGTGGTGCCAGTGTGTGTGTGTGTGTGTGTGTGTGTGTGTGTGTGTGTGTCCTGTGTAAGCAGCCAGCACTGGACAGATAATGGAGGATTGGGGTTGAAGGGGAAGTAGTGACAGCATTGGGAGCGTACTGGCGGGATCATCCGTCCATGTTATCTCCGCGCCCTTATACGTGAATCATTTTTTGTCCTTCTCTCTGTATATTTTTTTTCTAGTGTGTGTGTGTGTGTGTGTGTGTGTGTGTGTGCGCGCGCGCGCCTGTGTGTTTGTGTCTTTCAGAGAGAGAGAGAGAGAGAGAGAGAGAGCAGTAGAACAATTGTGAGGGTGGAAGTGAGACAAAAACGAAAAACAAAACAAACCAAATCAAGGAAACAAAAAAAAACCCAATCAAACAAGCAAAAAACCCAACTAAACGAACAGAACGAGCCCCCCCCTCCCCCCGGGATTCTATTTTCTTTTCTTGCTCAGTCAATTAAAACAACGAAAACCAAACGCTGGCAATAAGTTACACGAGCACAGTTACAGTCTGCTGTTTGTGTATATAGATAGAAAATCGTTGTTTGGCATGCGCAGAAGTGAAACGTAAGGCAATTACTATTGCACGTTGGTGAAAGACGTCAGTGCGTTGAGGTGTGTGCAGATAGTACATTTTTGGGGTGAAATGGATGTTTCTTTTCTAAATGAATATTTCTAATCAGTGATTTACGTGCTGCTTTTTAGTTGAGGTGTGTGCAGATAGTACTTGTCAGCCGCCTTAGACACGATAGACCATTCAATCCTTCTTTCCCGTCTTCATTTTACATTTAGTATCAACGGCACTGTCCTAAACTGATTCAAATCTCACTGATCGATTCCAGTCTGTCATTGTTGATCATTTCCAATCTGAACCCGTTAAAATCGAACATGGAGTCCCACGGGTATCTATTTTAGGCCCAGTGCTCTTCACACTGTACACTGCTCCTCTCGCTGAAATTATCAACCGCCATAATATCAGTCATCATTCTTATGCCGATGACACTCAACTCCAGAAGAGTGATACCCCTGAAAAATTGTTGTCGCTCTTGCAAGAAACATCCAACTGCTTCCTGGACATTCAAAACTGGATGACTCGAAATATGTTACAATTGAACATGAACAAAACTGAAGCAATGATCTTTGGAACTAAACAAAAACTGTTTTCCATCACAATTGACACAAACAAACTTGGCAGTACATCCATCCCTCTTTCCACCCCAGTCAGGAACCTCGGTGTTGTCCTTGACAATACACTGTCCATGCAAAAATTTATCAGTCAGACATGTCAGTTCTGCTACTGTCAATTGTGGCACATCAGTGCTGTCCGGAAATATCTGTCCACTGCCGCAACATCTAGACTTGCCGTTTCTCTCATTCTCTCTCGCCTTGACTACTGTAACTCTCTATTGTCTGGTTTGCCTGCTTCATCCATTCAGTCCCTTCAGCGCATACAAAACTCTGCTGCCCGACTCGTCCTCAGAAAGAAAAGATCTGAGCACATCACTCATCTTTTGCAAAATCTCTACTGGCTCCCTGTCTTACACCGAATAAAGTACAAGATCAGCACTCTATGTTATAAATGTATTCACAAAACTGCCCCTTCCTGTCTCTGTGGCTGCCTTCACCTCTACACTCCATCTCGCTCGCTACGATCGGCTTCGGATCCACTCTGTTTACGCATACCCAGATTCAAACACTCGACTGTTGGCCACCGTTCTTTCTCTGTCTCTGGACCTTGCGATTGGAATGAACTTCCTTTTTCGCTTCGTCAAGTCTCCACTCTCAGCTCTTTCAAGTCTGGCTTTAAAACCCACCTTTTCCCAAAATAGCCTCCCATGCCTGCCCTTCCTTGTCTTTAGTTTCTACAGTTTTAGAGTTATGCATGCGTGTGAATGACTGCTGCGAAAGCGCTTTGATTTGTCTCTGCACAAGATTCAGCGCTATATAAATACCATTATTATTAGTAGTAGTAGTAGTAGTTGTTAATTTATATGTAGTGTTTTGTCCATATCGTTCCCCCTCCCATTCTCAATTGTGTATTTCACAAAATAGTATGTTTGTGCTAACCCCCCCCCAGCCCCCGCTCCCCGTTGCATGTTTTTGGGTTGGGGTTTTTTTCATATCGTTTCCGCTCCCCTTCCATGTGTTACCAAATTGGACAATTAAACAAAAAGTTACAGGAGCACTGAAGGGAGAAGAGGAAGCTCTCTCTCTCAAGCTCCTGCTTCAAACCCTTCGAGGAGAGACAACTGCGGCCGCTGCGGAATTTTTTTTAGTACACATCACGGCCCTGTTTACCTTGGATGTACCTAATTGCTGTTTACCCGGTGTTGTATCCAAGGCTCCAACTAGCTATCTTCAAGCTGGTTGTCTGTCGGATTTGTGGAACGCCCAAGTACGGTGATAAACATCTCTGACGGGGAGTTGCGTTGGCTGGGGCTATGGCCGTCCTGTGTTCGTGTGTGTGTGTGTGTGTGTGTGCTCCTTTGATCTGACTGCCGGAGTTCATGTCTGTCTGCCTGTCTCTAAACTCAGCGTGTCCCTCCCTGTCTCTGTGTGTCTCTTTCCCTCTGTGTGTGTGTGTGTGTGTGTGTGTGTGTGTGTGTGTGTGTGTGTGCACGAGTGTTTGAGTATTAAAAAAATGAACCAGACAGAGAAAAACACAGGTAAATAACATTTCCATCAAAATGCAAAGGCATTTTGCAAACAATGCTTCAAATATGAAAAAGAAAAAGAAAACAAAAAAGCACACTCATCCACCCACCATCCACACACAGCCTGATTCAACGCACGCGCACACACAAACATAAGAGAGTGAGAGATAGATAGATAGGTAGATAGAGACAGAGAGGTGATGGGGGTGAGACATAATTAATCGCCTGTCCAGACAGCAAATCCGTAAGTGGTCAGTCTGCACCACAGTTATGAATAATTCAGTATAAACCTTGCGTGGTGAGTGATGCTTTGGCTGGTTTCATGACTCCAGGGAGGACGGTGTCAGACTTGTTGGCGTGAACTCTGTGTGTGTGTGTGTGTGAGAGAGAGAGAGAGAGAGAGAGCATGCAAGCATGCACATCTTGTTTTCAGACAAAAAGAAATATATAGGACAAATAATCCAGGATGCTGACATCGTATTTCTCCTCATATTGATTGATTGATTGATATAAATACTTAAATAGCTCCTATCCTCGGTCGGAGACCAAGCTCGAAGCGCTTTGCAAATACGGGTTCATTTACACAACAGGCTGCCTACTTGGGTAGAGCCAACTGACGGCTGCCATTGGGCGCTCATCATTCATTTCCTGTGTCATTCAATCAGATTTTAGGCACGAACACATACACACTCAGACAGACATGTAACATTTTTACGCGTATGACCTTTTTTTTCTTTTTTTTGTTAATTTATCCAGCCCATGTCGGCAGCCCTTTTTGTTTTGCCTTACATTTTAAACAGTACA
The DNA here is from genome assembly GCF_041734735.1 of Babylonia areolata. Lineage (NCBI taxonomy): Eukaryota > Metazoa > Mollusca > Gastropoda > Neogastropoda > Buccinidae > Babylonia > Babylonia areolata. The sequence goes on along the minus strand of NC_134881.1, from coordinate 34,169,268 downwards.
CATGATCTTGCCCTCCCGGACTTCCACATCCTGTGGTCAGATTTCATCTGCCCTAAATAAACTACACAGACAATGGCCACCCCATTAACTGACCATCGACAACTGAAAGTAATCAGGTCAATGCCAACAACACGAATCTGTTACCTCTTCAGTGACCATGGCGTTGTTACGGACTTGCTTTGGCGGAGAAATCGGGGGTCAGTTCTGGTACTGTTGTCGTTTTCTTTCTTTCTTCTCTTTCTGTTTTTCGTTTTAAAGAGCTGAGCAGCACTATGGAAGATGGCTAGAAAAAGGTCACTGGCTGACCATCGACAACTGAAAGTAATCAGGCCAATGCCATCAACACGAATCGGATACCTCTTCAGTGACTAGGCGTTGTTAAGGACTTGCTTTGGCGGAGAAATCAGGGCACTGTTGTCGTTTTCTTTCTTTCTCCTCTTTCTGTTTTTCGTTATAAAGAGCTGAGCAGCACTATGGAAGATGGCTAGAAAAAGGTCACTGGCTGACCATCTACAACTGAAAGTAATCAGGCCAATGCCGTCAACACGAATCGGATACCTCTTCAGTGACTAGGCGTTGTTAAGGACTTGCTTTGGCGGAGAAATCAGGGCACTGTTGTCGTTTTCTTTCTTTCTTCTCTTTCTCTGTTTTTCGTTTTAAAGAGCTGAGCAGCACCATGGGAGATAGAAAAAGGTCACTGGCTGACCATCGACAACTGAAAGTAATCAGGCCAATGCCGTCAGCACGAATCTGATACCTCTTCAGTGACTAGGCGTTGTTAAGTACTTGCTTTGGCGGAGAAATCTGGGGTTCTGGCAATGTTTACGTTTTCTTTCTTTTTTTTTTCTTGTTCTTAAAAAAAAAGAAGAAAAAAAAAGAGCTGAGCAGCACCATGGAAGGTAGCCAGAAAAAACCGGGAGCACGTGCGGAAAGAGAGGTGTGCACGTGCAGTCCGAGGCCGATAGTGCTTGAGGAAAGCGTCTACAGTTTACACCAACGCCACATGCTGTGGTCAGCGGTAGCTCTACACTCACCGCTGCTAAGCTGCTGCTACTACTACTCCTACTACTACTACTGCTGCTACCGATACTTCTGTTGCTCTGCTAGAGCTGCTGTTGGTACTACTACTACTGCTGCTGCTACAATGATTATAACCGCTGCTGTTGCTGTTACCACTGCTACATCTGTTGCAGCTAACGCTTACCACTGCCACAAATTATGGTACTGATCATACTGCTACTACTATTGTTACCACCAGTACAAGTCATGGCACTGCTAATACTACTATTGCCGCTGCTGCGTCTGCTGCTGCTGCTGCTGTCGCAGTGTAATTTCTTCAGTGTGATACACTAAATGATTATTATTGTGTTGGCGGAAGGAAGGTCATGGAAATTAGGGGTAGATAATCGCGTGCGTTATATGCATCACGCGAACACGATTCGAAAATATCCTTTTCGATCCCGCTCTTTCTTTCTTTTCTTTTTTTTTTTCTCCTTAATTTCCTGGCGAATAAAAGAAAAGAGACACAATGTTTCTGTATATTTCCTAATTTTCTGATTGAAGTGAATCTTATTTGTTGAGGAAGGTGGCAGAATGGTTAAGACGCTCAGCTGCCAATACAGAGAGTCCGTGAGGGTGTGGGTTCGAATCCCGCTCTCGCCCTTTCTCCTAAGTTTGACTGGAAAATCAAACTGAGCGTCTAGTCTTTCGGATGAGACGATAAACCGAGGTCCCGTGTGCAGCACGCACTTGGCGCACTGAAAAAGAACCCATGGCAACGAGAGTGTTGTCCTCTGGCGAAATTACGTAAAATGAAATCCACTTTCATAGGTACACAAATATGTAAGCATGCACTCAAGGCCTGACTAAGCGCGTTGGGTTATGCTGCTGGTCAGGCATCTGCTCAACAGATGTGGTGTAGCGTGTATGGATTTGTCCGAACGCAGTGACGCCTCCTTGAGAAAGTGAAACTGAAACTGAAACTGTTTATTAATTTTTTATTCATTTTATTTAAGATTTTATTTATTTATTAATTAGTTTGTCTTGGATTGGCATGGCCTGCGCAGTTTCATAGAAAAGAGAGGCATGATCCATTAACACATTTATGAACCAAGGATGTGAAAAATAGACCTGACTGGAAAGAAAGCACAAACATCAGATCCATTTTTCATTCGTCACCTTCATTTAGGATGGAGGTCATTTTCAACGTGCTTTTTTTTATTATTTCATTTTGTTTGTTCACTCATCAGTCTTTCAGCTAAAGTATGTCAACAAAAGAAATAAAGAACCGCTCGATTTATTTCGATGAAACGAAACTTTCTGCATTCAAAACACACACACACACACACACACACACACACACACACACACACACACACACACACACACAGACGCTCACACACACGCTCACACACACACATACTACTATAATTACACATGAACAAACATTTAATATCTTATTCGTCTAGTATCACACTGTAAAAAAAAAAAGACACAAAAAAGACGTTATACCAAAGTCAGAACAATCACACACAAAAGAAAAAGAAGATGATGATGCTGAGGGTGACGATAACGATTATTGCTTCTAACATGGATTTCCAGCCGTCTGCAACATTCACCACATGGTTTAACCCACTCAGTACGGCCAGTCCTCTCTTCTCCTCTACACATACCCCTCGGATGTCCTGTGGGTGTCTGAATGACCCAACCTTTAGCTTCCGTCGTCCGAATTGTGGTATTCTTTGTCAACATTCACCTCTTCAGTATAAGAGCCTTCCGCTTGCAATATTTTGATGATGGTAATTGGGGTGAAACGCTGTTAACGTTGTTTCTTTCGCCGTTCGTATGGAGAGAGTTAAACAAAACTTTATTCAGTAAACATGTTATACATGCACACTTAGGCAGCGGAGCAACAACAAGCTAACAGCTTTTTCGTGCTCAAGACAGTGATTATTTTCGCTGGTTTCGTATGACTGGCTGGTGAATGCTACACAAATGCAATTATGTTGAAATGCACGTTTTCAGTTTCAGTTTCAGTTTCAGTAGCTCAAGGAGGCGTCACTGCGTTCGGACAAATCCATATACGCTACACCACATCTGCCAAGCAGATGCCTGACCAGCAGCGTAACCCAACGCGCTTTGTGTGGCCTTGAGAAAAAAATAAATAAAATAAAATGAATAAATAAATAAATATTAATAATGTAATTAATAAATAAATAGATAAATAATAATAATAATAATGAAAACACGTTTTCCCAATGGTATATAAATGACAGACATTGAAGCCATTGCTTCCTGTTTTGAGCAGCCTTAGAAATTGATATACTTAAAGAATGTACAATAAATATAAACATTATATGTATATATATTTTTTTTTAATTCACTGGTCAAAACAGAAAGCAGAAAAAGGTAAGAAAAACAAGGTCAATGGACATTCATCATACCACATGCCACGTAGCTTAATGAATAAAAGGGATTCGGAGAATTTCGTACAGCAAGGCGGAAAATGATTTTTTTGGCTTATCTCTCTACCGTTTGGAGATATGGCCATCACACCTCTTTATTTCATTTTATTTAGTTTTATTTTATTTCATTTTTTGTACATACACACCACATGGCAAACAACAACATAACAAGAACAAAATGAAATACAGAGGATTACATCAGAATTCATCACTGTCCAAGAGAGATAGATAGGAGAGAGAGAGAAGGGGGGGGGGGGGGGGGGGAGGGGGGGGGGGGTAGGGGTTGACTGGGGGGCGGTAATGGCATGTGATTTTCAGGAAAGGAAATAAAATCGAAAATTTTGGAAAATGAATGCAACAACAACAACAACAACAAAAAAAAAACATTCAGAGAGAGAAATGGGTGAATGAAAGAGTAGAATTAATTAAGCGAACGAGTCGACTCCGGCAAAGTTAAGACACCACACGATAATGGCTTATCTCTCCACCTTTTGGAGATGGAAAATCACACCTCTTTATTTCATTTTATTTCATTTTGTTTTATTCCATTTTTCTCCCGTGGAAAATTGGAAACCGATGGCTGTCAAAAATCGCGCCTTTCTGTGACCTGAAAACCGAGATAAGATCATGGAGGTCGTTAAAAGAAAATACCCACAACAGCAACAGCAGCAGCAACACATACACAAACACGCGCGCACGCATACACACACACACACACACACACACACACACACACACACGCACGCACACGCACACGCACACACAAGAACAACACCAAACACCCACTCCGGAACACACTTTTCTCACTTTTCCTCAGGATATGGGGCGATGTTCCCAAGATAGAAGGACAGAAGTTGGAAAGCCGGAGGATGAGGAGAGGGAGAGGGTTGTCTGGTGTCTGTGAGTTTGCAGCTTGGATAACCTCTTATTTCCTATTATCAAGAAAAGAAGATAGCAGTTCAACTGAATCAGATGATAAGCCATACATAACTAAGTAAGTCGTTTTATGATCTGTTGTATCAAAGGCTTTTGCCAAATCGACGAAAAACAGACCCAGTAAATAAGTTATCATTAATGTTTAAATGCCATTCCTTAACAAGATTAGTCAGTGCAGTATGACAGGAATAATTCTTTCTAAAGCCGCTTTGATTGGGGTGAAATAAATCATATCTGTTGAAATGTGTCTGAAGATTATGTTTGATACGTTTTTTCGAAAGCTTTGGATAACGTGGACAATGTTGATATAGGTCTATAGTTAGTAGGGTCAGATGAATCACCATATTTAAAAACAGGTAACACTTTCGCATTTTTAAAAGCCTGTGGATAGGAGCGTTTTCCAAGGCAGAGGTTATAGATATAAGTGATATGTTCAGAGATAATAGGTGCTGCTATCTTCAAAATTTTACTATCAATACAATCTAAACCTCGGGATCTGGACTGTTTTAATGAGCATAATTCTTTGAAAACATCATGTACACTAATGTACGCTAGCTGAAAGTTAGAATGTATTCTTTTAGTGTTACAAAAACATTTGAGCAATTGTAAGTCATTGGACTTGGTGTTACCAACCCAGACAGTTCTTTCTGCGACAGTCATAAAGTGTTATATTTAGAATTTCAGCTGACATCTCATTCCCAGGAGCACATCTAACTTTTTCCCACAGAGATAGAGAGAGGGAGAGGGAGATGGGATGCGTTGAGATGCTTAACGTTTGAAAATGAAGCCTTTTAGGATCTCCTTGCGCTTTACGGCTTGTGGCATGTTCATATTTTCTGCTTTCTTTTCTCCCTTCCCCCTTCCCCTTTCGTTCAAGAACCCAGGGATTTGCGCTCATGTCTCCTGAGGATCGCAAGGTCTCTTCTTTTCCCGAAAATAGCTGGAGATTGGGTTTCAAGTTTAGAGGCGTTGACTGAAAAGGGAGAGATGACGAGAGAGAGACAGACAGACAGACAAAGAGAGAGAGAGAGGGGGGGGGGGAGGGGATCTACACCCTGTCTGTTGTTATCCTTGAAGCATTACTGCTGTCGTGACAGTGACCACGATGAATTTGTATATAGATATAATGCCCTGTCCTGTCCGACATTCCGGGCTACTCCTGATCTAAGTACATAGTCAAAGTACACTGAAACTATCAACAGAGTGAACACTTGAGAGAGAGAGAGAGAGAGTGTGTGTGTGTGTGAGAGAGAGAGAGAGAGAGAGAGAGAGAGAGAGTAAATGAAAAACTAAAATGAAGCGAAATAAGAACGAGTCGACTCCAGCAAAAGCTAAGACATCACATAATAATGAAAGTCCCTAAGGTAAACAACCCTGACCCCCCCCTCCCCCCCCCCCCCCGTCTCCCCCCCCCCCCCCCCCCCCTCCTTCCCCCGAGACGGCGTCAAACACAGACAAACTATATCACTCGAGTCCCTGCTGGAAGCCCATGCCCCACCCCAACACCCGCATCCCCCAACACCACATTCCCAACTCATTTCCATTTTCTACCACGCCCACGTCAAACAACCCCATCACCCAGTCCCCCAGTAACTCTTTCTCCTTACTCCCTCCCCCCCACTCCCCCCCACCAAAAACAACAACAACAACAACAAACAAACAAAAAAACAAAAACAAAAAACCCCGTAAGCGTTGCCTCCTGCATCTAATCCCTCCAGACCTCTCATTTGTAACCTATTCATTCTTGCAGCTCACGAGTTAAGTCAGTTGCGGAGTTAAGAACTTGTCTGAAGGACAGAAACAAACACACAAAAATTGCTCTTAAATCTTAGCAAAGGAGACAGGAGAGAAAAAAAAGAAAAAGAAGAAGAAAAAAAGAAAAGAATAAAGACATTAACTGTCTCTTTGGAGAACGTACCACCAGCAGCAAACTGGTGAACGGGCGATAACGATAGCCGAAGCATTGGACTCAAATCTCATTTTCCCATATGTGACGCTCAAATGGGATCCTTACTTTTTATGCCTCAGGAGTCTCACAGAAGCTGTCAGGTTCTCTTGCTCCGTGAAGGATGGGTAGCTATTATTTGTTGACGGCTCTGTCGAGTCGGGGTCGGTAAATAATTATTCAACGATTGTTTCCGATTTGTGGAAGACAATAGATTGTTGGCAATGTCAGGTTGTTTTTTTGTTGTTGTTTTTTTGTTAATGTTGTTGGCTATTTCAGGTGTTGTTTTGTTGTTGTTGTTGTTGTTGGCTATTTCAGGGCTTTTTTGGTTAGTTTTATGGTTTTATTTAAAGCTGAATGTGCTTTCACAGTGCGTCTCTGTCCGGGTGACGAAATATGATTGCACTAGAATCATGGCTGTTACAGGTTATTGTTGTTGTGTGTGTGCGTGTGCTTCTTGTAAGCTCACATAATTATGTGGGCAACAGTCTCTGCTCTTCTTTGTGAATTTGATACACAGTGCTTCTGGTCTCTCGTCTGGATAGTTGTTTTTTTGGGGTTTTTTTTGTTTGTTTGTTGTTTTTTTTGTTGTTTTTTCAAAATGTTCTCTCTTTATTTCTTATTTATTGGTTTCATTATAATGTAGTGGAATACAACACAGGACGCAGAAACGCTCATCTGATCGCCTCTCTCTCTCTCTCTCTCTCTCACTCACTCACTCTCCTCTCTCCGTGTATGGAATTTGACCCGTAGATTAGCATTTTCATGTAATTTTTTTCAGATTTTTTTCCCCAGAGGGCTGGATGTAACAAAATAGTATGCTTATTCCATTACCCTCTTGAAATAAAATTCGTTTCCACACAGAAAACACAGTTAACTGACCCACTTTCAACACTTACTTTGTCCAAAGTCCGCCTCTGTCACTTTGCTGTACTTTTTCTCTTCTGCCTTTTCTTCTGTTCTTTTGACTGCTCGATCCTCGTGGCTGGGATGAAGGAGATAGGAGGGTTACATCTGCAGGGAGCCATCGAAGATAGCCACAGAAAGGCCGCACAGGAAATCTCTGATGGCGGCGGTCTTCTGTGCCACAGGGCATGGTGACGAGGACGGAGTTAAAGTAAGTTCTCAACACCAGGCGTTGGACAAGCGAACGAAGACCTACTGATGAAACCGTCTGGGTCAATGCGACCTTTTCTTCTTTTGAGAAAATAAACTGAGCGCTTTCTTTCTTTTCTTTTTTTTTTTCTTTTTCGCATGCCAGACATAGATAGATGTAAACCAAAGCACGTGGCAACCTGAAAGCTTAGCGGAGAGTTGAGGCTGGTGTGTAATGGCACAGGCGTGTCTGGTTCTAACAAGGCATTGCTAGCAGAACACTCAATGAGCGTCATTCTTGGCGGAGTGGTCAGCGTCGCTGAGTGACGACGACGACAACTGGGAGGCTTATTTATGATGACTCTCCCGTGTAGAAATGACGGAACAGTTATCGTCAGGGTCTGTTTGAAAGGATGTGCTGTCATTTTTCTTTTACATTAAAAAAACAACAAAACCCCTCTTGTTCCAGTTCTATATGTTTGTTTGTTTCAGCCCAGGTATGACTTTGTGTGGACGGCTAGGCTGTAAGCAACAAAAGAAATATAATAATAATAATAATAATAATAATAATAATAATATAAGCGAATAAAATAGAGACATGGAGAACACGAGTTCCAGCCTCGTTTGTGGGTCGCCCCGGCCACTTCCTGGATGTGTCTTTGGAATAGTTGTTTAATTTTTTTTTTTTTTACCAAACACTGCAAGGCGTCTGTATCTCTCGGGCCTGGTTAACACCGGGGTATGTTCATGAAAGTACAGCCAAACATAAACGGACTGCCATAGCGGCGTTGCCGCCACTCCTGTTATCATTCGTCATCATCAAATTATACAAAGCAAAATGTTCCAAGCACTGTCCTTTGCACTTACATTGTTTTATGTTGTAGTTTTTTTGGTAGCTATTTCAACGGTGTGTTTGTGT
>NC_134881.1:34150909-34158409 GCF_041734735.1 Babylonia areolata | reverse complement strand
CTTTAACATTGACATTTTCTCTGCAAATACTTTGTCACTTGACACCAAATTTGCCATAAAAATAGGAAAAATTCAGTTCTTTCCAGTCATCTTGTTTAAAACAATCTTGCACCTCTGGGATGGGCACAAAAAAAAAAAAAAAATGAAGCCTAATTATATGCAAACTGCATTTACTGTTATATTTATATTTTTTTGTATTCTCTAAACTTTGCACTTTGATCTGATATTCTGACCCAACAACAAGAGCAGTCATTATTATCATTTTTTGTTCAAACAGGAACTTCTTTTGCTAAGCATGGAAGTTTTATTTATTTTTGCAAACGTTTTGGTGCAGATAGTAAAAAAAAAGGGAAATTACTCTGTAATTAATGCTAGGGGACTTAATTCGCTTTAAACTGATCTTTCTCATCTTAAACATTACATTTTGAAATTATACTCAATACATAAAAAGCTTGGATTATGTGTATCACAAGTGAGTCTTGAAGGCCTTGCCTCTCTTGTTTTTTTCTTCGCGTGGGGTAACGATGTTTTTCCTTTGGGGTCAACGTTTGTAAATTCCGAATCGTTGTCTGGTTGAAATGAAAACAACATCATATTAGTGCCTTTTAAGTATCCCGTGCAGTTTTATGTTAGATATGTATCAGAAAGAAAGGAATAGCAGCAGCAGCAGCAGCAGTGTTGTAGTAGTGGTGGCGGTGGTGGTGATAACAGTAGCTGTTAGTAGTCGTCGCCATAGTAGTAATAATAGTAGTAGAAGCAAAATTAGTAGTAGTCATAGCAGTAGGAGGAGTGATCGTTGTAGTAAAGGTTGTAGAAGACATGGTGGTGGTAGCAGTGGTGGCGGCTGCATTTTCCTTTTCTTGTTTTTTTTTTTTTTCACCAACAACAGTGGATTAAGCAGCAGTGATAGAAGTGTCCGTAACAGTAGCGGTCGAGAAGATTGAAGGAAACGGCAACCTAGTCCGGTACGTTAGTAAAAAAATCAACAAACCATCGAAAAAACAAAGAAACAAAGACACAGAGATACGAAACAGTGACTGAAAGATTGCAGGAAACTTGTTTCTGTCTTATAATCGTTTTCATTTCGATATCCGACAGAGTGAACAGTTTCAGGTGCTGACGTGGCGTGCCCGAAGTCTGTTGTGGAACACTCTATCCCCATTGCTGTTTTCGTTAACGTTTCCCTTCTGTTGCCCTTTACTCTCCATCTTTGCATTATTTATTTATTTACTTGTTTATATATTTATTCATTTATTGTACGCTTATAGTTGACTTCATCAGGTTTTGCGCCTTATACATACGATTATTGTTAGTAGTAATTATTTTCTTCTTTTTTTTGTTTTTTTTCTTCTTTTTTTTCCCCTTTTTTCTCAAGGCCTGACTAAGCGCGTTGGGTTACGCTGCTGGTCAGGCATCTGCTTGGCAGATGTGGTGTAGCGTATATGGATTTGTCCGAACGCAGTGACGCCTCCTTGAGCTACTGAAACTGAAACTGAAACTTTGCATTCATCTCATCCTTCGCTCTCTCTCTCTCTCTCTCTCTCTCTCTCTCTCTCTCTCTCTCCCCTTCTCTCCCTCCCTCTCCCACTTTATCAGTGTCTTTCTATCTCTGTCCAGTGATAAAAACACGTGTTCAGTGAAGCAGATATGCGGATAACCTCTCTGATGATCTCTGTCTCTCTCTGTCTCTCTTTCTGTCTCTCTCTGCCTCTCAGTCTCTCTCTCTCTCATATATATATATATATATAGAGAGAGAGAGAGAGAGAGAGTGAGATTTCTTTCTATCTCTATCTCATTCTCTATTTAATTCACACACATGCTTGCACACACACGCACACGCACACACACACACACACACACACACATGCACGCAAGTAGGAAGACACGCACACCTTCATTAGTACAGCAACCAAAAGGCAGATAACAATCTGCTCCTCCCCCCCCCCAACCCACCTTCCCGACCCCCGCAATCCCCCAACACCCCCCCACTTCTTTTCACACCTGTACTGTGCGAGGGGTCCGTCGAGGAATCTGTCATTTGCCACTGCCTTGTTCCCCAAGTGAGATGTAGATAGGTAGGTGTACAAAGAGTAGAGACGACTATAACCGTGTGAACTGCCAAAGCCAGGACCGCCCGTCGTTTGAAGACACACACTGTCACTGGCTGTGGGTTATAGACGGTATCGGACAGAGAGATCATCACAGTTTGTGTTCCTATAGCACCCCCCACCCCAAACCCCAACCCCCACCCCCTCTCCACAGTGAGAATAAAACCTCGGGCTGTGTTTCAGATTCACACGCTGATAAGATGCTGTCCCTGTCTCTCTGCGTCTGTCCATGTTCTGTCTCTCGGCCTCTCTGTGTCTGTCTGTGTGTATGGCTGGCTGTCTCTCTGTCTCTCTTTCCCGGTCTCTCTTTTCCCGCTTTCTGTTACTGTCTTGCCTGTCTCTCACAATTTCGCTCTCTCCTCTCCCCCTCTGTCTTCTCTCTCTCTCTCTCTCTCTCTCTCTCTCACACACACACACACACACACACACACACACACACACACACACACACACACATTCTTTGCCCATCCCAAAGGTAGTCACCACATAGATGCCGACAAACACGTGGTAATAATTCACGAGTTCCCTCTGTGTGTGTGTGTGTGTGTGTGTGTGTGTGTGTGTGTGTGTGTGTGACGTTCACACGCATGTTCTAAACGATATGCGATATGAGATACTAATCTTTACCTGTGACCTGTTCCCCTCCAGCTTTCTTATTCAAAAAAAAAAAAAAAAAAAAAAGGAAGTCAGTGCGTTTAACTCTCTTCCCCTCCGCGCCTGTTTTCATTCATTCTTGTCAGTTACTATGCATTTCTTTTCTGCGTATCAGAAAACTGTACCGAAGAAGGATGCTAACAGAAAGCACTTAAAAGGGCAACCAGGCATTGATCGACTTATGGGCAAGACATTTTTACGGCGTCCCAAACCATCCACATCATCACATAAACAGGCGCAACAACAACAAAAAAGTATGTGTGTGTGTGTGTCTATATATATATATATATATATATATATATATATATATATATATATATATATATTGGAATATTACATTGCGCATACATGAAAATCGAGCGTGTAATATTCCAATGAACAAGCAGTAACGCCGACAAATGACCTGAACATAACATGACGAGCTTTCCGTCATTTCTTAACTGGGCACAAGATCCAGCTCGAAATCGCCATACGTCTTCCGGATGCCACAAGTGATTAGCTCGTGAAACGTGAATACAAATAGTGATGATAGTGCGTCACGTTCGATGACGAAGAGACAAACAGATCGACGTAAGATCATAGGATCCACACAGACCACCGTTCTCATGTACGTGAGTGTTAAAAATGTGTGTATAGACCACCGTTCTTATTTAAGTGTTAAAAATGTATTTACAGACCACCGTTCTTATATGAGTGTTACAAATGTGTGTATAGACCACCGTTCCCATATAAGTGAGTGTTAAAAATGTGTAGATAGACCATCTTCTCAGTTTTTACTGGTTTCGTGGGTTATTTTATATACTGTTATCTGACAGCAAAGACAGTGTTCTGCAGCTGGAGAGGACCGTCTCCCAGTGAGACACCGACCCAGCATTTACATATCAGCCATTTGGACAGCACGCCCAGACTGTATTTCTAAGGTAGCCACCCCTCCCCTCATTGGCAACTGCGATCAAGCTCGTTACGTTTAAAATAATCAGTTCTCACGCTGCCATCGCGTGTGCGAGGCCTGTGAGGTGCCCAAGAATACCCCCCCACGGCCCTCACACACACACACACACACACACACACACACACACACACACACACATTCACGTTAATCCCATGGAGTCAATCTGTGGAATCCCTGATAAGACTTCGGTGGTGAGTTAGCCCTGGACACTTCTTTCCATCATCACCGGAAGTGGTCCCACGCACCTTTAAATCAGAATATTTCAAATTTATTAGAAAGCACAAGTTATTACATTTCTAGTGGAAAATAACAACAGAGGTGGGGTTAATTCTGGGCAGCGCCCGACAGACTCCAGTCCCTGTTCTTAAAGCATATAACGTTAAGTCATTGAGAGCTGGTATCTTTTAGATTCCCAAGAGTCATTTAGGGTCCAACCCATATTAATGTCAACCGGACACGATGGGGTGTATTTATGACAAAAAGGCGGCAATACAAGGGCATCCAGGAGTAATGACCTGGGTGCGGCCCGGCCCCCTTAGAGTGTAAGGAGTTCAGGGCCGAAACACTTGACTGAGTGGGGCGTCTTCTCTGAAGACCTTGTAGTGTCCAGCTCTCCCTAGAGTTTCTTATCACTGGGGACCAGCAAAAAAAGGACTCAATAGGGGAGTCATTTAGGTTTGTACTACTGACCCTGAATTAACCCCATTGAAGTCTTTTTGGGGGGTAATGGTATGGAGTCATTCTAGTTCTGCTCCAAAATGCCCTCTAAAGATTTGTCTTGATTTTCCCTAAAATGTGGAGTCAAGATGGTGCTTGAGTAGCATCCAGGCGCTACACCAGACTGTGTGAATGAAGAATGGAAAAGAATGTGGCGCTTATCAAGCTAGCGAGCGCATTTGACAGAGCTAAACGGAATATCATACCCTCAGGAAAATTTCAAAATCCCATAATAATGTATTGGTTTCAACTTCAGTGGTTTTGGAAAAGATAACTTGTGTACTGAATGGAAACACAGATAACAAGAGAGGCAAGGTCTTCAAGACTCACTTGTGATACACTTTTAAAAAAATCGAATTCTTAAAATATGTTCGGTATTTGTTATTATAAAGCTTCGGGTTAAAAGAAAAAGAAAAAAAAAGTCCTAACGACAGATTCGAACTCCGCATGTTCGGGAGAGAAGAAACTATCTTACCCATTACACCATCGTGGCTTAACTGACGTTCAAAAATATAACTTTTAAGCATGCTTTTTTTTTTTAAAGGGCAATAAATCGATTGCGGTATTCGCGGTGAGAACGCTGTTTAAATCATATTATTCTGGTGTATCTTGGGCATTCAAAAAATCTTTAAGTAAGGACAATTAAAAATTCTTTTTAAGTCCGCGGTAAAGGAGACGTGGCTATCGCCGCAATCACACTGCAACATTTAGCCGTTTTCTCTAGATCAGTTTCAGTTAGTTACACCCGGTTGACACGGTCGATTCAATTTCTCTTTTATGTTCATTCTAGTTTTATAGTTTTAAATTTGAAATGAAAATTGAGTATTTTGTTAAACTAATAACACGTAGAGCCAAATACAAGTACTTCTAAACGTCTTATGAAGTGAAAAGGATTTCATTTTGAGAAAAGTCAAGACTGGAAATTTTTACGTTTCATCAATTCAAGGGTATTAGCTCACATGGTTTATTAATTTTAACTGTGAATTCCGACTGATTCTGTGGATATTGTTATGGCAGTTTGGGGCATAATCCAGTAAATCTTTCTCTGAATAAATATTTAATGGTCTCCTTCTCCATCTTTCCATCACATGTTATCGTGTATATTCGATTGAATATAGGATTGAACGGGCAGGTCAACAACTTGAAACAAAATGGCGTCGTTCGCGAAGAATATGAGCACGCGTTTTGAATGCGTATTAATATGTGTTCGCAATTGATTTTTGCCCATGACCTCCAGGGCTCAGCCAATAGATCTATAAAGTCCACTCGTCGTACTGATTTTAGTATTTTCCGAAAAAGACCACTTGGGCGAATGAACATAGTGAAAGCCCTGTACACTGAGAGTAAAACACAAGCATTTTATGTATTGAGTATAATTTCAAAATGTAATGTTTAAGATGAGAAAGATCAGTTTAAAGCAAATTAAGTCCCCTAGCATTAATTTTCCCATTTTTACTATCTGCGCCAAAACGTTTGCAAAATAAATATAACTTCCATGCTTAGCAAAAGAAGTTCCTGTTTGGAAAAAAAAAGAAGATAATAATGACTGCTCTTGTTGTTGTGTCAGAATATCAGGTCAAAGTGCCAAGTTTAGAGAAAAAAATATATAAATGTAAATGCAGTTTGAATATAATTTGGCTTCATTTTTTATTGTTTTGTGCCCATCCCAGAGGTGCAATATTGTTTTAAACAAGATGACTGGAAAGAACTGAATTTTTCCTATTTTTATGCCAAATTTGGTGTCAAGTGACAAATTATTTGCAGAGAAAATGGCAATGATAAAGCTTACCACGGACACACAGACACACACACACACACACACACACACACACACACACACACAGACAACCGAACATCGGGTTAAAACATAGACTAACTTTGTTTACACAAGTGAGTCAATAAAAGATATATTTCTTTCAAGCCGCGCCTCGTTTTGCTAAGAAGAAGCTCAGCTTTTAGATTTAGGGTGTTTTTTTCTTTTGTGACAAACGAGTACTCGCTCATTTTATGTAATTACTCTTAGGTGACATGATTAGAAAAAAATAAAAATAAAAATAAAACAAACCTGAAGGTCTATGACAAAGGATAAAAATTAATCAAAGGATCCATGTGTCCACAAAAAGAAGGATTCACCTCTGACATTTTGAAGAAAATGAAAAAAACAAAATCAGGTTTTTGACATTTTCTTTTAAAAGGAGAGCAAATCTTTGTTCAGCACTCACACGCTGCAAGGAATGGAACGGGGACACTTCCCCACACTTGCCTTCATGTTAATGCTTTACTTTTCACTGGAAGAAGCCGGGTGCAACGGGCGCCCCAGCCCTCGCTAACCAAAAGTCTGAAGGTTTATGATGGAAGGTTTTCCCCACGCCGTAATGACCAGTTTTACTTCTTCAACAGATTTTGGCATATGGACATAAATTGGTTACACGTCGAGATCAAAGCCGGACGCATCCATCACCTTGTGGTTATCGAAGATTTGGGGGTATGGTGCAAGCGTGCGCCGTTCTTTTTAGTCTGGAAGGCTTCTTCGCGTGACGTATGCTCTATTTCATGTCAGTTGAAAAAGAAATCATGGTTGTTTGTGAAGGGTGAAGGGCGGGTATAGGGACTGGTTTATCTGGCTAGTCCCTGTTTTTGTATTGGCTTTCCTGCCCACTTGCCTGTCTGTGTCCGTTTCAGTTAGGTTTCGCAGATATATTGTATTAAATTTAATTGATTAGAACAGAATAACACGATGTCAGTGGCACACTACGGTGTATCTTAGCAGCTCGCCTTCTGTTGGAAGTTTGTTTGGGTGACGCTACAGTCTCTCTCCTTTCTCTGTTTCTGCTTCTTTGTCCATCTCTGTCTTTGTCTCTTCTATTTATTTCTGTATGTTGCAGTGTGTCTTCAATGGTCCTGATATTTCAGTTACATATTTTTCTTCCTTTCTTTTATATATTATGTATTTCTGGCCATGCATTGCTTACACTTAGTTGTGAAGAGAAACCCTAAATACTTAGAACTGTTTGTTATAGGCGCTTCTGCGTTACCGTGCCGCCATTTTCACGTGCTGCTTATTGCCCA
>NC_134881.1:34138409-34145909 GCF_041734735.1 Babylonia areolata | reverse complement strand
CTATCACTCTGTCTCTCTCTCTCTCTCTACGCTTATTAGTTTATTTTGTTTCAAATCTGTTTTTCCTTTGTGTTCCATTTTATTTTTTTGCACTGGTTTGTTCTAATTAGTACCTATCATTTCACTAGAGCTTTGCAGCTAATGACATTTAACATCTCTCTCTCTTTCTCTCTCTCTCTCTCTCTCTTTCTCTCTCTCTCTCTCTCTCTCTCTCATTTATTCCATTGTTATTACATTTCTCTATCACTGTCCACCCCACCCCCCCACACACACACACATCCCCCCTCCCCACACACCCCCTCTCCCTTTCCCGAGTGTACGGGCATGTGTACCATGTAAAAAGGAAAACTGCCTTTAAAGTCTTAATTACTGGTGCCGCATTCATTCAGCACAGTAAATTGGACTCTTGTGGCGTGTACATCGCTTGAACTCGAGGTATTTATTCGGTTCGGATCCACAGACAAGACACACATTCTCTTTTTCAGTCTCAGGTCTCTGTCTGTCTGTCTGTCTGTCCCTCCCCCCCTCTCTCTCTCTCTCTCTCTCTCTCTCTCTCTCTCTCTCTCTCCTGTACATGCACATACGCTTTCACTTATTCCAGCGCTCGCACACACATACACACACTCATGCACACACACACACACACACACACACACACACACACACACAACACACACACACACACGAGCACACGCACACACACACACACACACACACACACACACACACACACACACACACAGAGTTTTAGCCAGATTGTTGTAAATGTTGTGATTATTTTTCTCTTACCCTTTCCCTCCTCCCTCCCTACCCCCCCCCCCCCCCCCCAACTCCCTTTCTCCCCATGTCTAATATCACTTAATGTGGATATACATCAAATTAAATTGAACACACACACACAGAGTAAACAAATATCCATAATAGTTCCAATCAGTTGAAGTACCAGCCTCGCGCCTTGTTCACACACAGGTAACTTGCTTTTGATGTCGGTCAAGGCAAGAGTGTTAACGTCACGTCCAATAAAGGCCATTACCAACACATTTTTAACACCGTCAAAACACGCAGCATACATACAGTGCTGATTGATTCAGCGCACTGTTCACACTCTGTGTGATCCCCTTAAACACGGTCTTTAAAGTAATATCTGCGAGGGCAATAATATAATTTTCCCCTGACATGAATGTACCTCCTCTTCGAACGGCTTTTTTTTCGTTGTTGTTGTTTTTTTTTGTTTTTTTCTCCAAAATTTAATGAGGTTTCACCAACACACACGTCCCGGAGACTTGCAGACTTGCAGGAACAAGGTGGAAGGAAAAGCAGAAACACCTGATTCCAAGCATCCCCCCACCCCCCTCAATTAACGGAACGCCTTGCCAGACGCCTTTGAAGAAAGAAAAAAAGGGGGGGGCGGGCATATAAGGTGAAGGTTAAACCCCTCTTAGTCATCTTTTTTGTAGCCATATGCATAGCTGTCATGTTGCGGTTTGTTTTAGTTTTCCGCCGTTGAGTTTCTGAATGAACTTAAAACCTCAGAGCTCTCTCTCACTCTCTGTCTGTCTGTCTGTCTGTCTCTCTGTCTCTACCTATCTATATATCTCTCTCTGTCTCCCCTTCTCTCTCTGATTCTTCTATCAGTATGTTTCGTAGCTAGGCTAGTTTTCATTTGGAACTTGGTTGGTTTTTTTCTAAATTTTCATTGTATTATGTTCACATACCCTTTCATAAGGGGCCTTGGCCTATATGATTAACTCATTTCTGTCTGTCTGTCCGCATGTCTGTCTCTGTCTTTCTCTCTCTCTCTTGTTCTTTTGAAAGAGGCTGTGGCCTGTATGAACAAATCCTCTCTCTCTCTCTCTCTCTCTCTCTGTGTGTGTGAAGAAGTTTTTGGGTCTTGATATGCGCACCCCTAATGACCTTGTATATGGTGAAACTAATAGATACCCTATAGTTGTAAATTCTGCTGTTCAGTGCATACGATATTGGCTTAGATTAGTACAAATGGAAGAAATTAGGATACCGTTGAAAACTTACAAAATGTTGTTTGATTTGGATTCTAGAGGAAAGAAAAACTGGGTAACTGATGTACGTATTTGTCTGTGTGAAAATGGTTTTGGCGAAGTGTGGTTTAGTCAAGGTGTGGGTAGCATAAATGATTTCATTAAAATTTTTCGTCAACGTTTAATTGATTGTAGATGGCAAGCATGGAATGAGCATGTTCAAAACAGTAATAGATTTAGTATATGTATAGAACATTTTGCGGACTACATGATATGAAACCTTATTTGACGTTAAACATGGACAAATATCTAAGAATAATAACCACAAGATTTAGGTTGGGTGTGTCCGGTTTGGCTGTACATCGTTACAGATACAGTAAATTTGATGTTAATGATTTGATTTGCCCATTATGCCAGAAAGACAAAGAAGACGAAGTGCATTTTGTTTTGAGCTGCTCGGCTCTTAAGGAGTTAAGAGAAAGATATATTCCAGCCAGATATTTCCGAAAACCTTGTACATTCAAGTTGTGCTTATTGATGTCGTCCAAAAGGCAAAATGATGTATGGAATTTGTCCATTTTCCTGCACAAAGCGTTTAAATTTAGAGAAATTGTAACCTCATAATTTGTTTTGCAAATGTATCTGTGTTTCATGTGATTTCATGTGATTTTGGTTTTCTCGTGTTTATTCAAACAAATGTGACGTAACAAATGTTGTTTGTGTACCCCTTCATAGGGGCTATGGCCTGATGAATAAATCATCCGTATCCGTATCCGTATCTCTCTCTGTGTGTGTGTGTGTGTGTGTGTGTGTGTGTGTGTGTGTGTGTGTGTGTTTCTTTCTTTTGAAAGAGGCCTTGGCCTATATGAATAAATCATCTGTGTGTGTGTGTGTGTGTGTGTGTGTGTGTGTGTTTCTTTCTTTCTTTTGAAAGGGGTCTTGGCCTATATGAATAAATCATCTCTCTCTCTCTCTCTCTCTCTCTCTCTCTCTCTCTCTCCTCTCTCTCTCTCTCTCTCTGTTTCTTTAGAAAGGGGCTGTGGCCTATTCAATAAACTAGTGTCAGTGTCTCCTGTGTTTCTTTCCATCCATCTTTCTGTTTCTTTTCATTTTCGAGATACATTATTTAATTGAACCTAAATGTTATAAACAGCCATACCCTTTTAAATCGATCCTGTTATTGTCTTCAACCTCCTCTGAACCCAGAGAAACCATACCCTCATGATATTATTCATTTTTTTTCTGCAGCAGGCTAGTTTACGTTAGGGACAAATCTTACATTTCCATATTTTTTTTGTTACTGTGCTTTCATGGTGTTTTTCATTATATTATGTTCACAAACCCCTTCATGGACTATATATGAATAAATCATCTCGAGAAATGTTGGTTGTTCCATGTTCTAAAATTGGGTGCAGTCTTGCTATATTGGTGAATGAATGCGTATTTTACGTCAAGATGTGTTGGTATGTGAAGTTCACACAATATAATGCTCACATGCCCCTTCATAAGGAGCCTGAGCTTAGTACATATACATTAACTCTCTCCATACGAACGGCGAAAGAGACGACGTTAACAGCGTTTCATCCCAATTACCATCATCAAAATATAGCAAGCGGAACGCTCTTATACTGAAGAGGTGAATGTTGACAAAGAATACCACAGTTCTGACGACGGAAGCTAAAGGTTAGGTCATTCAGACACCCACTGGACATCCGAGGGGTCTGTGTAGAGGAGAAGAGAGGACTGGCCGTACTGAGTGAGTTAATACCCCCCCCCACCCCAACCTCTTTCTCTCTCTCTCTCTCTCTCCTCTCTCTCTCTCTCTCTCTCTCTCTCTCTTTCCCGCACTCTAACTCGTATGGTCGGGCCTGTCATTAGAAAATCCACCTAAAGCTCTTGGTACCAAACTGATGGTTTTCACTCATGCTTGCCAGCTGGGCTTTTCAATGGACATGAATTTAAGGAGTCTGCTTTACTATCTTGACAGTTGTGTCCACATGGTTTGGTTGGAGTCGGAGACGGGTGATTCGATAAAGGAGAGAAGTAGGGTTGGGGAAAATTGGGAGGAGCAAGTGAGACTAAAGGAAAGAGAGCGGGGAGGTAGAGAGATATACTGAGGGAGAGAGAGAGAGAGTGAGAGAGAGAGAGATGGACAGACAGGCAGACTGACTGACAGACAAACGGGAAATTCAACAGTTTTTTTTTTTAATTACATTGAAACCCGATTCCTATATTTCTTCTACTTCTTCGTTCGTGGGCTGCAACTCCCACGTTCACTCGTATGTACACGAGTGGGCTTATACGTATATGACCGTTTTTACCCCGTGCCATGTACGCAGCCATACTCCATTTTCGGCCGGGGTGTGCATGCTGGGTATGTTCTTGTTTCCATAACCCACCGAACACTGACCATGGCTTACAGGATCTTTAACGTGCGTATTTGATCTTCTGCTTGCGGATGCACACGAAGGTGGTTCAATCACAAGCAGGTCTGCACATATAGGAGATCGGAAAAAATCTCCACCCTTTACCTACCAGGCGCCGCCGTTACCGAGATTCGAACCCGGGACCCTCAGAGTGAAAGTCCAACGCTTTAACCACTCGGCTCTTGCGCCTGTCCTACATTTCGATAGATGAGATTTAACAGAGTAAGGATCCGATCAGTCAGAAACCCCTGAAACTGTAGTCGAAGCCAGACAAAGCTTTTTAAGAAGAGTCTGACTCGAACAGAAAGACATCTGTGATACAACAGTAACCAAAAAAAAAAAAAAAGAGAGAGAGATTTAGATAAACGAACCAGACAATTTTCAAAAGAAGGGGAAAGTAAACATTAAAGAAAACAAACAAACAAGAGAGATTGAAAGAAAAGAAAGAAAGGCAGCCAGAAACTTCTACTATCTTTTTCTTCTTCTTCTTTTTTGGCCATGTACCGTGTTATAAAGGAACCAAAAGTTCCAACAGAAGTCTTGCCGACCGTTGGGAGAGAGAGAGAGATGGGGGGCGGAGGATAGAGACGGAGGGAGGGAGAGACGTTAGGGCCGTTAATTAAGGAGAGAGAGACACAGAAGGGAGAGAGAGAGAGACCAGGAGGGAGAGACGTTAGGGCCGTTAATTAAGGAGAGAGAGACACAGAGAGAGATGGGGGGGGGGGGCGGAGGATAGAGACGGAGGGAGGGAGAGACGTTAGGGCCGTTAATTAAGGAGAGAGAGAGACAGACAGACAGAGAGAGAGAGACGGGGGGCTGAGGATAGAGACGGAGAGAGACAGAGGGTATGAGAAAGAGTCAGAATGACAGTGAAAGACACATACAGAAACGGATGGAGAGAGAGAGAGAGAGAGAGAGAGAGAGAGAGAGAGAGAGACTGAAACTGAGACAGAGACAGAGACAAACCCATACAGAGCTAGACATGGAGGGAGCGAGCGAGCGCTTGAGAGAGAGAGAGAGAGAGAGAGAGAGAGCCAGAAGGACGAAGACATGGGAGTGGAAAGAGTTCTCAAATGACAACGGCACTCTCAGACCGATCACATTCACCGAAAAAAGAACACTGGTCAGTGCAGGATACGCCGCTGTGGCTCTTGTATCCCGATGAAAAGTGAGACACACACACTCACACACACACACACACACACACACACACACACACACACACACACACACACACACACACACACATTGTTTATTGCCATTGACAATACTATCCTTTGGCAAGGGGAACAACGTGTCTGAGAGAGAGAGAGAGAGAGAGGGGGGGGGTTATTGGGGGGCGGAGGACAGAGATTGAGAGAGACAGAGGGTACGAGAAAGAGTCAGAATGACAGTGAAAGACATATACAGAAACGGATGGAGAGAGGGGGGGGGAGAGACTGAGACAGAGACAGAGACAAACCCATACAGAGTTAAACAGATAGATGGAGGGAGCGAGCGAGCGAGCGCTTCAGAGAGAGAGAAGGACGAAGACATGGGAGTGGAAAGAGTTCTCAAATGACAACGGCACTCTCAGACCGATCACTTTCACCGAAAAAAGAACACTGGTCAATGCCCTGCTGTGGCTTTTGTGTCCCGATGGAGAGAGGGAGAGAGATACATACATACACACACACACACACACACACACACACACACACACACACACACACACACACACACACACACACACGCATTGTTTATTGCCATTGACAATACTATCCTTTGGCAAGGGAGACAATGTGCCTGAGAGAGACAGAGAGAGAGAGAGAGAGAAATGTCTTACCAGGCACTACACCACACACAAGCCTTGTGATCGTAAAACGATCTATAAAATGTCAGCCCTTACGAACCGGAAAATCTTTTCACCACCACTACCACCGCCACCCCGTCCGATGAAACGAGCTGGAATTGCATGGGATGTATTCAGAAGAAACAACTCCAGACCACTAAGTGTGTGTTTACGTCAGGTGGCGCCAACACACACTCATAGTATATATTAAAAAAAAAAAGAAAGAAAAAGGAAAGAAAGCTTTCAGACTCAACCCCGAGAATCTGAATCACTCGTGCATCCAACGAGCCAGACACTCTCGAGAAATGAGATGGAGCGGATGGTGGTGGTATCAAAACGAACACATGGTAAAAGAAAAGCTATAAAGGTAGTGAATTTCTTGTTTCAGTGAATAGGGAATGAGAACTGTATCTCTTAGTGCCGTTAATCACAATGGTCCCACTGACGTTTGAATTCTTCTTCTTCTCTTCTTGGACTAAACTTTAAAGCTTCCTTGTTTTCCATCTCCAACACCACCCATGTCAGCTCATTTTGGATGTATGTAGAGTGGGAGGGGAAGAATGTGAGTGGGCGGAGGGGTTTTTGAGAAAGAGTGGTCATGGATGTTTTATGTAACTTGTAACATTTTTCTTTCATGTAAAGCGCCCTGAGCTCTTAGAGAGAAAGGGCGCTATATAAATGTACATTATTGTTATTATTATTATTATCATTAAAGCAGGTTCTGTGCTTGGGGAAGGAAAACAAAGATGGAGAGGGGATTGTCGGGGTGGAGAGAGAGAGACAGAGACAGAAATGAATTGAATAGATTTTATTTTCTGAGGGTAGTAGAGTAAGCAAAACAATGTTGTTTTTTTTCATCCAGCCCTGTTAGGGGAAACAGTAACATAAACAAAGGGAAGAAATCATTATATCAATACAGCGTGCACATTATAGTAATGGATACATAAATATTAATTTGACATTTTCAATACCACATACAGGAGAATAAGAGGAGAGAGATATAAGGGGACAGAGAGAGACAGGCGGTGGCCTTGTATTGACGCAGGCTATAAAAGCGATTTCGTTTGGTACCACCAAACCATTTTTTTTTTTTTGCACACACGACCAGCGCCACCCATTTTTTGTTGTTTTTTTCCTGCGTGGATTTTTTTGGTTTTTTTGTTTTCCCTATCAGAGTGGATTTTTCTACAGACTTTTGCCAGGAACAACCCTTTTGTTGCCGTGGGTTCTTTTTACGTGCGCTAAG
>NC_134881.1:34118409-34135909 GCF_041734735.1 Babylonia areolata | reverse complement strand
TGTCATGGAACTTTTTAGCTGTACAGAGAGATAATATGTCTTCCCGCCCACATGGAAATGATTGTGTTCGTTGTGTTTTCTGATCAATGTTTAATCTGTCAACACACAATCCGGTAATCCTGGAACTTAAATATGTTATCTTTTTTTCTTTTCTTTTTTTTAAATCATTCTTAATACGTCTTCCCGCCAACATTGAAATGTGTTCGTTGTGTTTACTGATTTACATTTAATCTGTACATACACACTCAGGTAATCCTGGAACTAAATCATATTTTCTTTTAAACAAAAAAATCATTTTGTAATACAGTGCGGTAAAACACATGAGAACGAACCTTATGGAAGCGAGCGAGCCAAGTGAATCAGTTGATCAGCTTCATTTGGGATACTGCTGTCCTAACCCAAACGAATGACTCAATTTGTTTCACATTTCGACCTTACTACGCACGCACGCACGCGCGCGCGCGCACACACACACACACACACACACACACACACACACACACACACACACACACACAGAGGGGTGGGGGGGCAAGAAATGAGTTTCTGTCTGCCAATTGATCCACCGAATGCAAACTTGCTTAGATCTGGTAAGTCGAAAGTGTGCAGTTTGCCGATTAACCCAGTGATTCGATACAGGCGTGCAATCAGACAGGTTCATCTCAGAAAGGGCTTTTTTCTCGTTTATTCGCAGTGAGAGGGAAAAACAACATTACGAGAAATTGGTTACTAAAAAAAAAGAGAAGAAATAAAACAAACTAAGGAATAAAGAGAGAGAGAGGAGAAAATCAAAGAAAGAAAGAAAATAGAGTCCAAAAGAGACAAACAAGAAATGACGATGAAAGAGAGAGATTAGTGTATAGAGGCTCCAGCTTAACCACTGTATCAACAAAAACACAAAGGTGATTCTGTCATTGTTATGGTCATTGGCCCCCTCTCTTGTTGCGATAATAAAGTACCTTGTATCTGTATTCTGTATTCCCTTTTTGGTTTCTTCATGTTTTCATTTGTTCCTTTGTGATCATATACACCAGTTCTTGACGTGAGATACGCTTACATATGAAACACTTACGAATGGATTGGGGGTTCGAGTATTGCGTGTATGGTTTACAAATAATGTTTTAAAAATGCGTGCAAATAATCATTCAGCATGGTTAGTGGATATGAAAATAGGGGTAAGCTATTTGGTAAAACGCAGGTTAACTTTTCTTGGGAGAGTATCTGTTCTAAAGTCTTATTTTCAAAGTACATTCACCCAAGGCTGCTGTTAGCCCACATTGCCCAAATGTTTATCATTATGATCTTGTATGGAACAACGAACCAGGCAAATCAGCAAAACAATTACGTATTTAAAAAAAAAATCAAATATGTGGTTCGTCTCCCTGATCTGAAAATGTTTGTTCTGTCTTTGAAAGTGTCCTGGATTCGTATACCTGAAAGGTCAACCAATATTTGATTCCGTAGTTTTCCTGAATGGTCCTGAAGTTGCTTCCAGATTGACTGAGTTTATAAGGTATTGGACAGATTTCTTAGAATATTTCATTTTGAAACATTCTACATTTCATAAACACACACAGACACACACACACACAGACACACACACACACACACACACACACACACACACACACACACAAATGAACAGCTTTGCGAACCGTTCTGATTCGATAAAAAAATCCTATTCGAAATATTGTTGAAAATGTATATATGTCCTTGATAATGAAAGATAATTTATATTCTTTCTAACGTGCATTTCACAGAAAGGTATTTGCATATACAGACGTATACTGCAGACTAATCCTTTGCCGTCATCGTCTCTGTGTCTGTCTGCGTCTCTGTGTCTGTCTTTCTGTTTGTCTGTCATTCTGTTTCTCTCAAAAGATCATGTTTGTACTTTCCCTTTCTCTTTTCTCTGTCTCAGTGTCTGTCTGTCTGTCTCTTTCTTACTCTTTCTCTCTCCCCTTCCATCTCTCTGTTTAAATCTGTAATAATGAAATGTCTGCGAATGACATTTTAATCATTGTCTGTTCACACATCCCCTTCATTAGGGGCCTAGGCCTAAAACCAGTGAACCACCTGAATCTGAATGTCTCTGTCTCTGCCTCTCTCTCTCTTCCCCCATCTCTCTCTTTCTCTCTCTCTCTCTTTCTCCTCTCTCTCTCTCTGTCTCTGTCTCTCTTCATTTTTCTCTTTCCACCTCTCCCTCTCTCATTCTCTGCCCGCCTCTCTCTCCCTCTCTCCCTCCAAATATGTTAAATCTGCGTGAGTCACCACCACCACCTTCTCTGTCTTTCTTTAATCAGTTCAACGTCTTTTTCACTTTTGAGTGATGTTAGAAGTGTCATGTGTGTGGGGGCTGTGGGGTGGGGGTGGGGGTGTTGGTATGGGTGGTGGGGTAGGTATGGAGGTTTTAATTAAGAGAGGGGTTGGGGGCTATACAGAGAAAACGATAAACTGTGTGTGTGTGTGTGTGTGTGTGTGTGTGTGTGTGTGTGTGTGTGTGTTCTCCAGTGTGTTCGGCAAAGCAGGACGTGCTGCCTGTCCCCACACCTTCCAAGTGTATCACGGGTATGTTCGAGTGCAAGACATCGGCCACGTGCATCAACGACACACTGCTGTGTAACGGGGCCTTCGACTGTGCGGACGGCAGCGACGAGGATTCCACGTGTGAGTGGGGCCTTTAGTTAACCTGCTCTGCTGACTGACTTCCTTTCCCCGCTCTCTCTCTCTCTCTCTCTCTCTCTCTCTCTGTGTGTGTGTGTGTGTGTGTGTGTGTGTGTGTGTGTGTGTGTGTGTGCGTGCGTGTGCGTGTGTGTGTGTGTGCGTGCGTGTGCGTGTGTGTGTTTGGAGAACGGAGGGGTGGGGTGGGGGGCGTGATTTTGTGTGTGTAGTTGTAGTGTGTGTGTGTGTGTGTGAGGAGAATGTGTGTGTGTTTGTGTGTATGTGTGTGTGTGTGTTTATGTGTGTATGTGTGTGTTTGGAGAGGGGAGGGGAAGGGGGCGTTAATGTGTGTGTTTGTGTGTGTGTGTGTGTGTGTGTGTGTGTGTGTGTGTGTGTGCCCGCGCACTCGCGCGCGCTTTTCATGTGTATGCATGTGTGTGCTTTTATGTCTGTCTTTCTTTCAGTATTTCTGTGTAATTGTGTGTGTGAAATGAAAGGGCGGAAGATTTTTTATTATCCTTTCACTCCTGTTGGAGTACGGAGGATTACTGCAAAATGATCTTTTCATGCCCAGAAGAAACATTTCCAAATGCACAACAATGTCATATTAAAGTTGAGAAAACACAAATGTCTTTTAACTCCAAAAGTATAGCTAGGCAACATTTGCAAATCTAATCATCTTACTTACAGCTAAAATGACTCTTTTGCCTCCTTTGAGCATATTACAAAAATTAAAAACCGATTTTGGAGACAAATATTTTTTTTAGGAACATATCTATTTCGTAACTGATCATAATTGGGACATTCCATTATAAAATGAAACTCGTCCCCAATCAGAGACATGTTACAAACCTTACAAAGCCGTAACTTTCGTGGTATGCCTTTGTGTATCCCAGTTTCTATTTCCAGCTTATGATTACTACTTCGAAATCTGAAGAAGCTGATAACGTAATTATCAGGCATTTGACTTATATATTTTTCTCTACCAAATCCACTTTTGAAATTTCGATAAAACAAACATTTACTACTCGCCTCTAGAGCATGTCTCCATAGATTTTGAAAATTATCTCTCAAAGCAATGTTGACATTCTTGCATAAATATTCCCTCTCCGAGAAGAATTGAGTATCCCAAACACAGTCATACCCTGCTTCTATTAAAATTTGTCTGATACAACCCATCCATTTTGAAGAATAAATACCATTTCGATATAAATCAAGTAATATTAAATATATTTTCCCAGAATGTTTTTCTGTGTTTGATATCACTAAGCTGGTCCAAAATCGAACTAATCTCATTTTCACTAACACACTAATTGGATAAATATCAGTTTCTCCATAAACAATTTGGGTCATAGTATTTTTGTTCAGTTTGAACAAGCGTTTCAAAAATTTCAATTCTAATTTTTCAAGTATATCTACATTTTCATAACTCCAGATTTCTGCTCCATACAACAAAATAGAAACAATCATAGACTGGTACATGCCCACAATGATATGTAAAGGCAAATCTTGATTTCTGGCTGACTGAAGTAACGAAAACATAGCTTTTGTAATATACAATGTTTCCATAATCTATTGATAGAGAGAGAGAAGACAAGGCAGGACGAGACAAGACAAGACAAGACATGGCAAGACGAGACGAGACGAGACAAGGCAAGAAATAGCACAAAGAAATAAGAGAAATAGATAACTGTACAAATAGAAATATAGCGGGTACTGCAGGGTGATGGTGAAAGTGGCGGATACTGTGTGCAGGTGACAGGCTGCAAGACAAGTACTATGAAATGATGTACAAGAAACGGCCAGACGCCGAGTTCGACCGTGTGGATCCCAACTGTGGTCAGTATGTATAAAATGATATGCCTGTGTGTGTGTGTGTGTGTGTGTGTGTGTGTGTGTGTGTGTGTCTGTGGTGTGTGTGTGTGTGTGTGTGTGTGTGTGTGTGTGAGTGTGCGTGTAAGTGTGTGTGTGTGTGTGTGTGTGTGTGTGTGTCTGTGGTGTGTGTGTGTGTGTGTGTGTGTGAGTGTGCGTGTAAGTGTGTGTGTGTGTGTGTGTGTGTGTGTGTGTGTGTGTGTGTTTCTTTTGAAAGGTGTGTAAGTGTGTGTGAGTGTGTGTGTGTGTGTGTGTGTGTGTGTGTAAGTGTGTGTATGTGTATGTGTGTGTGTGTGTATGTTTGTTTGCTTGTGTGATTATTTGTTTGTCTGAGTGTGTGTGTCCGGGAGGAGGAGGGGGTGTTGACTCATCTTTCTGTCTATTCATCTACATTTCTAATAGTGTTTCTACCTCCGTGAGAGGGATATATGGGTAAGCACAGAGACATACACCCAAAGAAGAAGAGAGAGGAAGAGAAACAGAGAGACAGACAGTTTTTCAGAGTGTGCTTGACGAAAGAATGAGAGGAAGAATCTGAGAGAGAACGTAAGAACGCAAGAATTGTATTGTATAGGCCATATGACCCATTACAACTGATCATGCTGACAATGTTAGAGTGAACTGTTGTAATAGTATACTATAAACACAATTAACAATGTCAAATAAAAATAAATCTTTAGGGGAAAAAATCAAGAAAAGGAAAAAAAGCATCAAAGACGTCGGTTTGCATGGTAAATGTATCTGCCAAGGTCATAGAGGCAATGCTCATCTTGCATCAAACGCTGAAACCCAGTCATCGAAGTATAAAGTGTGTATTTTTTAGGAATATACTCTTGTCGTAAATTGTTCAATTCCGTACAGTGGAAAACAAAATGCTGCTCCGTTTCAAAAGCATTGCTGCAGAAAGAGCATATGAGGTTTTGCTCTGATACAGCAGTGTAAGGTTTTTTGTGTGTCTGTAGTTCGGATATACCTAATCTGAATCTTATCAGGATGTAACGATTTTGTTTGTTGGTAACTGTTGTGAAGTAAGATTCCAAGAATACGGATGTTTTGAATGTGTGATAACCACTAAATCTAGTGCTGCTGCTGGTATGTTCATTCCACTTTGGGTAGTAACAATCTATCAGTCTCTGCTTGAAAGACCCCAGGAATATATTTTGATAAGCTACCCCCTGATTTTCCCATACAAAGCCAAAACCCGTCTCGTGTAAAGGTTTATAAACATGAGATACCCATCATTATGGAGTGATAGAAGCATGTTGTATGCTTTTCAGGAAGTCTGGAATCATCTAGTGTTGTTAAACGTAACCGGTATTTGATACAAGCAACATTTGTAAAAACATGAAAGGGGTAACGTCCAGTTTCGCCGTACACCATGTCGTTTGGGGTTCGGGGGCCGACATTCAGCAATTTCTTTAAAGCAAAGGTATGAACATTTTCCATCGCTTTCCGTTGTGTTAAACCCCATATTTCTGCACCATACAATAACATTGGCTTAATTTGTGTGTCAAATAGCTCTGCAAAAAAAAAAAAAAAAAAAAAAAAGGTTGCTGAACAGTCTCCTAATATCCGCAGAGTTCTAAATATATCGATGACCCCTTTTCTCGCCTTAATTATTTTGTTGAAAAAATAAGACCTAGATATTTATTAGAATTTACCACTGCTATTACCAGCAAGTAGAGGATCTCTCTCTCTCTCTCTCTCTCTCTCTCTCTCTCTCTCTCTCTCTCTCTCTCTGTTCGCCAACCCCGTTATATTATCCAACTGTGTCGGGAGGATTGTGCTGCCAGTTAAGAACAACACACCGAATTTATGGGGAGACAGTAAAAGCCAATAGACTATGAACAGAGAATGTGGAGACTTTGTACCGTTGGCACCGTTATCGATGCCCTGCACTGCACTGTTTAGTTCTGGCATTGCCAGTCATTATTCTGGACCCATAAAAACTTCAGGCCTAAAATAAATCAAGCCTCATGACGGACACCAGAAGTGGTATGCACCGTCACCTTTTTTTTTTTTTCCACCAGGAAGATTTCAAAAGGTTATGAATAAGGATCATGAAGTTTGAGCGCCAGCCTTATAACAGAAGACCATTTGCTATATCTTCGACAGAGTTCAAGACGCGGGAGTGGGGGGAATGGGGGGGGAGGGGGGGGGGGAGTATGACTTAAAAAGTTTTCAGATAGATGTATGGGCTGTGCACAAAGTTTTCAACAAATCGCTTAACGGACGGAATAGCCGAGTGGTTAAATTGTTGAACTTTCAATCTGAGGGTCCCGGGTTCGAATCTCGGTAACAGCGCCTGGTGGCTAAAGCGTGGAGACTTTTTTTTTTATCGATCCCCAAGGTCAAACATAATTGTGTGCAGACCTGCTTGTGCCTGAACCCCCTTCGTGTGTATACGGCAAGCAGAAGATCAAATACGCACGTTAAAGAACGTGTATTCATCTCAGCGTTCGGTGGGTTATGGAAACAAGAACATACCCAGCATGCACACCCCCGAAAACGGAGTACGGCTGCCTACACGGGCGGCGGTAAAAACGGTCATACACGTAAAATCCCAGTCGTGCACATACGAGTGGACGTGGGGGGTTGCAGCCCACGAACGAAGAAGAAGAAGAAATCAACTGACTCGTTTGATAGGTCAGAGGAAGGCGAAGAAGGGTGGAGGTGTGAGGGGTGGGGTGGGGCGGGGGTGGATGACAGCGCTGAACGTAATGCTCTGCATGTTTGTGAGACTCACAGGGTTCGAATCCCAACTCTGAATATGACTATCATTCAGCCTGTAATCCCATTTCCATGTTGTTCTCGTTGTTGTCGTTGTTGTTGTTTTCCAGGATTTGGGGGAAGGACATTGGCATGGCTGTCAACCCTGAAGTGGCTTTATGTGCTCGGCTAGGCTATAACAAAAGCAACAATGATGATACAACAACAACTACTGCTGCTGCTACAATAATTGCTACTACTACTACTGCTTCTGCTGCTGCTGCTGCTACAATAATTGCTACTACTACTACTACTACTACTACTACTACTACTACTACTAATACTACGAATACTACGAATACTACTGCTAGTAATAACAATAATAATGGCATTGACATTATTGTCTGCCGTAAACAGTAAGAATAATATCAAGAAGAAGAAGGAAGGAAGGAAGGAATGTGTTGACGCAGCAAACAATTCCTGCAGCTATTGTATTGTATTGTGTTGTATTGTGTTGTGTTGTATTACTTATTTTTGTCACAACAGATTTCTCTGTGTGAAATTCGGGCTGCTGAGAGTGCCACCTCCCTCCCCTTCCCCCTTTCTTTTTCCTGCATGCAGGTTTTTTGTTTTTTTGTTTGTTTGTTTGTTGTTGTTGTTGTTGTTGTTTTTTTTTTTTTGGGGGGGGATTTTTCCTATCTTGTCCTGCACAGATTCCTGATTTCGTTACAAAGGGAAGGTTGTTGTGCTTGCTGACACCCACATTCATTTCTCTCTGGAAAGGGGAAAAAGCGAAAAACGAAAACTCTTCTGTTCCAGCTGATCTTCCCAGCTGTCAAGGAGATTAAGCGTGCAGAAGCCATCGCGTGACGACTCACCCCCTCTGTTTGAACGGAAGTTCAGAAACGTGATTCTGAGATAACCCTAATTCGCATTTGAATTGAGTCCAAACAAAAAACAAAAAAAACAACAACCAAAAACAACAGTATGCACCAAAGCCCATATTTTTGTTTGAAACGTTTTGGAACGTATGGGAGTAAGTGCTTTTAAGGCAGACTTTAAACATCTCGAGCTTTCTTGAACATGTCTTGTTTGCACAGACTGGGAATAAGTGATTAAGTCAGACTTATTAAAGTATCGAGCTTACTGCAACATGTCTTGTTAGTACAGACTGGGAATAAGTGATTAAGGCAGACTTATTAAAGTATCGAGTTTACTTACTGGAACATGTCTTGTTTGCACAGACTGGGAATAAGTGATTAAGTCAGACTTATTAAAGTATCGAGTTTACTTACTGAAACATGTCTTGTTTGCACAGACTGGGAATAAGTGATTAAGGCAGACTTATTAAAGTATCGAGTTTACTTACTGAAACATGTCTTGTTTGCACAGACTGGGAATAAGTGATTAAGGCAGACTGAAGAAGAGACTGAGCGGCAGACTGGCAGTGAATCGCCATCTTCACAGCTGTATGGCTTGAAAGACCTTCATGAAAATCGTGAACGGGAATACGCTGCCCAGTCTGTGTTCTGAAATGAAAGGGTTCTTTCCAGCTGCTGGTATTTGAAGCCGAAGTTAACCACAGACATGATAAAGACAAGAGAGGGAAGGCCTTCAAGACTCACTTGTGATACACTTTAAAAAATAAAAAATCTAATCGTTAAAATGTGTTCTGTATTTGTTATTATAAAGCTTCGGGTTAAAAGAAAAAGAAAAAAGTCCTAACGGCAGATTCGAACCCCGCGTGTTCGCGTGAGAAGAAACTGTCTTACCCATTACACTATCCTGGCTCCTTAACTGACGTTCAAAAATATAACATTTAAACATGCTTTTATAAAGGGCGATAAATCGATTGCGGTATTTGCAGTGAGAACGCTGTTTAAATCATATGATTCTGATGTATCTTGGGCATTCAAGGTATCTTTAAGGGCAATTAAAAATTCTTTTTAAGTCCGCGGTAAAGGAGACGTGGGTATCGCCGCAATCACGCTGCAACATTTAGCCGTTTTCTCTGGATCTAGATAGATATACAAGTTTAATTACACCCGGTTGACACGGTCGATTCAATTTCTCTTTTATGTTCATTCTAGTTTTATAGTTTTAAAGTTGATATGAAATTTGAGTATTTTGTTAAACAAATAACATGTAGAGCCAAGTACAAGTACTTCCTAAACGTCGTATGAAGTGACAAGGACTTCATTTTGAGAAAAGTCAAGACTGAAAATTTTTATGTTTCATCAATTCAAGGGTATTAACTCTCATGGTTTATTATTTTTAACTGTGAATTCCGACTGCTTCTGTGGATATTTTTATGGTAGTTTGGGACATAATCCAGTAATTGATGAGAGGCTCACAAATCTTTCTCTGAATAGATATTTAACAGTCTCCTTCTCCAACTTTCCATCACATGTTATCGTGTATTGTCTATTGAATATAGGATTGAACGGGCAGGTCAACAACTTGAAACAAAATGGCGTCGTTCGTGTTCGCGAAGAATATGAGCACGCGCTTTGAATATGTATAAATATGTGTACGCAATTGATTTTTGCCTATGACCTTCAGGGCTCAGCCAATAGATTTATAAAGTCCACTCGTCTATTGATTTTAGTATTTTCCGAAAAAGACCACTTGGGCGAATGAACATAGTGAAAGCCCTGTACACTGAGAGTAAAAACACACAAGCTTTTTATGTATTGAGTATAATTTCAATATGTAATGTTTAAGATGAGAAAGATCAGTGTAAAGCAAATTAAGCCCCGTAGCATTAATTACAGATCAATTTCCCTTTTTTCACTATCTGCACCAAAGACATGCAAAATAAATATAACTTCCATGCTTAGCAAAAGAAGTTCCTGTTTGAACAAAAAGTGGTAAAAATGACTGCTCTTGTTGTGTGAGAATATCAGATCAAAATGGCAAGTTTAGAGAATAAAAAAAAAATATAACAGTAAATTCAGTTTGCATATAATTTGGCTTCTTTTTTATTTTTTGTGCCCATCCCAGAAGTACAGTATTGTTTTGAACAAGATGACTGGTAGGAACTGAATTTTTCCTATTTTTATGCCAAATTCGGTGTCAACTGACAAAGCACTTTCAGAGAAAATGGCAATGTTAAAGTTTACCACAGACACACACACACACACACACACACACACACACACACAGAGAGAGAGAGAGAGAGAGAGAGAGAGAGAGAGAGAGAGAGAGAGAGAACCGGACACCGGTTTAAAACATAGACTCACTTTGTTTACCCAAGTGAGTCAAAAAGCTGATTTTAAGCTGGGAAAGGAAAGACCTGAAGCGAACTCATACACATGCTGTCGAAGAAACCACATAAAGCCTGTTTTTTGTGTTTTGTTGTTGTTTTTTGTTTGTTTGGTTGTTTTGAGATAACGTAACATGGCGGACTGAGCAACTGGCCACCTTTAAAAAAAAAGAAAACTATTCACTCGCTTCCTAATTTCCCACACAAAATCCATCCTAAGTGAAACTGAAGTAACATAAAACTAAACGAGCGGGACCCTACATATTCGCCCTTGTCAAGGTTCGATCATGCAATTTCCATAAATTTGCCTTTAAAATCCTGTACGTTTTTATTGACAAGAGGCACTTCCACTGCCTAACAGGCAGCTGCATTGCTTCAGGATATCCGTTGGCTCTAAGTGTTCAATTAAGCCACAGATCAGCCACAACAATGAAAGGAAAACGTTAGGGGGTCAGTGTTTTGAGCTTGGTCGGTCCAAAACACACACACACACACACACACACACACACACACACACACACACACACACACACACACACACACACACACACACACACACACACACACACACACACACACACACAAACACACACACACACACACACACACACACACACACACAAAACCCAAGAACAACAAAGAAGTGTGGGAGTGCATTGCATTCGCTGACAAACAGCACTGTGGGCAGACGATCAGACAGACAGGCTGGCAGGCTGGTGAATCGATTGTGTACGCACTTACTTCTGTTTCTAATGGGGGGGGGGGTGTCGCAATGTTTCTGGTTGTTTACGCTCCGGTTGGTGAAACTGACAGAAAATAATAGCGATTTTGTTTTGTTTTTTTTTGTTTTGTTTTTTTAAGTATAGTTTTTTATCTTTTGCATCTCTCTGTCTCTGCCTCTGTCTCTATCTGTCTGTCCCCCTATCCCTCTGTCTGTCTGTCTGTCTGTCTCTCTATTTCTCTTCCCATTTCCATCATACCCATCCCTGAAATTGTGCAGAATCCGTGTTACGTCATTCCCATTTGAAAGGTTTTTTTCTTCTTCTCGAAAGCACGTCTGCACGAGCGCGCGCGCACGCACGCACACACACACACACAAACACACACACACACACACACATAAACACACACACACACACACACACACACACACACAAACACACACACACACATACACACACACACACACACACACACATGGGGGGGGGGATGATTACACACTTCTAACGCTTTCTCGCCAACCCCCACCCGCACAATCAAGCCATTCTTTCCCCGTTGATTTGATTGTTTCAGCCTAGACCCCTTCCTTCCTCCCCTATTGTGCCACTCCTTCCACGTTGATTTGATTGTTTCAGCCTAAACCGCATTTCTCCCCTACTGTGCCATTCCTTCTCCGTTGATTTGATTGTTTCAGTCTAGACCCCTTCCCTTCCCTACTGTGCCATTCCTTCCACGTTGATTTGATTGTTTCAGTCTAGACCCCTTGCCTTCCCTACTGTGCCATTCCTTCCACGTTGATTTGATTGTTTCAGTCTAGACCCCTTGCCTTCCCTACTGTGCCACTCCTTCCACGTTGATTTGATTGTTTCAGCCTAAACCGCATTTCTCCCCTACTGTGCCATTCCTTCTCCGTTGATTTGATTGTTTCAGTCTAGACCCCTTCCCTTCCCTACTGTGCCATTCCTTCCACGTTGATTTGATTGTTTCAGTCTAGACCCCTTGCCTTCCCTGTTGTGTCATTCCTTCCCCGTTGATGCTCTCTGGTTCTCTCAAGACTGGATTACTGCAATTCTCTTTTGGCCGGCCTTCCCAAATATCTGTTAGACAGACTCCAACGAATTCAGAATAACGCTGCCAGACTCATTTGCAGAGCTTCTAATTTTGACCATGTTTCTCCTCTCCTTCAGTCTCTCCACTGGTTGCCTGTTTCTGATCGAATAGACTATAAGCTATCCACTCTGACCTTTTCTGCAGTCAGCGGATCTGGCCCCAAGTATCTTTCTGAACTCCTCCATATCTATACCCCGTCTCGCCAGCTCCGTTCTTCCTCTGATACTCGGCTTCTCAGGATACCTCACGTCAAGACCTATGGACACAGATCGTTTTCTTTTCAATCGCCAAAGACGTAGAACAAGCTCCCTGATAACCTCCGTCATTCTGATTCCCTCGCATCTTTTAAATCTCGTCTCAAAACTCACCTTTTCCCTTAGCAGTAAGTTCAATTGTGGCAGGTCCACTTCCTTTGCGTTAGCTGTGCTTGACTATGTGTGTATACATATGTATGTGTACATAACTACATGCATGTATATGAATGTGTATTGTGTGTGCGTGCGTTTATGTAAGTTTGTGCCTGCCTATGTGTGCGTATGTGTTAGGGTAGCTGTTAGATACACACATATGTTAAAATGTATGTATGCAGTGTGTGTGTGTGTGTGTGTGTGTGTGTGTGTGTGTGTGTGTGTGTGTAGTCACATTTTGGTGTGTGTATGTAACATAGATGTAATGTTTTATGTTAACAAAGCGTTTTTGTAAAGCACCTAGAGCAGATTTCTGGATAGTGTGCTATATAAGTATCCATTATTATTATTATTGATTTGATTTGTTTCAGCCTTAACCCCTTCCCTCCTACCCTTTTGTGCCATTCCTTCCACATTGATTTGATTGTTTCAGCCTAAACCGCATTTCTCCCATATTGTACATTCCTTCCCCGTTGATTTGATTGTTTCAGCCTTAACCCTTCCCTCCTTCACTATTGTGCCATTCCTTCCGTGTTGATTTGATTGTTTCAGCCTTAACCCTTCCCTCCTACCCTATTGTGCCATTCTTTCCACGTTGATTTGATTATTTGAGCCTGAACCCTTCCCTCCTTCCCTATTGTGCAATCTCTTCCCTACTGTGCCATTCCTTCCCCGTTGATTTTGATTGTTTCAGCTTTAAACCCTTCCCTCCTCCCCTACTGTTTCTTCAGGTGGTTCACAATCGATTTCTGTAAATCTCGACCACAGTCGGATTACATATTTTAATCGTAGCCCCAAGCACCAGGGCACTCTGCGGCTGTCAGAGACTCACGCCCGGTGCAAGTCATTCCTTCGAACCAAAACGTGTGGCCGACGCAGTGTTTCGTACCAAGCCTCTCATTCTTTTGGAAATAGCTTCCTCAGCCTCATCATCGCTGCAATCTTTCAAATCCAGTCTGAAGACCCCCCCCCCCCCCCCCCAACTCCCTTCCCCTCCTGAATAATTCTCAACAGCTCATCCCTTTCTAGTAGGATCTAAAGTATTCGTGAATGAGTTTTGATAGTTTCAGAATTTGTTGGTTGTGTTTTTGATTGTGTACTATTTATGATTGTGTGATATGGCTTATGTGTGTGCGTGCGCGTGTGAGATTTCCCCCCCCCCCCCCCCCCCCCTTTTTTTTTTTTTTTGATTTACGTATGATAACGCCCAGGGCTTATTTTCAAGATTAGGCGTAAATGTTAATAATAATAATAATAATGATAATGATGATGATGATGATAATTTTTACGCCTGTTTTCCTTTCCTGTGCGAATAACTTTGCTTCCTTTCAAGGCACCCTTACCCAGAGTTCAGTATCTGTGGGAAGCGCGAGCTGCTTTTTCAGCCGTCGCTCATGGGTCATTTGTGATAAATGCGTGTTGCTTTCTGTCCACATCATTCAAACAATGTCTCTCTGAAATTGGGCGCTGCCACGTGATCAGTGCCATTAACTACTGAATAAATGGTGGGGGTGGGGGAATCAATAAACCCTAGGCTGCTGAAACTTGATGGAATTAATTAAACCAAAGTGCTAAAACTTGATGAAATTAATTAAACCAGAGTGGCATGGATATGAAGAGAAAGACTTACTTTCTTTCCAGCGGTGTAATTTATTTTACTGAACGGAAATAGTGCACTGATCCCCTCAGAGGAACGAGTCCAGCCAAACAAAGCCGACTAATACCCCGATCTGTAACACCAGTCTTGTCTCAGGCACACAGCCATTCTGTCGGTACAGCCGTACTCGTTGGCAGTAGTCAAAGGGTTAAATTAAGGCGGACCGATTGAAAGCGTGGAGATGGGGACACACACACACACACACGCACACACACACACACACTACGTAGATGGGTGTTCACAGACACGTCTCTACGGGATATCCAAAGGTTCTTCCCGGTGTTTCAATGCATAGTAGATGTACATGGCCAGCTTTCTGTGTTGTTCGATGTTTTCCACTGATAATATATTTCCTACCTCAGGTTGTGCTATATTGTGTAACAGTTTTTCGAGATAGTTTACTCTTACATTCTGATATACCGGACATGCAAACAAAAAGTGATTATCGTTCTCCTGTATTCCAGGACAAAAGGGGCAATTGTGACTGACGGTTTGGTATCGCTTATTCATTGCTATTTCATTAAAAGTTTATTCTAAACCGAAATCTATCAAACAGTCTCTAAACTTTTTTCTTTCTTTTTTTACTGTAATGCCGTTTATATATGTCTCAGGCTGATGAACAGTTTTGAAAAGTCGATATGTTGAGAAACGTTCGCTGGTCTGTACTTTCAAAGTTTTCAAAAAGTTTTTGTTTCACACTACCTAGAAAAACCAGCTTCGTTTGTGTTTTCACCTGACCAAGCATCCTGGAAACCAAGAGAAAATAAGCAGTATCTGGTTGACCTGACTGATTTGATTTGTTTTGTCTCTTATGTGAAGATCGTTTAACAACATGGTTAATACTTGTTTGGGCAATCTGTAACCAGGGAGTTTTCTTAAGTTCAACCAGTATTTTTAAGAATTGAAATTGTACTGTCAATATACAGTGGATAACAACCTGTATCACCATAAATCATGTGGTTTGGGTTCTATCACTCACTCCCAGTAAACGTTTACAAGCAAAAAGGTGGGCTGATTTATATTTGCTATCTTATTTGTTCCCCATGTAGCCATGTTCTGTGAGAGATTGCTAAATGATTCCTGAACCGACTTACGTTGGATAAGTTACAAAAGAGAGAGCTCAACGCCAACTTTCTAATGAGTATAAATTGAAGTGTTGATTATTTACGATGAATTTATAATTTTAATTTAGGTCACCTAAAGAGGGTCAGTTTTAACGATTTCGTCGCTGAAAATTACAAACTGCGTGAAATCAGTTTAACGTAGGCAAACATAAATGGAATAGATTTAAAGATGGAATCGCGACGATTCTGCCAGTATATAGTACTTGTAGTCTACTGATCCGACAAAAGAGACATTAATTAAATACCGTGGAGCAGAAACACAG
Organism: Babylonia areolata; assembly: GCF_041734735.1. NCBI lineage: Eukaryota > Metazoa > Mollusca > Gastropoda > Neogastropoda > Buccinidae > Babylonia > Babylonia areolata. Next base: position 34,120,121 of record NC_134881.1, on the reverse strand, counting down.
ATTCCAGCTCAGCCAATAGCGTACCGCGACACTGGTCGAGCAGTGAGGAGGTTGTCTGGCAAGAAGGACAAAATGACGTAAGCGGCTTTGCGTTCAAACCTGGAATGGCGTCACACATTCTGCGCGAGCCGTTGAAAGCCAGCGGGTTAGTTGTGAAAACGTCGCCTGCTGTAGCTAATGTGTGAAACAGTTTTTTGAACCAAGCAGAGCGCTTGGTTACACCCATATATCAGCGGAATACATCGTCATAGGTTTGATCTGGCATCAAACAGCTGGAAAAAAGACACAGATATTCAAAAGTCCCTAAAGACCACAAAGTTTGCACAGGTTCAAGCACCTTATTTTTGGCTCTACTTGCAAACTCACTACATGCAGATTCGAAAGAAATTTTCGTTGTCAGCAGAAAACCTAAATATTTATGGCTGTTTAACACTTCGATTTTGTAACCACCGTATGACCGTGATTCCCTCTCAGCTAGAGAGAGAGAGAGAGAGAGAATTTGGGTCAACTGTATTCTCCACACGCCATAGGCCTCTGACTGGTTCCCGTGATAGCCCTATTGCTTTGCTGTCCCACCCACCCACACACCTCGCTCAGCGAAACTTTGCGACCCCCTATTATTCCCCTTGCCTTACTGACGAAGAAGAACCTATTTGAAAAATAGAGAAATAAAAAGGAAAGACATATATATAAGACATATTTGAACGTCTTTTTTTAAATATTTTTTTTTTTTTAGGAGGGGAGGGGAGACTGGTGGTAGGATGCAGTTAGAGGGAATATGTGTGTGTGTGTGCGGAGGGGTGGGGGGGAGGTAGTTGTTTTGTTTATCCACAAATAGCCGAATGGTTAAAGCGTTGGACTTTCAATCTGAGGGTCCTTGGTTCGAATCTCGGTGACGGCTCCTGGTGGGTAAAATGTGGAGATTTTTCAACATGTTTGCAGACCTCCTAGTGCCTGAACCCCCTTCGTGTGTATACGCACGCAGAAGATCAAATACGCACGTTAAAGATCCTGCAATCCACGTCAGCGTTCGGTGGGTTATGGAAACAAGAACATACCCGGCATGCACACCCCTGAAAACAGAGTATGACTGCCTCCATTGCGGGGTAGATGAACAAAACGGTCATACACGAAAACTGTTACATGTTTGTCTGAGTGTTATCTGTGCGTGCCTGAAACCTGATTGAATGACACAGGAAACGAATGATGAGCGCCCAGTGGCAGCCGTCAGTCGGCTCTACCACGGTAGGTACCATGTTGTGCAAATGACCCCGTGTTTGTAAAGGGCTTAGAGCTTGGTCTCCGACCGAGGATAGGCGCTATATAAGCATCTATATCAATCAGTCACTCCATTCTTTTATGTTTCAATTTGGTTGTTGTTGGTGGTGGTTTGTTCTTTGTTTCTTTTCCTTTTTTTTACTCCACCCCACACTCACTACCCTTCTGTTCAGTGTTATCTATCACCTTTTGGTTTTCCAGAAATATTGTTTTTGTTGTTGTTGCGTTGTCTTTATTTCTCATTCCAGCAACTTTGGAACAAAACTTATTTCTTACGGTCTCCGCGGAGCCCAACTTTCTCTTGAACTGTTTTCCCGAACCCGCACCCCACCCCACCATTTAACTTTTAACACGTTTCTCGATAACTAGGTTCGCTTTATGAGTTCACATGTGGCAATATTTACGTGAGACAGAGCAACCTATATTATAGTAAC
>NC_134881.1:34093409-34115909 GCF_041734735.1 Babylonia areolata | reverse complement strand
TAAGGATACTTTGATTCAATGCAAAAGAAAAGGCAGGTTCAACCGGGGACATCCGCTGAATCGCCATGTCCTTTGTACGCTTCCAGTGTAGATGATGAAGAACATTTCTTGTTTCAATGTGAATCATATGATAAAATGAGAGATACGTGTGTGTGTGTGTGCATGCATGCATGCTTGTGTGTGTGTGTGTGTGTGTGTATTTGCATGTGTATGTGTGTTTTGTAAAATAAAAATAAAAAATATATATATATATATATATATATATATATATATATATATATATATATATATCCGGCGAAGCTAAAAGGCACGACATTGTTTCTACTTTGTCGTCTGATGACGATCTTACACTACTTTTAACAGCTAAATTTCTTGTGGGAGCAACAGAGAATAAGAAGCAGTCTTACAAATCAGGACAATACAGCCGATGAGTGAGTTGTTGCAGTTTTGAGCGTAATGGTGATGGACTGGATTTGCTTCAAAAGACAGTAATTAGGAACATCAGTGCACGAGCGACAAGACAAGACAAGACAAGACAAGACAGAATTATCATGTATCTTTTGTGTGACATGGGCAACATTATGATAATTGTAGTAACGCGGAGTCTGACCGGTCGTACTATGTCACCTTTTATTTGTATTTGTATTTGAATTAATCTTTTTGTCACAACAGATTTCTCTGTGTTAAATTCGAGGCTGCGCTTCCCATTGAGAGCGCGTCGCTACACTGACAGCGCCACCCTTTTTTTTTCTTTTTTTCTTCTTTTTTTTTTTGGGGGGGGGGGGTACTTTTTCTGTCTGCAGTTTTATTTGTTTTCCCATCTTGCATGTAAATCGAAATGCTCTGAGAGAAGAGGGCAGAACGGAGACATTTGTCAATGGAGACAACTATCCCTGTCAAGAGGCACTGAGGGTGGGTAACAACACAAGAACGGGGAAATTGGATTCGATATGATTTGGGGAGGGGGGGCCTGGGGGGATGGTGGGGGGTGGGGGGGGGGGGGGGGGGTTGGCGGATTACACAGGAGAGGAACAGCATGAGCAATAATGGGTGGGTCTGTTCAGTTTACATGTCATCTGGCCTGCTGGTTCCCCCCGCCACAAAAAAAACCCAATCTGCTGACTGACGCTGAACCATGGAAAGAGAGTGGAGATTGATGTGTGTCTGTGAGAGAGAGAGAGAGAGAGAGAGAGAGAGAGAGAGAGAGAGAGAGAGAGAGAGCAGTATGTTTAAGGCACACAGTCTTTTGACTACAATTTAAGTAAATGGCACGCGAAAAGTGTGTGCTGTGGGTTGGGGAGGGGTGGGGGTGGGGGGCAGAGGTGCACAGAAGACATGTTTAAATGATTAATGCATTATTATTACATGTGACGCATATGTTGCTGATGTATGCTGACATTAAGATAATGCCATTTTACCGTTGCGGGTTAAAGGAAAGGTATGTATACGTGTGTGTTGGGGAGTAAAGTCAGGGTATATAGGATCACAAAATTCAACCGCCAAAACGAGACAGACAGACAGAGACAGAGACACAGAGAGACAGACAGAGAGAGATAGGCAGAGAGAAACAGAGACAGGGATATATTGAGAGAGAGACACAGAGACAGAGCTAGAGACAGAGAGAGACAGAGAGACGAGGAGAGAGAAACACAGAAAAAGAGAGAGAGAGAGAGAGAATATACGATGGAGGAGAGTCTTGGTGGTTTCAGTTCGGTTGTACGCCTCCCCCCACCCTCTCACCCCAACCTTCTGCCCCCTCGCCCCCTCCCCTCCCCGTTTTTGTGTGTGTTTTTTTCTTCTCCAATATCCTTGATCTCACTTGTTTCGGAAATTCCCTGTCAGATAATCCTGTCATGCCCAGAGCAGAACTTTTCGGAAATTCCCTGTCAGATAATCCTGTCATCCCCAGACCAGAACTTTTGGGAAATTACCCGTCAGATAATCCTGTCATGCCCAGAGCAGAACTTTTCGGAAATTTCCCGTCAGATAATCCTGTCATCCCCAGAGCAGAACTTTTTCGGAAATTACCCGTCAGATAATCCTGTCATCCCCAGAGCAGAACTTTTCGGAAATTCCCTGTCAGATAATCCTGTCATGCCCAGAGCAGAACGTTTCGGAAATTCCCCGTCAGATAATCCTGTCATCCCCAGACCAGAACTTTTCGGAAATTCCCCGTCAGATAATCCTGTCATCCCCAGACCAGAACTTTTCGGAAATTCCCCGTCAGATAATCCTGTCATGCCCAGAGCAGAACTTTTCGGAAATTCCCCGTCAGATAATCCTGTCATCCCCAGAGCAGAACTTTTCGGAAATTCCCTGTGAGATAATCCTGTCATCCCCAGACCAGAACTTTTCGGAAATTCCTCGTCAGGTAATCCTTTCATCCCCAGAGCAAGAACTGCGCTCAGTCAGAGACTGGATCAAGTGCACCCCAACCCTTCACGCTCCGGGCCTTTCCATGCCTCCTTGTGTGGTGATTTTTTTTGCTGTTTTTTTTTTCTTCTTCTTTATTTCTGTGAATATTTTTACTGCTCATCCCCAGGTATCTGATGAGATTCTGTGATATTTTCATCAGCTTTTCGCTCGTTGCCTCGCACAGCACCTCGCGCTATGAAATTGACGAACAAGATTCCCTCCCTTCTGGCACCAATTACAGATACATAGATTAAAAGAATAGGAAGAAGTTGATGAAATGGAAGAGGAAGGGGGTTATGACTCGGACCGGCGTGTGTTTGTGGTTCTTGTACAAGAATCAATCCCGAAAATCTCGGGAATCTGTCAGCTCGGTTTTGTGACTTTTTTTAAAATTATATATATATATATATATATATATTTTTTTTTTTTTTTTTTTTTTTTTTTTTTTTTTTTGTTGTTGTTGTTGTTGTTTGTTTGTTTTTTTTTGGGGGGGGTTGGTAATGATTCAAACCACAAACCTTTGTCTCTTGATTTTAGAGTGAACGATGTTGTTGGTTCTGACTGGACCGGATAAGATATAGTCATGTTCTTGTCGCTAGAAGTTACATCCATATCTAGTATGTATGGGCATACTATGAACATTGGGAAATACAATTTTAATGATAAAGGTGATAGCTAAATGAAGGCGGAATTAGTCTTGGGTTTTATTTTGAGTTCATCAGCCAAAGGCGCAGTAAATATTTTCCGCGTGTTCTGTTAAAACTGAAACAACTCCTTCATGAGTTAGTCATGCATTCCGTACCGTTTATTACAAAGAACTCTTTCGGTAGGAGAGCAGGATGTTGGGGAAAAAAAAGAAGAAAATTTGTTTGGTCTTCCTTTTAGCGGACAAGAAAACCAATCAAAACTAATATATATTAGCTGTGAAAATGAATGTCTGACCAACTGAACGTAGCCAGAACCTGAATTAATTTTGTTGTTGTTGAAGACTTAGTTGCATGATGGTGTATATTTTGTGTGATAATTCATCAAAACAACTCAATTGAAAAGATAAATCTATATAAGAGGGAAAGATTGAACAGGGGTAAAAAGGTCAGAATCTGTTAATATATTTTCATGATTGGAAACATATTGTAGAAGAAGGGGGAAGAATGGGATGAATCGAAATCGGATCACCCTGCTGCAACAAGATTAATGGTTCTTGTCTCTTAAAAAACGAAAAAGAGTGGTTCTGCAACGTTGCTTGTTTGTCGTGGAACTTCCTCCTCCACACTCGGCTTTTATTTCCTCTCTGCCCTCTGTGTTACATGGTGTGTGTGTGTGTGTTTGTGTTTTTTCTTCTACTGTCAGGTATTCTAATGATGACGGAGAAATCATTACACGAGCTTCCTTTTCTCATAAATTGTTGTTGAATGTCTTTGTTAGTGTTGTTGTTGTGGTGGTGGTGGTGGTTTCGTTGTTGTTGTTATTTTGAAATCAGCAGCAGCATTACGAACGCTATCGTCACCGCCATCAGCAGCTGCATCACCATCACTATCATGTGGATTTTTTTTGTTTTGTGTGTGTGTGTGTGTGGGTGTGTGTGTGTGTGTGTTCTTGTTGTTGTTGTTGTTGTTGTTTGTTTGTTTGTTTTTTTTAACACCGACTGATAGTCACCAGTTCCATTCTCATGCAGTTAATAGTTACTGGTATATTTGAAACGAAAACATACAGAAAACAAAAGAAATGGCTGAATAAGGCTTGACGTCTCTGTCTCTCTCTCTCTCTTTCTTTCTTCCTTGTGTGTGTGTGTGTGTGTGTGTGTGTGTGTTGTTGTTGTTTTTTGTGTGTGTTTTTTCTTTTTACCCCAACCTTTTTCTTATTATTATTTCTTCTTATTTTTGACTCACTTGTGTAAACAAAGTGAGTCAATGTTTTAACCCGGTGTTCGGTTGTCTGTGTGTGTGTCTGTGTGTCCGTGGTAAACTTTAACATTGCCATTTTCTCTGCAAATACTTTGTCAGTTGACACCAAATTAGGCATAAAAAATAGGAAAAATTCAGTTCTTTCCAGTCATCTTGTTTAAAACAATATTGCACCTCTGGGATGGGCACCAAAAAAATGAAGCCTAATTATATGCAAACTGCATTTACTGTTATATTTATATTTTATGTATTCTCTAAACTTGGCACTTTGATCTGATATTCTGACCCAACAACAAGAGCAGTCATTATTATCATTTTTTGTTCAAACAGGAACATCTTTTGCTAAGCATGGAAGTTTTATTTATTTTGCAAACGTTTTGGTGCAGATAGTAAAGAAGGGAAATTACTCTGTAATTAATGCTAGGGGACTTAATTCGCTTTAAACTGATCTTTCTCATCTTAAACATTACATTTTGAAATTACACTCAATACATAAAAAAGCTTGGATTTTTTTTAAAGTGTATCACAAGTGAATCTTGAAGGCCTTGCCTCTCTTGTTCTTTTTATATCAGTCCGCAATCTTTGGTACACATCTGGTGTGAACACCTGTCTCACTTCAATCTTCGCTCCTTCAGGTACACCCATGGGTCAGCGACAGGGTGCAGATTGGGCAGTAAAGGTTTACGATTAAGATATATATATATATATATATATAGAGAGAGAGAGAGAGAGAGAGAGAGAGAGAGAGAGAGAACTCCCTCCTGCTTTCTACGCTACAACAGCGCTGTACTGAGAAGATGAAACCCAAACAGGGGAGGAGGGGAGGGGAGGAAGGGAGAAAGATGGATAGACAGACAGACAGGTGGGTACGAAAATACTGATAGATTCCGAAAGGTGAAAGAGATAGAGAGAGGAAGTGAAGGGGGGGGGAGGGGGGGGGTCGGTGGGTGGGATGGGGGGGGGGGGGGTCGGGGGTGATAGATGGATGGATACTCGTTGGTTACAGAATGATGGAACAAAATGAATATACGAATGAATAGGCAGATAAACAAAACACGAATGTACGAATTACTGATAATTTTTTTTTTTTTTTTTATATAGGATAAAGAATCAGTCAGTCTGCTGATCATCAACCGATCACGTATTCAAGCACATACCGGATTTATTCCTTGTTAGAGCTTCTCTCTGGTTCTCTGGTTCTCTGTCTCTGTCTCTCTCTGGATCTCTGTCTGTCTCTCTCTCTTTCTCTCACTCTCTCTCACTCTCTCTCTTTCTCTCTCTCTCTCTCTCTCTGTCGTGTCAAAGCTTTCTCGCTTTTTGTACAAGTTTTGTTTTGTTTTGTTTAATTGCACTCAGAGCGTACACGCTGAAGTTGGCTTTGAAGTTGCATCGCAGCATTCCTTTCTGATTCTCGTGTTGTTTAGTGTGCATTGACCTTTGCTGTGCTTCATGACAATGTCTGTCGACTTGACGCTAAATGACCTATCCCCAAACTCCCCATTGAAAGGAACCTTGTTTTTTTTCTTCATTAAAACATCATCATCATCATCATCTCTCTCTGTCTCTGTCTCTGTCTATCTCTATCTCTCTCTCTCCCTCTCATTCTGTCTGTCTCTCTCTCTCTCCTTCCCTCCACTCAGCTTTATAATCTTTCTCATGAGAAGTGAACAAGAATGGGTTCTGAAAAATGAAAGAAAGCAAAACTGTCACGCATAAGTATCATAGAAGTCTAAAGAGTTGTTTGGTGATTCTGGCTCAAACATAAGAACACACTTCACACACACACAAACACACACACACACACACACGCATGCACGCACGCACACATACACGCACACACATACACACACACACACACACACACACACACACACGCATGCACGCACGCACGCACGCACACATACACGCACACACACACACACACACACACACACACACACACACACACACACACACACACACACGCATGCACGCACGCACACATACACGCACACACACACACACACACACACACACACACACACACACACACACACACACACACACACACACACACACACACACACACACACCAAATTAGTACGTGCTCATTAAGCCATCGTTTGTATGTATGTGTTTGGCACGGGCGTGTGTGCGTGAGCGTTCGCGTTATGTGTGTGAATGTGACCAAACGACATAAACGTGTTGTGACTGACTTTAGAATCTTTACGTACACGTCATGTTAGAGTCAGGAACGTACGGAAGAAAATAGAATAGCAACCCGACTTCCATAAAATAAGAAGAAAATAATCACTTCCTTCCGTCATTTTTGACACGCGACGGCCCACATTTTGGCAAAAAGCTGTTCACCTCTAAGATGTTGTATTGTATTACTCTTTTTTTGTCACAACAGATTTCTCTGTGTGAAATTCGGGCTGCTCTCCCCAGGGAGAGTGCGTCGCTACATTGAGAGCGCCACCCCTCTTTTTTTTTTTTTTATTTATTTTTTTTACTGCCTGCAGTTTCTGTTTTCCTATCGACGTGGATTTTCCTACAGATTGTGCCAGGGACAACTCGTTTGTTGCCGTGGGTTCTTTTACGTACGCTAAGTGCATGCTGCACACGGGACCTCAGTTTATCGTCTCATCCGAATGACTAGCGTCTAACCCATCACTCAAGGTCTAGTGGAGGGGGATAAAATGCTGGCGGCTGTGCCGGGATTCGAACCAGTGCGCTCAGATTCCCTCGTTACCTCTAGGCCATCACTCCATTTCATGGAGGTTTTATGGTGATTAAACTTTTTCCCCACGTCGACTAAGGTTGGTATCCGTGTGAGAAGGGAAGAGGAGGGGAGGGGAGAATGAGTGAGGGTAGTGTGTGTGTGTGCGTGCGCGCGTGTGTGTGTGTGTGTGTGTGTGTGTGTGCGTGTGCGTGCCGTGCGTGCGTGTTTGCTCTAAATCGGAATCATCATCATCATCATCATCTTTTTTCCCTTTCAGCCTGTTTTGTTTTCCCTTTTATTTGTTCCCCTAGCACGTTAAAGATCCTTTAATCCACGTCAGCGTTCGGTGGGTTATGAAAACAAGAACATACCCAGCGTACACACCGCCGAAAACAGGAGTATGGCTGCCTACAATGCGGGGTAAAAAACGGTCATACACGTAAAAGCCCACTCGTGTACATACGAGTGAACGTGGCCATCACTCCATGTTATTGCCGCCCGCGAACGAAGAAGAGAAAAATAGAAGTTCGTCTTCCCTTTTCATCGCTCCTCTTTGTCTTGGCTATCTGCAGTTTTTATAGTTTACTTCTCTCCCTCCTCATTCTTCTTATATATATTTTTTTTTTTTTTTTTTTTTTTAAATTATTTATCCTCCTCCTTCATTTCGCTGTTACGCTGTACTGATATTTCTGTGGCAATTCTTGAATGAATTGTCATTTAGTCATTCAGTTGTTGTTGTTTTTTTCGTTCAATCCTTCTCGTAGGTTTGTTTATTCATTGATTCATTTCCCTTTTTTTATCCTTCTTTTTATTTCAGTCTTCCATTTTCTATCTTCCTTTGTTTTACTTTTTTTTTGGCTTCTCCCTATTTTGCAACGCTAGTGTTACCCTAGTTGGTTCGGGCTGGGATCTCTAGGCCATTGACTGGAATGCATTATTTGTGTATGCAGGTGGAGTGATGGCGTAGAGGTATCGCGTCCGCGTAGGAAGCGAAAGAATCTGAGCGCGCTGGTTCGAATCACGGCTCAGCCGTCGATATTTTCTCCCCCTCCACTAGACCTTGAGTGGTGGGCTGGACGCTAGTCATTCGGATGAGACGATAAACCGAGGTCCCGTGTGCAGCATGCACTTAGCGCACGTAAAAGACCCCACGGTAAGCAAAAGGGTTGTTCCTGGCAAAATTCTGTAGAAAAATCCACTTCGATAGGAAAAAAATCAAACTGCACACAGGAAAAAATACAAAAAAATGGGTGGCGCTGTAGTGTAGCGACGCGCTCTCCCTGGGGAGAGCAGCCCGAATTTCACACAGAGAAATATGTTGCGATCAAAAGAAATACAAATACAAATGCAAATACTTTTTATCTCTGTTTCCTTCTCTTCTTTCTTTGTTTTGTTTCTTTCCTTGCTGCTTCCTTCCGTTCTTCCGTCCTTTCCTGTCATCTTCTTTCTTTCCCCTCTTTCCTATCACGTCTCAGGTTGTTGTTGTTTTTTTCTTACCCAGAACAGAAGACAGGTGGAACAAGCCGAGCGTTGGACTTTAAATATGAGGGTCCCGGGTTCGATTCCCAATCACGGCGCCTGGCCCAGAGCCAGTTGCATTGCTCGGACGGAAGAGCTCAGTATGGTCGTAACCCGCTGCTAACTGTGTGTAGTATGGAACTGACCAATGGCGTAGTTTGGTCAACGTAGGCATTTAGTCACGTGTAACTGTCAAAAAGTTAGAACCAAGCAATGCAACTGGCACCTGGCGAGTAGTAAAGGGGGGTGGGGGATTTTTCCAGTCTCCAGTCAACAGATATGCAAACCTGCTAGTGTCTGAACCCCCTTAATTAATGTATGCACATATTGAAGATCAAAGCCGTACGTTAAAGATCCCGTTGCCCATGTCAGCGTTCTGTGGGTTATGGAAACAAGAACATACCGGAAAATGAAGTGTGACTGCCTATATGACTGGGGTAAAACGGTCGTACACATAAAAAACCCACTCATACATATGAGGAGCGAACGTGGGAATCGCAGGTCAAGGAAGAAGAAGACGAAAATGAAGAAGAAGATGAAGAAGAATTTCACGGACTTCTCCACTCACTTGGTAACAAAAGCAGCAACCACTCCTGCCCTGTCCTCAAGGCCAGGATGCAGTGAAAAATGACGAGCAGACAGGCTGGAGCCAGTGAGTGTGGCCAGACCGCTGATTGTGTCTTCCGTGGTGAGAAGCCAAGTCCGGAATGAAACATCTCTCGGCTGACACGGCGTAAAACCGAGCTGTGGATGGATGGAGGAGAGAAACTTGTCATCAGTCTCTTAGCTGTCTGTGTCATCCTCCTTCTTTCTTCTCTTCTTTTCGTCTTTTCCTTCTCTACAGTCCAGCCTCCTCTTCTGCTGCAAAACCTGTTGTTTTCTTTTTTATTTCTTTCACATTTCCGTCTTCAATTTCCTTTCCTTGACGCAGTCAGACGCTCGCTGGTAAAATATAACACCCTCACTCCAGTCTCCACAGCTGTCTGTCAGAGAGAAATTTCCCCCATGCCCTCTTCACAATTGCGTGTCTTTCGAATGATGTGAACAGCGTGTGTTAAATCTAGTCATCCACGTGAAGATCAATTAACACATGTTGGACCAAGTGATGGTTGATTTGCACATGTTTTGAGAAGTTCTAAACCTCATGTGGACAAGACAGAAAGCGAAAGTTCGATGGATAAAGGACTATACAGCAGATCCATCAACAGTTGTTGCAAAATAGACACTCAAAGTTTGTCTCGGTTTTTCTGATTATGTTGCCCTCTACAACATCTACGGCTTCGAGGCAGTGATGCTCAGTAAATGCTGCGACTGACGTTTACTGCTTATTTTGCGATGTTATTTACGGGTATGAAACCTTTTTGTGTATTCGTGTAACAGATCGTAATATTGTTCACTCTTCTATTCTTTTATTAATCAAAAAGTAATACATCAAGCAGAATCGCTACCTGTTCGAGCGCGGCTGTGTGGATATCAGACATTCCATACATTTTAGTTGGAGGGAATCTACATTTTCCTGAACGGTGGCACACCGTGTGACTCTAAGCGTCGACTCGTTGCCAGTTTGCCCGTGACAGTTCACGCATCATCCCGCATGTGGAATTCACCAAAGTGCATGTTAGGCTGACACTGAGACATTGTTCATAGAGGCTGGGGGATAATGACAGCTGGAAGAGTGATGGAGAACAGTATACACGGTAGTCCATAACATTTAAAGGTATGCCTTGGCGTTGATATATCTTCACGTCAAGAAAATGTAGTAATTAGTGAAGGATGGGGACAAAGGAGGAAAAATATATATGTGTGTTGGTGAGTGATGTCAGGGTGAAACATGGTCACGAGATTATACCACCAGAAAGAGAGAAAACGGTGGGATATGTTTGCTTAGTTGAATAATGCAAACTGATTAACGCAAGACATGCGTCATTGACATATCGAGGGGGAGAGACAAGGAGGAGATACTCATGTTTGTGCTGGGGAATGATATCACAGCCACGGAGATCTCATGATTACAGCGCCAGAGAGACATATATGAATACATATCCATTAATTAATGAAGGATGCATTCTAACCAACGCACACATTGTCGTTGATATACTGAGCTGAGGTGGTGAAGCTGGGAAAAGTGTGTGTGTGTGTGTTTGTGTGTGTGTGTGTGTGTGTGTGTGTGTGTGTGTGTTGGGGAGTTCAAGGTCGCAAGAATCACAAGATCGGTAAAACTCCTGGGGGTGCCTGGCAGCTTCATAGTCGGCTGACCGTTCTTTCGTGGAGAACATGACACGCGCAACACCCACTGAATGTCATGATGTTGTCAGACTTCTTCTGCGTTCGTGGGCTGCAACTCCCACGTTCACTCGTATGTACACGAGTTGGCTTTTACGTGCATGGCCGTTTTTATCCCGCTTTGCAAGCAGCCATACTCCGCTTTCGGGGTATGTTGTCAAATTCTGGAGGTGCTCCAAAATTGCGACAGCACAATTAACCATACGCAAAAAAATAAAGAACAAAAACAAAGAGCCCAGATCACCTAGACATAAGGGATTTTTTTTTTTTTTTTTTTCGGTTTGTCTTTCGCCGAACTGTGTTAATTAACATTCCTTTTTCAAAGATCAGAACAGGGCACTTTGTCGCTGCGTGTTTTATTTTTTTCTGGGTTTTGGTTTGCTCTCATTTCATGCTACACATCTTCTGTGAGAGACAGTCAGAAAGACTCACACTCACACTCAGATGATTAAAGACGCTAATCTAAAGAACTCAGATGATTTATGCGCTAAAGCCATAATAGCCTTATGATTTCTTATGACCAACGGGCAGTAACATTTCATAATGTCTCCAGAACTATGCCAGTCAAGTATGAGAAAAGAGAGAGACAAGAGATGGAAGGAGAGAGAAAGAACATGAGACAAGGACAGAGACAGGTATAAGGGACGCAGGCAGACAAACAGACAGACAGAAGTTGGTTTAGTTCGGCTGTACATCTTACCTCTCTGTTATCTCTACTGTTTCTGGACGTATATTTATACACACAGACACAGACACACACACAGACACACACACACACACACACACACACACACACATATATATATATATATATATATATATATATATATATATTTAGAGACAGAGAGAGAGTCAGGATTATGTTTCAATGGTTATACGCGTTTATATTAATCCATTTTATTCTCTTTTTTTTCTTTTGTTTATCTATCTATTCATTCATCTATTTATTATTACTTTTTCTCGACTTTATATCCGCGTGGTGTGTGTGTGTGTGTATGTTTGTGTGTGTGTGTGTGTGTGTGTGTGTGTGTGTGTGCAACGAGCCTGTGATTGCACACGTTGATTTCCATGTGGATTAATAAAGTGCTTTTGACTTTGAATTGAAAGAGGGAAAGAGGAAAGGAGAGAGCCAGACAGCCAGATCCCGAATGAGAGAGAATAAGAGGAGAGAAGTGTGGCGGACAGAGAGACAGACAGACAGACACACACACACACACACACACACACACACACACACACACACACACACACGTGTACACACACACAGAAAGAAAGACACACACACAAACATACACAGAGAGAGAGAGAGTGCGCGTGTGTGTGTGTGTGTGTGTGTGTGTGTCTTTCGTTGGGTTTTTTGTTTGTTTGTTTCGTGGTTATTTTCATGTAGGTTTTCCTATTATTTACTTTTTACCCTTTCTTTCTTTCTTTTTGTCTTTCTTCCTTCCTTACTTCCCTACTCTTTCCTTCTTTTCCTTTCTCTAATTGATGTTTCTTTCTTTCTCTCTCTCTCTCTTTCTTTCTTTCTTTGTATTCCTCCGTTATCTGTCTCTCTTCTCCCGAGAGATGGGTCCATTGCTTTAATTAAACGATCCCTGGCCTGCTCACGTCCTGTGCACACATTCACAATCTCAAGGAAGAAACACACATTCTCATCCCTGTTGCATCCTCTCTCTCTCTCTGTCTCTCTGTCTGTCTTGCTCTGCCACACACACACACACACACACACACACACACACACACACACACACACACACACCCCCCCCCCTCTCTCTTTTCCTCTCTTCTGATATGCATTTTCTCTGTTTATTGTTGTGCGTTTCTTTGTTTTAAAATATATTTTGTACCATAGGGCTGGGTGTAAAAAAAAGCATTCATGTCATTATGCTTATCTCAATAACCTGGAAAAAAAAAAGAAAATTCGGTCGTTCGTTCGTACGTTCGTTCGTCTCTCTCTCTCTCTCTCTCTCTCTCTCTCTCTCTCTCTCTCTCTCTCTATCTCCTCTGTCTCTGTCTCTGTCTCTCTGTCGGCCAGTGAAAAATGACGGACAGACAGAGACAGACAGGCTGGTGCCAGGGAGTGTGACCACACTGCTGATTGTGTCTTCCCTGGTGAGAAGCCAAGTCCGGCGGGGTGAGACATCTCTCGGCTGACAAGGTGTAAAAGCGAGCTGTCGATGGAGAAAGGACGCTCGTCATCAGTCTTCGCCACCCTCTGTAAACCTCTTGACCTTCTTGCTATCCACTTCGGCTTTCTAGTCTTCTTTCCTTTCTTATCTTTTCCCTCCCACCCCCCCTGTCCTAGAAATTCACTTCCTTGTCTTTTCTGCTACCTCTTCCACTGTTTTATGGGGTGGGGGGGGGTTAATCTCGTTTTTCGTTTATATTGTTCTTATACTTTTATTTTCTTTCTTCTTTTTTTTCAGCCTGGGTAAGTGTTATCAGAACTAGTAACAAGAGAGGCAAGGCCTTCAAGACTCACTTGTGATAAATTAAGTCCCCTAGCATTAATTACAGAGTAATTTCCCTTTTTTACTATCTGCACCAAAACGTTTGCAAAATAAATAAAAATTCCATGCTTAGCAAAAGAAGTTCCTGTTTGAACAAAAAAATGATAATAATGACTCCTCTTGTTGTTGTGTCAGAATAAGAGGTCACAGTGCCAAGTTTAGAGAATACAAAAAATATAAATATCACAGTAAATACAGTTTGCATATAATTAGGCTTCTTTTTTTTTTTTTGTGCCCATCCCAGAGGTGCAATATTGTTTTAAACAAGATGACTGGAAAGAACTGAATTTTCCCTATTTTTATGACAAATTTGGTGTCAAGTGACAAAGTATTTGCAGAGAAAATGTCAATGTTAAGGTTTACCACGGACACACACACACACACACACACACACACACACACACACACACACACACACACACACACACACACACACACACACACACACAACCGAACACTGGGTTAAAACATAGACTCACTTTGTTTACACAAGTGAGTCAAAAACGTAACGCTCTTTCTTCATTTCACTTACATTCGTCTCATGAACGTTTCAGTTGTGCATCTCAAGTATGATGAGAATCACGTATCTTAAAGTTGCCAAAACTGTTGGTCTTCCCAGTGATTATTAATAACACTCATGCATGCGCTGGGAATGGTTCCTAAAGGCCAACTAGCCCTCCAAGGCTGCATGCAGCACTAAGAGCCAGTGCAATTTTGCCTCCTAGTTTGAGAGTCGTAGTCCTTCACAAAAGACTAAAGCTGTAAAAAAAAAAAAAAATCATTCCCCATTGCAACAAAGAAACCATCGATGATACAGCTCTCACTTTGCTATTGGCGCAACTGTAAACTTATATCAATCTGTGAGATAAGCTGAGTGTATAATAAACTTTCATCCTCACCACTGTCTCTGCAATTCAGAGATGGATCCGGGGGTCTGGGGCGGGGGGGGGGGGGGGGAATAATGACCCGACAGAATTGTGCTGCGTTAACTGGTGCAAAGGAAAGTGGTCCCACCGCTGATTGGACGGCCAGAGTCACGAGAAAGGGGAGTGACATATTAATTTAATGTCTGACAAGGGGAAATGGGGGTTGGGGGTGTAGGGGGTGGGGGCATTGGATGATGAATCAGTAGTGGATATAGGGGTAGGGGGGGGGGGGGCGTGGGGGTGAGGGTTAACGCGTGCATCATTGGAGGGAGAAAGCTTACTATTCGTGTGGTAATGATTTGACATAACTGGATGGTGCCAAAAGTATATATATATATATATATATATAATATATATATATATATATATATATATATATATATATATATATATATATATAATCAGTATTCTCTTGTCTCTCTCTGTTTCTGTCTGTGTCACTGTCTGTCTGTCTGTCTCTCTCTCTCTCTGTCTCTCTCTCATCTTCTTCAATCACACCAGGATGGGCAATCTATATCTTTAGCGATCTGCATATCTCTTTCTGAAAGCTGTACTTCGATCAGAGATGTTTCTTCATATGTTTATTTTCTGTGCATTAAGCAGATAGAATCAGTCATGTGTTTTTGTTTTTTGGGTTGTTTTTTTTGTTTTGTTTTTTTTGTTTTTGTTTTTTATTGTTTTTGGTTTTTTTATTTGATCAAGTATTTACCTATTAATTAATTAATTAATTTGTTGTTTGTTTGTTTCTTTATCTATTCTACATTTCTTGATTTTCTCCACAAGGGTTTTTGTCATTTTGTCGCAATTGGTTTTGTTCTTATATTTTATTAAGATAATATAATTATGTGCTTACATAATAATCACCGCGCATCGTCCGTATATATACAGGTCATTGACTTTACACACATTACACACACGCTCTCTGTCTCTGTCTCTGTCTCTGTTTCTCTCTCTGTGTGTGCCTTCCATCGTCTGTCTATTCAGAATCGTCACCATGGTCTTCACATAATCGTCACCAGTATAATCCACTCCTCTTCCTCCTTCTCACCATCCTGCTTCTCTCAGTTCTCCTCATTCTCCTCCTCCTCCTCCTCCTTCATCTTCTGCTATCCTCGCACCACACTCCTCTTCCATTTTTGGGTTTGTTCTCTGGGTTATAATCCCTTTGTCCTTTCTCTTATCCATGATGGGGGATCGTAAATCAATCAGATCCTCCCTTTCCCAAATCCCCCCTGTCTGCTTTTTCTATCCCGAACCCTTGCTCATGCTTTCGCTCAGGAAGTACTGCCTGCCCTTTTGACAAAGCTGGATTTGGAGGAGGGGGTAAAAAAAAATAGAACTCTGCAATTCAGATCGTGATGTCAAGATGTGTGGCTGGACTAGCTGATTGATTAGCTCAGGTCATGCATGATGAGAAAGGACGGGGTCACACTGACATTATATTTCTGTCTTGTCTGGCAAACAGGCTGGTTTAGTACGTTGGGTGGAGGAAAGAAATGGAAAACATTGATGTGCTAGGAGTTCCACCAAAAAAAAACAGGCTGTTACTACTTCACGTTGTTCGTCGTAATCAACAGCGTTGGACCCACCACCAATGGGAAGGCAAGAATCAGTGCTGGCCTTTTTTTCCCCCCTTTTTTCTGTCTGCTCACATATATGTTTGTCTTTGAACTTGCATACATCTCTCTCTCTCTCTCTCTCTCTCTCTCTCTCTCTCTCAGAATCGTCACCATGGTCTTCACATAATCGTCACCCCTCCACTTCCTCCTCCTCCTCTTCACCATCCTACTCCTCTCAATTCTCATTCTCCTCCTCCTCCTTCTTCATCTCTCTCTTTGTCTTTCTGTCTCTGTCTCTCTCTCTACTTCGAAGATTGGCAAAATTACTCAACGCACAGATACAAAGTCCGTGGTTAGACAGATTTGACAATAATTTTTATTAAATTCTTCTGTGACCACCTGAGGGAATCTGATTCATTTGTGTGTTGTTTTTGTGTTGTCTTTGTGTTGTTTCAATATTTTGCTCTCGTCATATTCATTTCTTTATTATAATGCTCTGTTATGAAACAAAGATAACTGTGTTGACGCGTTCACCGTTTTCACCAGAACCATATGATCAAAAATATCAAAATGTCAGTGTCTCAGAGTCTCTCAGAGTCTGTCTCTCTCTTATTCTTTCTCTTACTCTCCCTCTCTCTCTCTCCCTCTCTTCCTCTCTCTCTCTCCCTCTCTTTCTCTCTCTCTCCCTCTCTCTCCCTCTCTCCCCCTCTCTCTCTCCCTCGCTCTCTCTCTCGATGCTTATCGAAGCACCTTGCAGCGGTAGGGGTTGTACTTTTTGCACGACGTGCAGGCATAATTTGCAGGCCCAGTGAGAGTCAGGGACGATGAACGGAGAAAAGCCCAGACATACCACCTGATCTACCTGTATGTCTTTGCTTATCTTTGTGTGTTTGTGGCATGTGAGGTGAGTTCTTGGCCGGTAACAGCCATCAGTACCAGGCGAGGTCTTGAGGGTGGCACGTCGCGAAGTAGACTGAAACAATGAAATAGAAACACGCGCACGTGATCCTTTGCACAGCACACACACACACACACACACACACACAGAGTTTCACTTTCTAGTTTCCACTTTTCTTTCACTTGTTTGTTATTGTTGTTGTTTTTTTCTCTCCCTGCGAAGAGATGTTTTCTTTAAATTAATCAATCGATAGACTCTCACTCACCACCACTGATGTCTTTCCTTCACAAAGACGGCTCGTGAAGAAAGTGAAACGCGCTGCATCAGATGGTGTCAAGGAAACTGGGCACACCTCTTCTTCTTCTTCTTCTTCTTCGTTCGTGAGCTGCAGCTCCCACGTTCACTCGTTTGTACACGAGTGGGCTTTTACGTGTATGACCGTTTTTAACCCCCCGCCATGTAGGCAGCCATACTCCGCTTTCTGGGCTGTGCATGCTAGGTATGTTCTTGTTTCCATAACCCACCGAACGCTGACATGGATTCCAGGATCTTTAGCGTGCGTACTTGATCTTCTGCTTGCGTATACGCACAAAGGGGGTTCATGCACTAGCAGGTCTGCATATATGTTGACCTGGGAGATCGGAAAAAAAAACACCACCCTTTACCCACCAGGCGCCGTTACCGAGATTCGAACGCGGGACACTCAGATTGAAAGTCCAACGCTTCAACCACTCGGCTATTGCGCCCGTCGGGCACACCTCTGATTGGACAGTCCAAGTCCTGGGAAGTGCAGGGACCACAGTGACATGACATTTCATGTCTGGTAAAAGAACAGGGGAGGGAAGGTGGTGTAAGGGGGTGGAAATAGAGCTTGTGCGTGCTCAATTTTTGGTGGAAAGGAAACCATTGTTGCTGTGTTGCAAGGCGATGTCCCAACTCCATCAAGATTCCGTGTGCAAACGATCATTAATTAGCCCTCTTTTCTCTGTGTCTGTCTGTCTGTCTGTCTGTCTTTCTCTTTGCCTCTGTCACCGTCTCGCTGACTCGCTGTCTGTCTCTCTGTCTTATCAACATATCATAATCATTATCATCATCAGCAACAACATCATCATCATCATCATCATCAACATCTGTTGTTGTCGCCTTCATCATCACGTAAATATCATCATTGCCATGTCCTCCTCTTCCCCAGTCTTGTTGCTGCTCTTTTCTTCTTCTTCACCACCACCACCACCACCAACACCACCACCACCATCACCATCATCATCTTCTTCTTCTTCTTCACTCCTCCCCCACCCACCACCCACCCCCACCCCCGCTCTTTTTGTTAATTGCTGCGTTTTAGAGGGGGAAAATTAATAATGACGGACACTCACACGTTTGGAACCAGGTGAAAAGATCGCAGAGGCTGTACTGGTGACCGATGAGCAAGAGTCACGAGAAAAGAGACGGGTCACAGTGATACATGTCTGGTGTGGCAATCAGAACAATCTGTGTGCTGTGTGCTGGGTGGAGAAAAGAAAAGAAAAATATCGATGCGTTAGGAGTTCTAAAATGATACGCCTGCACTGCCACGTCGTTCATCACCAATCTTTGCTTCTCTCTCTCTCTCTGTCTCTGTCTCTCTCTCTCTCTCTCCTTTCTGTCTGTCTGTCTGTCTGTCTCTCTCTCTCTCTCTCTCCCTTTTGTCTGTCTCTCTCCCTTCTGTCTGTCTGTCTGTCTGTCTGTCTCTCTCTCTCTCTCTCTCTCTCTATCTCTCGCTCTCTCTCTCCGATTCTCTCTCATACTTTCTCTCTCCCTGTCTGTCTGTGAAGTTTGCTAGCTCGCCGAAACCTTAAAAAAAACATGCCTCCAATCCTTCCAATCGGCTGCTCTGAAGCTAAACTGTGGTGGTGGATCTAATCTTGTAGCTGCAGCCATTTCGTCAACAAACTGACGTCACTTTTTGTTTTTGATCCAGACCAGATTTTCAGTCCGCAAAAAGTCGACCAGTCGAGCTAAAACCACTTACCCAGAAGGATCCCACTTCTGACACCATCTCAGATGGCTCTGTATGTGCGTGGTAGGTCTGTGATTGTGGTGGAGGTTCTTAAACGTACAATAAAACCGGGAGAGGCAGTTGCAGGGATGCCAACTTTAATTCAGCTGTTATCAACCTTCATCATCATCACTATCATCACCAGTTCTTAAAGGCCAAAGCTTGCGAACGAAGATTACTTGTTCGGCCCTTTCTTTGAATGTAATTAGTCTATGAAATGATGATGTATTTTGCTCAAGCACTGATACAGGTCCATGGGCTGATCAGTAAACCGTCGAGACTTGACTCGGCTCTGTGGGCCTTAATCATATCCTCCTCACACTCATGTGTCTCATTTCCTCTCAGTACCATCTCACCCCACGCCGTTAAACCGAGGTTGTGCTTCACTCTGTTTGCAGGTCCATTTGATGGGCACAATAGCCGAGTGGTTAAAGCTTTGGCCTTTCAATCTGAGGCCCCCCCCCCGGTTCGAATCTCGGGTAACGGCGTCTGGTGGGTGAAGGGTGGGAATTTTTTTCCGATCTCCCAGGTCAAAATATGTGCAGACCTCCTAGTGCCTGACCCCCCTTCGTGTGTATGCGCACGCAGGCACGAAGAAGATCCATGTCAGCGTTCGGTGGGTTATGGAAACAAGAACATATCTAGCATCCACACCCCCGAAAACGGAGTATGGCTGCCTACATGGCGGGGTGAATAAACAAAGAAAGGTCATACACGTAAGATGTCATGTTTCATGTCTGCCTGAGCGTGTATGTGTGCGTGACTGGAAACCAGATTGAATGACACAGGAGATGAATGATGAGCGCCTAATGGCAGTCGTCAGTCGGCTCCAGTTACTCAAGATAGGCAGCCTGTTGTGCAAATAACCCCGTGGTTTATAAGGCGCTAACAGCTTGGTCTCCGACTGAGGATAGGTGCTCTCCCAGTATCATTCATGTCATTCATTCTTTCAATCAGTCAGAGTGAGGGGCGTGGAGTGAACGGGACACGAGCCGAACAGACGTGAAGGGACAGCACAGAGTTCGACACAGTATATTATTTGTGTGGATGCGGCAGATTGGTTCTTATCGGGGAGGTCGGATGTTGGGGGCGTTGGGGGCGGAGGAGGGGGGCATGTGTTTGTGAGGGTGTGTGTGTGTGTGGGGGGGGGGGAGGTGCATTACTCCCATCATTACCAGGTCTCGACTGAGTGCTGCACCTCTTACTGAAATCAGGAATGAAACGACAGCTCGTGCAGAAGAGTGCATGCACGTATTCCTTTCGAACTACAGCCACGCATGCGTTTGAGCGCGTGGCCCCCGAGAGTGCGTACACGCCACACACACACACACACACACACACACACACACACACTACATGCGTACGCGTTCACTGATAGTGTGTACACACAAAATAGTGATGTGTACTACTCACACACACATGAATGCATACACATACACATACCAAACGCATGGACGCGCAAGCACACACACGCTCGTGCGCTTGTGCGCAAGTGCCCACGCAAACACCCGCACGCACGCACACACACAAACAAACACAGAGAGAGACAGAGACAGAGAGATGGAGGGATCAGTTTGGTCGGACATCGTAGGCGGATTCACCATTAGCTATCACAACACGCACTTCCGCTCTTTGGCACGCGCTGTGCTGGAAGCAAAAATGTAAGTAATAACAAACAACAAACCCCTGCATCACTCACATCCCTTCATCCCACTCTTTACCCTTGCTCCCCATTCTTGACCCCCGCCCCCCAACCCCCAGAACAACAACATTCATCTCCTCCATATACTACTACTACTACTACTACTACTAATAATAATAATAATGGTATTTATATAGCGCTGAATCTTGTGCAGAGACAAATCAAAGCGCTTTCGCACCAGTCATTCACACGCATGCATAACTCTAAAACTGTAGAAAATAAAGACAATGAAGGGCAGGCAAGGGAGGCTATTTTGGGAAGAGATGGGTTTTAAGGCCAGCCTTGAAAGAGCTGAGTGTGGAGACTTGACGAAGCGAAAGAGGAAGTTCATTCCAATCTACTCAATCAACTCAGAAAAAGAAAATAAAATCGGATAACCGGTGGTTTTGATAAGTGCTTTAATAGGGAGATAGTGCACACGCTTTCGTCGGGAACTTTTCGTCGCTTGCAGAGCGGCAGAAAAAGGTCATATGACGTCATGAGCAGCCCACCACCATAACGTGCTTTTCTGGGTGTGCACTGAACTTTATCTGTTTAGAAAAAAAAGGGTACCACATTCTCAAGACAGACAGACGAACCATAGTATGTACCCGCATACTTTACGAAACAACATGCAACACATGTAAAAATAAATAAATAAATAAATAAATAAATAAAAAGACAACAGAAAATGTTTTCTTTAGCGGATGAAGGCCTTTATATCAAGAATGTTGATACATGGAGATGCCATATCAGTAGTTTTACTCACAATTCCATTTTACTGTGTTGCAACGTTAACTATTTACGAGTTATTTCGACAAAAAAATAAACGACTGTTTGAGTCGTTGGAGTTGTTTGGCCATAATTAAACTATGACGAAGTGAAACACGGTGTTTCGGGTCTCACTCACACTGCAGAGGTCTCTGCGTGCGTGCGCTGATAAAGGTTGGGTGATGTTTGTGTGTGTGTCTGTGTCTGTCTGTCTGTCTGTCTGAGTGTCCCTGTGTGATCAATGACGCGTCCTCAGACCAAATTTCCTTCTTCTTTTTTTCTTTTTTTTTTTTAGCTTCTTTTTTGAATGTCAGGAGGGACACGAATACAGCTTTTGAGTCTCAAGTCCTAAGTGGGGGACCCCTACTAACAGTGTGTCACCCAGGCAGTTGTCCTGTCTTCATGAGGATATTGAGACGGGATGTGGACAGTAGACTGCACAACTGATCCCCTTGATGTGTCCAGAATGGCGACAGAAGAACGGATGAATCTAACACGTCTCTTCCTGGAAAATGTCTACGAGCTAGATTGATGCCATGGTTTACAACGGTGGACTGCTTTGCTTTTTTTTTCTAAAAAAAAAACCCAAAGAAAGGAACGTTGTTTTTCACCATGAATATCAAAGATGCAGAAAGAGGGTTAGAGGGAAAGAGAGAGAGGGAGAGAGAGAGAGAGACAGAGAGAGAGAAGGATTTCTCATCATCGAGCTGCATTTAAAAAAAAACCTTTCCTCATAAATAAACTTTCATCTTTCACTGTCTGGACAAGAAATTTTTCTCAAGAGATCTACACAACGAAGTTATAGGAAGGTGGGTGGTTTTTCTGTCCATGAAATATGATACGAACACGTAGACGTATACTAGATTTACTAGATTTGGGAAAAACAAAAACAAAAACAAAAAAAAAAACACAAAAAACACCAAAAACCGCTCGCTTTCTAGGTAAAAAAAATAAGTGAAATCATGAAACACGACAAGACATGGAGAAAAATAACTTACTTGCAATTTTGAAAATAATTATACTGAATGGTGATCACAGTTTTGGAAAGATGTTTTTCCCCCGGGGTGTGTCAGGTGTATAGAGTCAGTGAAAGGGAGCATGCAAGCAAAAAGTAAAATATTTAAAAAAAAGAAGAAGCAGCATAACCATAATTATACAGTGACAGAAGCACAGGGCCTTTTTTTTTATAATCATGAACAGATTAGAAGTTTTTGATAGCCGATTCTTCCAGTTTGGATTTATACAACATCACACGTGTAGGATAGTAGAACGAGTAATGTGTGATGATTCGAAGAA
>NC_134881.1:34075909-34088409 GCF_041734735.1 Babylonia areolata | reverse complement strand
GTGTTTAAGCGCGCGTGTGTCTATGTATCGCTGTCTGTCTCCCTCTGTCTCCGTAGTTTGTTTGGGTTTTTTTTCTCGCTTCTAATCTGTCTCACTCTGCTTCCAGCTGTACCTCCTCCCACTCCTCCTCCTCCTCCTCCTCCTCCCCACTCACCTTGTCCATTAAACTGTATTTTTATCGGTTTGTTTACTTACAGAGTACGGTGTGTGTGTGTGTGTCTGTGTCTCTGTGTGTGTTTCTTTGTGTGTGTGTGTTTGTGTTTGTTTGTGTGTGTGTGTGTGTGTGTGTGTGTGTGTGTGTGTGTGTGTGTGTGTGTGTGTGTGTGCATGTGTGTTTGTGTGTGTGTGTGTGTGTGTGTGTGTGTGTATGTGTGTGTGTGTGTGTGTGTGTGTGTGTGTGACACCAACAGGTCTGCAAGGTGTGCCGGAGGGATGCACGTGCAACAACAAGACCAACGTGTACTGTGAGAACGGCTTCCATCACGTGCCGGCCCACATTCCCGAGGGCGTCACCTTCCTGTGAGTCTGCACTGCATCTTCCTCTGTCTGCACTGTGTCTCTCCTCTGTCTGTCTGTCTGTCTGTGGGCCTGAACTTCGTCTGTCTGCACTGTGTCTCTCCTCTGTCTGTCTGTCTGTCTGTGGGCCTGAACTTCGTCTGTCTGCACTGTGTCTCTCCTCTGTCTGTCTGTCTGTCTGTCTGTAAGCCTGAACTTCGTCTGTCTGCTCTGTGTCTCTCCTCTGTCTGTCTGTCTGTCTGTAAGCCTGAACTTCGTCTGTCTGCACTGTGTCTCTCCTCTGTCTGTCTGTCTGTCTGTAAGCCTGAACTTCGTCTGTCTGCACTGTGTCTTTCCTCTGTCTGTCTGTCTGTAAGCCTGAACTTCGTCTGTCTGCACTGTGTCTCTGTCTGTCTGTCTGTCTGTAAGCCTGAACTTCGTCTGTCTGCACTGTGTCTCTCCTCTGTCTGTCTGTCTGTCTGTAAGCCTGAACTTCGTCTGTCTGCACTGTGTCTCTCCTCTGTCTGTCTGTCTGTAAGCCTGAACTTCGTCTGTCTGCACTGTGTCTCTCCTCTGTCTGTCTGTCTGTAAGCCTGAACTTCGTCTGTCTGCACTGTGTCTCTCCTCTGTCTGTCTGTCTGTCTGTAAATCTGAACTTCGTCTGTCTGCACTGTGTCTCTCCTCTGTCTGTCTGTCTGTCTGTAAATCTGAACTTCGTCTGTCTGCACTGTGTCTCTCCTCTGTCTGTCTGTCTGTCTGTAAATCTGAACTTCGTCTGTCTGCACTGTGTCTCTCCTCTGTCTGTCTGTCTGTCTGTAAGCCTGAACTTCGTCTGTCTGCACTGTGTCTCTCCTCTGTCTGTCTGTCTGTCTGTAAGCCTGAACTTCGTCTGTCTGCACTGTGTCTCTGTCTGTCTGTCTGTAAGCCTGAACTTCGTCTGTCTGCACTGTGTCTCTGTCTGTCTGTCTGTAAGCCTGAACTTCGTCTGTCTGCACTGTGTCTCTGTCTGTCTGTAAGCCTGAACTTCGTCTGTCTGCACTGTGTCTCTCCTCTGTCTTTCTGTCTGTAAACCTGAACTTCGTCTGTCTGCACTGTGTCTCTGTCTTTCTGTCTGTAAACCTGAACTTCGTCTGTCTGCACTGTGTCTTTCCTCTGTCTGTCTGTCTGTAAGCCTGAACTTCGTCTGTCTGCACTGTGTCTCTCCTCTGTCTGTCTGTCTGTAAGCCTGAACTTCGTCTGTCTGCACTGTGTCTCTGTCTGTCTGTCTGTAAGTCTGAACTTCGTCTGTCTGCACTGTGTCTTTCTCTGTCTGTCTGTCTGTAAGCCTGAAATTCGTCTGCCTGCCTTGTCTTGTCTGTGGGTCTGTTTTCGTTTTCTTTCAGACTGTAAGTCTGCACTTTTGCAAGTCTGGACTTTGTAAGTCTATGTTGGTTTGTTTTGTCTGTCTGTAAGGCTGGACTTTGTAAGTCTATGTTGGTTTGTTTTGTCTGTCTGTAAGGCTGGACTTTGTAAGTCTATGTTGGTTTGTTTTGTCTCTATGTCTGACTGTCTGTCTGACTGATTGACTGTAAGACTGGACACTGTCTCCGTCTCTTATTCCTCTCTTTCTGCGCCAGTTCGTCCTGCACTGTTGACTGGCGACATTTCGGGAAAGCATCTGGTTTGCTTCACAGCGAAAGTTAAGGGAGAGATTGGGAGGGGTTTTGTTGTTGTTGTTGTCGTTTTGGGGGGAGGCATTCGCAAACAACTGGAGGTGCTGTGTACCTTATTTTAGTAGTTGTTGTTGTTAGAGTTTGCACTTGTTAAAGCTTTGATGAGTGTAATGTAATGTTTTGTATGTAAATTGTGTGTAATAATAGATTTCAAAAGACATGGATACTAACGTGGATAATGTGGTTATACGAAAGTAAGAATGGTAAGTGTTCTGCATATAGCAGCCCAGATAATATATGTACAAGGAATGGAAAATTTAAAACAGGAGGAAAAAAAACAAAATGCTGTGCCATTACCTTGAGCTTACACGGTAGTGCATAGTTTCGAGTGAGCAGTATGTTTCTCCCCAACTTTATTCTTTTTTTTTCTAATGAGTGATGTATTTCGTTCGTTCAGTAGTACAGTTTCATGTGAATAGTATGTTTCTCCCCAGCCTTATTCCTTTATTTTCCATCTGTGTCATGCTAATTTTGTTCGTAAAATTGGTGTGTTTGGTAACAATATATCCGTTTATCTCAGTTGAAAAGGGAAAAAAAATGAAGAAAAAAAAAGAGAAAGAAAAACAGTATGTGTATGATATGTAAAGAGAGCCAGAGATTCGGATTAGTATTCAGATTCGGATTCGGGTGATTTATTCATATAGGCCATTGTCCCTCATGAAGGGGTGCAGTATACAACATTATTAACTCTCTCCATACGAACGGCGAAAGAGATGACGTTAACAGCGTTTCATCCCAATTACCATCATCAAAATATTGCAAGAGGAAGGAAGGCTCTTATACTGAAGAGGTGAATGTTGACAAAGAATACCACAATTCTTACGACGGAAGCTAAAGGTTGGGTCATTCAGACACCCACTGGACGGACATCCGAGGGGTCTGTGTAGAGGAGAAGAGAGGACTGGCCGTACTGAGTGAGTTAAACATACAAGTGCACAAGGCGAAACAATCATCAAAGGAATTATGATATCATAATTGATCTTAACTTAGATGCTTTATGTAAGTAAATGGACAAATTCTTTACAATGCTTTCTTTACTGGATGCCATCAACAGACTTCGCCAAAACTGATTTGGAAAGTTAAAATACTTTCGCGGAATGGACTGTTCTCTTAATTTACTTAAAGCAGTACAAAATAAATTAAAGTGTAACTCAGCTTCAACACCACTTCTGCACAGGGTAATTCAGCTCAACCACAGAGAGCGAGAGAGAGAGGGTGGGAGGGAGAAGGGGGAGAGAAAATTGTTTTTCCGATCTCCCAGGTCAACATCCGAGCAGACCCTGCTTGTGCCTGAACCCTCTTCGTGTGTATACGCACGCAGAAGATCAAATACGCACGTTAAAGATCCTGTAATCCATGTCAGCGTTCGGCGGGTTAAATACTATGGAAACAAGAAGATAACCAGCACGCGCAACCCCGAAAACTTATCACATTTGCCTAAATATTGACGGGGTGAATAAACAAAACGATCATACACGTAAAATGTTACACGTCTGTCTGAGTGTGTAATCTGATTGAATGACGCAGGAAACGAGTGATGAGCGCCCCAATGACAGCCGTCAGTCGGCTTTTACCCAGGGCCAGGTAGGCACCCCGTTGCACAAATAACGCCGTGTTTGTAAATCGCTTAGATCGAGGATAGGCACTTTATTATCAGTATCCATAAGGCTCTTTGTAAATCGCTTAGATCGAGGATTGGCACTTTATTATCAGTATCCATAAGGCTCTTTGAGCAGCATTCGCACTGGATATCGTGCCATAGAAAAGTTATTATTAATATTATTATTATTTCATATCATCATCATCATCAAAAGTTGGCGGCGTGTTTCGTGTGTTGACAGGGACCTGTCGGGCAACAGAATCCCCGTGATTGGAGACCATGACCTGGGCCACCTCCCCCGCCTCAGCAAACTGTGAGTACTTCATTAACTGTGTGAGTCTCAGTGTGTGGTGTGGTGTGGTACGGTTGATGCAAGTTGTGCTTCTCTCTCTCTCTCTCTCTCTCTCTCTCTCTCTCTCTCTCTCTGTCACACACTCTATCTATCCAGCTATCGATCTATATATCTTTCACTTTCCCACTTCTGCTTCTTCAATGCCACCTCCAACAACACTTCCCTCCCTACTCCTACGCACACACACACACACACACACACACACACACACACACACACACGCACACGCACGCACGCACACACGCGCGCGGACATGGTATAGTAGGGGTTGGGTTGGGAAAGAGGAATCAATTGCAAACGAACGGAATTCGGAGCAGAAGAAGGCACACGGACACCTCGACAGCATTCAGACCTTGTTAGACGGGCGCAATAGCCGAGTGGTTAAAGCGTTGGACTTTCAGTCTGAGGGTCACCGGTTCGAATCTCGGTCTCCCAGGTCAACATATGTGCAGACCTGTTTGTGCCTGAATCCCCCTTCGTGCGTATACGGCAAGCAGAAGATCAAATGCACACGTTAAAGATCCTGTAATCCATGTCAGCGTTCGGGTTGGTTATGGAAACAAGAACATACCCAGCATGCACACCCCCGAAAACGGAGTATGGCTGCCTACATGGCGGGGTAAGAAACAGTCATACACGTAAAAGCCCATTCGTGTACATGCGAGTGAACGTGGGAGTTGCAGCCCACGAACGAAGATGAAGAAGAAGAAGAAGAAGCGGAAGAAGGCACAGTGACACCTCGACAGCATTTTAAACCTTGTTAAAACTTTCCTCCCCAAAGTTTTCCTTGAATGAGGCAGCCACACATACACACACACACACACACGCGCACACACAAAACAAGCAAACAAACAAACAAAAAAAACTGGCTTCTTTCTGACCGCCCCTCATCCCCCACGTGTAGGTGTACCCCCCAGTACAGGATGACAGGAGCCAGGCTGAGGAGAGGTCTTGTCTGCCTTAATTTGAAGGCGACAGGAGGAGGAGGAGGAGGAGAGGAGGAGGAAGTGGAGGAGACAGCCTCTCTCACTGTCCACCGCCATGTTGTTGTTGTTTTGTTTGTTGTTGTTTTTCTTTAAGAATGATATGAACCTTTATGGACAGAAGAAAATTTTTTGTTCAGTTGTTATTGTGTGTGTGTGTGTGTTGTAAGAATGTCCATGTGTGTGTGTGCGTGTGTGTGCGTGTGCGTGTGTGTGTGTGTGTGTGTGCGTGTGTGTGTGTGTGTGTGTGTGTGTGTGTGTGTGTGTGTGTGTGTGTGTGTGTGTGAGTGAGTGCGTGTCTGATCCGTGCCCCTTTTTCATTATGGAATGCATTGCATTCTGGTTGAATGAAGCATCTCTTCTTCTTCTTCGTTCGTGGGCTGCAACTCCCACGTTCACTCGTACGTACGTGTATGACCGTTCTTACCCCGCCATTTAGGCAGCTATACTCCGTTTTCGGGGGTGTGCATACTGGGTATGTTCATGTTTCCATAACCCACCGAACGCTGACATGGATTCCAGGATCTTTAACGTACGTATTTGGTCTTCTGCTTGCCGTATACACACAAGGGGGGTCAGGCACAAGCAGGTTCTGCACCTTTGAGATCGGAAAAATCTCCACCCTTTACCCACAAGGTGCTCTTACCGAGATTCGAACCCGAGACCCTCAGATTGAAAGTCCAACGGTTTAACCACTCGGCTATCGCGCCCATCTCTTATACGAATAAAGCGTGTCGGGTGCACTGCGACATCTCCAGTCAATAACATCGTTTCTGGTCAAAATGAAGTGTTTTCACTGGGTGGGGTCTAGGACAGAAAAGATCGGTAATGAACACGTTTTCCAGTTTCATGAAGTTCCTGATGATATTCTTCATCCTCGTGAGCAGAGAGATTGAACAAGCGCGCGAGTCTGTGTCTGGACTCTGTGTGTGTGTGTGTGTGGGTGTGTGTGTGTGTCTGTGTGTGTGTGTGTGTGTGTGTGTGTGTGTGTGTGTGTGTGTGTGTGTTTATAAAAACGATCCAAACTGTCACCCCCCTCCCCCGCCCTCCCTCTCCCCGCCCCCATCACCTTCTCTCTGTCTCTCGGTCTCTAATCTGTTTCTGTGTCTGTCTGTCTGTCTCTGCGTATCTCTCTCTGTCTCTCTCTGTCTCTCTGTCTCTGTCTGTCTCTCTCTCTCTGTCTGTCTGTCTCTGTAATTCCGTTTAAGTCTACCGCTAGCATCTGAAAGAAAAAGCGTCATAAGGAATTTGTCAGTATACTAGTACAAAGCATTACATTTCAAATCTGTTGCAACTTCATACTTTTTTCTTCAGTGACTGTGCTTTGTACGTTTATTGAACCCCTTCATGAGGGGCAATGTCCTTTATACGAAAAAAGCATCCGCATCCGCATCTTCTCTCTCTCTCTCTCTCTCTCTCTCTCTCTCTCTCTCTCTCTCGACAGTTTTTGATTATAATAGGCTTGTGAAGTACACATTTGAATATTCATACATTCATTTCTTCATTAGCTAGACATGTGGCTCAGTAGATACTGATATGTCTTATTTGCTGTTGTTGTTGTTTGTTTGTTTTTTATGTGGGATATTGTGTCATCCATAGTATGTTTTTCAAAACATGATTCATGTTCACACCTATTCAAATGAGGCTTTGGCCTTACTGAATAAAATTATGCTCTGTTCTGTTCTCTCTCTCTCTCTCTCTCTCTCTCTCTCTCTCTCTCTTTCTCCTCTATCCTCTCTCTCTTCTCTCTCTCCTCTCTCTCTCTCCTCTCTATTCTCTCTCTTCTCTCTCTCCCTCTCTCTCTCTCTCTTTTCCTTTTCCTTTCATTTATGTGTGTGCTGTTTGTAATAGATGTAGATTAGCGAGGACAGATTGGAAGAATAGGCTATGCCTAAAATCTTAATCCTTGAATAAAAACGTTTTGAGTTCTGAGTTCTCTCTCTCTCTCTCTCTCTCTCTCTCTCTCTCTCTCTCCATTTATGGGTTTTCAGAAGTTTGGATAAATGGCGGGGTTGGGGATGTAAATGTTTTTCTTAAAATATTCAAACAACGCATGATAGATGGTTTTAAACAGGACTGGGCAAGCAAACTCAACGGAAGTAATCGTTTTGAAACATATAGGTCATTCAAATCGTTATTACAACCTGAAAAATACTTATCTCATCTTACCATCAGTAAATTTAGATCGGCTTTCATTAAGTTCCGTTTTGGTATAAATGAACTAAAAATAAATCAGCGTTATCGTGATGTTTTGAAAAACTGCCCATGTGGTGGTAGAATAGAGAACGAACTACATGTACTAACAGCCTGTCCATTATATGATGATATTAGAAGGAAATATTTGCTTAAGCATATGCAAAATATTAGAAATCTGTCATTATCTTTTCTGCTGCAAAACGAAAGTTGTAATGTGACCAGAGATGTTGCAATGTTTGTTTTTTATGCATTAAGACTGAGAGAAGAGCACTCTCAGCCCTAAACAGACATATCAGCCTTGTACTTTTCATTTAGTTTACTTGTTCTCAGTGAGCTCACTGTGTATTAAGTGGATTGTTTTCGTTCTTCCTATTTTATTTTAGTTAAGCTGTGTGTGCAACACGTGCACCCAAAATGTATACAGGTCGGTGACCTTACATTAAAATTCTTGCGTTCTTGCGTTCTTGCGTTCTCTCTCTCTCTCTCTCTCTTTTCCTTTTCCTTTCATTTATGTGTGTGCTGTTTGTAATAGATGTAGATTAGCGAGGACAGATTGGAAGAATAGGCTATGCCTAAAATCTTAATCCTTGAATAAAAACGTTTTGAGTTCTGAGTTCTCTCTCTCTCTCTCTCTCTCTCTCTCTCTCTCTCTCTCTCTCTCTCTCTCTCTCTTTTCCTTTTCCTTTCATTTATGTGTGTGCTGTTTGTAATAGATGTAGATTAGCGAGGACAGATTGGAAGAATAGGCTATGCCTAAAATCTTAATCCTTGAATAAAAACATTTTGAGTTCTCTCTCTCTCTCTCTCTCTCTCTCTCTCTCTCTCTCTCTCTCTCTCTCTGTGTGTGTGTGTGTGTGTGTGTGTGTGTGTGTGTGTGTGTGTGTGTGTGTGTGTGTCTTTCTCCTCTCTCTCTCTCTCTCTCTCTCTCTCTCTCTCTCTCTCTGTCTCTCTGCTGTCTCTCTGCTTTCTCATATTCAGTTTTTACTCCTATCTGAACCCCCCCCCCCCTTCCCCCATCCTCCTGCCTCCAACCGACTCTGTCTGTATATGATGCCAGTGTTTTCTGTGTCCAGACTGATCGTGGATTCTGGAGTACGACAAATCGAAGATGGAGCTTTTGCCAATCTGCCAGCATTGCAAGAAGTGTGAGTCGACTGTTATGAACTTTTTCTTTCTTTCTTTCTTTCTTTATCAACCTGCGTCAGCATCAGTATCAGTAGCTCAAGAAGGCGTCACTGCGTTCGGGCAAATCCATACACGCTTTACCACATCTGCCAAGCCGATGCCTGACCAGCAGCGTAACCGAACGTGTTTAGTCAGACCTTGAGAAAAAAAAATCTAAATAATAAACATACAAGCACAGTCACCAACGACCGTAAAATAGAAGGAATCAAAAGAAGTTCATGCTGAAGCAGCAGTGCAAAAAAAAAAAACCCTCATCAATGTCGATTTATGACTTTTAGAAGAAAAAAAAAAGAAAGAAAAAGGCAAGAAACGCACGGAGAAGAAGATAATTATAAAGGTAGTCTTGTTGGGTGCGTGAGGGAAATGCACACACTCACGGAAGCACGCGCACTCTTGTACACACTGGCCATCATAATATTATAAATCCGCTGAGAAGAGAATGGAGATATTGACAGAATGGTGCATGGATTGATTTCAAAATCAGACGATGGCCGATAGACGAGCGGTTTTTTTTTGTTGTTTTTTTGTTTTTTGTTGGTGGTGTTTTTGTTTGTTTTTGTTTTTTTTCATTGATTATTCTCAGGATTCTTTGGGTTCTAATTCCGGTAGCGGCTGTCGTTTTCTCCTCATCTCAAAAGTCAACGTAAGTGCAGATCATACTACAGTACCTTCAGCATCATCATCGTGTTGTAAAAGACTAATAAAAAAAAATAAATAAATAAAAATAATAATAATAATAATAAACAAAAAACACCAGTTTCATTTTCAGTTTCAGTAGCTCAAGGAGGCGTCACTGCGTTCGGACAAATCCATATACGCTACACCACATCTGCCAAGCAGATGCCTGACCAGCAGCGTAACCCAACGCGCTTCGTCAGGCCTTGAGAAAAAAAAGTAAATAAATAATAATTATGCTATTAAAAAAAAAAGAAAGAAAAAAAGGTAGTAGTAATGAAAATAATATAATAATAATAATAACAATAATAATAATAAATAAATAAATAAATAAGACAACAATGATGATAAATAAGCAAATAAATGTAAAACATGAAGACACACATTCACACATACACCCACACATGCATAACAGATATGCACCAAACACGCAGTTTCACAGATATGAAAGCACAGTCAAATACATATAAACGTACATGAGCTCCAACACACACACACACACACACACACACACACACACACACACACATTTTCCTGTACCTCCTCTACCCCCCTCCTCCACACATTCATTTCTAGTCTATGTATCGCAGCTTCCACGGCACACACACACACACACACACACACACACACACACACACACACACACACACACACACACGCACACACACACATACACACAAAAACGCACACACACACACACACACACACACACACACACACACACACAGATGAACGCTTACTTGTACAAGCACACAAAAAAAACAACAACCGTAAACTAAAAAAAAAAAAAAAATTTTTAAGTTCGGTGGGTAACGAAAACATAGTCATACCCAGCATACCCCCCCCCCCCCCTACACACACACACACACACACACACCACACCCCCGCCCTCCGATAACGGAGTATGGTTACCTGCATGGCGGGGGTGAGAAAACTGTTATAACGTAAAGGGCCCTCTGGTGGGTACGAGCGAACATTGGAGTTGATCAGCACACCCGCACAACCGCATCCCACGAATGAACAGGAAATAGAAGACCTTGTACACACAAATTGACAGGTTTCTATGGAGCGCTTCACAGGAGACAAATTGAGCTGAGGGGTGTTTTGGACAACCGTCTGCACACACACACACACACACACACACACACACACACACACACACACACACACACACATTTAAGCAATTATGATAATAATAATAATAATAATGATAGTAATAATAATAATGATGATAATGTTTTCAAGATACAAAATCGAAGAATACAACGCTATGATCACATGTGAAACACACAGCTTCAAAATAAAATGGTTGCCGTACTTACTTCTGATCAGAAAATAGCATATAAAAAAAACAACATTTCTAACTATGCATGGAAGTAAAATACAACTAAGGTAGATGTTGAGAAAAGTGTGCAAGTTGAAATACACACACACACACGCACGCACGCACACACACACATACACACACACATACACACACACACACACACACACACACACACACATATATATATATATATATATATACTTTGAGTGATGTGGATATCTGTTATCATGTTTGATGGCTTATTCAAATGACTTATACGACCATTCACAGTTGATGTGCATAGAATATCATAATTGTGTGTCACTTTAAAAAACAAAACAAAGAACTATTTATTATCATTATTGTCATTAAGAAACGTTGGGCATGTGTATGGATACGCATCTCAATGAAACATTAATCGATTCATGTCAATGGCATGTTTTCCAAAATAGCCACCGGAGACTTCCATCGATTCATGTCTGCAGAATGTTTCACAAATCAATAACTGATGGGTTGTTATGGACTGTCTCACATCAATTAACAAAAATGGATTGTTTCAGTCAGCTGTGGACTGTTTCACATCAATTAACAAAAAATGGATTGTTTCAGTCAGCGGTGGACTGCTTCACATTACCAAAAATGGATTGTTTCAGTCAGCTGTGGACTGTTTCACATCAATTAACAAAAATGGATTGTTTCAGTCAGCTGTGGACTGTTTCATCAATTCACATAAATGGATTGTTTCAGTCAGCTGTGGACTGTTTCATATTTAACAAAAATGGATTGTTTTAGTCAGCTGTGGACTGTTTCACATTTAACAAAAATGGATTGTTTCAATCAGCTGTGGACTGTTTCCCATTAATAAACAAAAAATGGATTGTTTCAGTCAGCTGTGGACTGTTTCCCATTAATTAACAAAAATGGATTGTTTCAGTCAGCTGTGGACTGTTTCACATTAACAAAAATGGATTGTTTCAGTCAGCTGTGGACTGTTTCATATTTAACAAAAATGGATTGTTTCAGTCAGCTGTGGACTGTTTCACATCAATTAACAAAAATGGATTGTTTCAATCAGCTGTGGACTGTTTCACATTAATTAACAAAAATGGATTGTTTCAGTCAGCTGTGGACTGTTTCACATTTAACAAAAATGGATTGTTTCAGTCAGCTGTGGACTGTTTCACATCAATTAACAAAAATGGATTGTTTCAGTCAGCAGTGGGCTGTTTCATATTTAACAAAAATGGATTGTTTCAGTCAGCTGTGGGCTGTTTCACATCAATTAACAAAAATGGATTGTTTCAGTCAGCTGTGGACTGTTTCACATTTAACAAAAATGGATTGTTTCAGTCAGCTGTGGACTGTTTCACATCAGTTAACAAAAATAGATTGCTTCAGTCAGCTGTGGACTGTTTCACATCAATTAACAAAAATGGATTGTTTCAGTCAGCTGTGGACTGTTTCACATTTAACAAAAATGAATTGTTTCAGTCAGCTGTGGACTGTTTCACATTTAACAAAAATGGATTGTTGCAGTCAGCAGTGGGCTGTTTCACACCAATTAACAAAAATGGATTGTTTCAGTCAGCTGTGGACTGTTTCACATCAATTAACAAAAATGGATTGTTGCAGTCAGCAGTGGGCTGTTTCACACCAATTAACAAAAATGGATTGCTTCAGTCAGCTGTGGACTGTTTCACACCAATTAACAAAAATGGATTGTTTCAGTCAGCTGTGGGCTGTTTCACATCAGCTAACAAAAATGGATTGTTTCAGTCAGCTATGGACTGTTTCACATCAATTAACAAAAATGGATTGTTTCAGTCAGCTATGGACTGTTTCACACCAATTAACAAAAATGGATTGTTGCAGTCAGCTGTGGACAGTTTCACATCAATTAACAAAAATGGATTGTTTCAGTCAGCTGTGGACTGTTTCACATTTAACAAAATATGGATTGTTTCAGTCAGCTGTGGACTGTTTCACATTTAACAAA
>NC_134881.1:34023409-34063409 GCF_041734735.1 Babylonia areolata | reverse complement strand
GGAGTGGTGGTGGATAGGATGGAGTGGATGTACGTGTGTTGGGTGTGTGTATGTATGTATGTGGTTCTCGGATTCCCCCATCAGAGGCATGATATCATCGGGAGAGTTTTTCGGTCGGCCCTTGGCCTGTTTCTACCCGTAGAGTTGTGTGTGTGTGTGTGTGTGCGTGTGTGTGTGCAGTGCGTGCATGTGTGAGTATGCACAAGTTTTTATATTGATATGCACTTCTATGCATCCTAATTTCTACTGTATCTGTGTTTGTGTATGATTTTCGATTTTTGTTCGTATCTTGTTATGTACTATCCACCCCACCCCCCACCCCCACCTCCCCCCGCCCCCCCAGTATTCTTGTGACCCTGGTACACTTGGTAATAAAGACATATTCTATTCTATTCTATTCTATTCTATTCTATTCTATTCTATTCTATTCTATGTGTATCAGTGCTTTGGGGAGGGGAGAAGAAAATGTGTATAATTTATTAATTACCACCACACTTCTTTTTGAGTAGGGGGGGAGGAAAATAAAAAACCATTTCGAAGGAAACCACGTTTGTGTGAGAGCATTCTCTCTCTCTCTCTCTCTCTCTCTCTCTCTCTCTCTCTCTCTCTCTCTCTCTCTCGCTCAAAAATGCATCAAAGGGAAGCAGCTGCTACTCAAACTATTCTGTAAAGAGTTTTCTCCCCTGATCCGAAAAATGCGATTGTGGCAATTTCTTTGTTGAAGCATTGTAACTGGTGGAAGTTGCCTCGGCTGTTCGATGCAGCTGCTGATTTTATTGGTAGCATTAATGTTAGCAACAAAAATAACAGAAACCTTTGAAATTTAGTAAACAATCAGAAACATAGACCATACGAATATGTGCACGTTCTCACGATGACAATATTTCAACAACAACAAAATTACCTCGGTAACACTGCATATTTGTCTTTTGTGTTTGTTTTGTTTTGTTGTTGTTGTTTTAAGTAATAATGTTTCATTGATGTAATAATTTGTTTTACGCCGTGTTTTTTGCTTAGATATATGTGTTATCAGGAAAACTGCAATTTATATAATATGATAAACCAACTAATGAATACATAGTTTTCTTAGAGTACATTAAATTTTGTTCTCCTATCAAGATACATTTATTACCAAGACTACATCATAATAGCTGCACATTTAACTTTTTTTTCAATTCCAGTGAATAGTTAGTTTTCTTAGAGTACATTTATTTTTCTTCGCATCGTGACATATCTAAAACAGACGATGTCATTAGAGCCTCATTTTCATTCCAATTTAAAACAAACGATGTCATTATAGCCTCATTGTCATTCCATTTCCGCTGTTCCCTCCGCACCCCGCACACGAAAAATTTATCAATGACACAGCTGATGACTGTGTAAAAGGGGGGCAGGGGGGGAACCTTGGATTAGTTTCCATCAAATAGGGACGTTGCCTTGGGAAATATAATTTGACAGTCGGAAAAAAAGGGTTTGACAGTCAGACTCCCAGAAGATGCTGTAAATTACTGGTAACCCAGATATTGCTTTTTGTTTTGTTTTGTTTAATAATTATTACTGACGTTCGCTCAGACGGGGTTTATATCCCTTAGAGGCCTTGAGAGCCCACCTTAGGTTTTGTGTTTAACATTATCGTAATTGTTGTATTATAATCTCTCACATCACATTTCTCTATGTGAAATTTGGGCTGCTCTCCATTATCGTAATGATTAACAAATAGTAGAGTGGTAACTGTCTCCATTCACAAGGTACACAAACTTCAGTACACGCAATGGTTGTATTTGTTGTATTATAATCTGTCACATCACATTTCTCTG
The DNA here is from genome assembly GCF_041734735.1 of Babylonia areolata. NCBI lineage: Eukaryota > Metazoa > Mollusca > Gastropoda > Neogastropoda > Buccinidae > Babylonia > Babylonia areolata. The sequence continues at coordinate 34,061,592 of NC_134881.1, read as the reverse complement.
TGTGAAATTGGGGCTGCTCTTCCCAGGGGGAGAATACGTCGCCACAATGCATGGCACTTCTTTTTCCCCCTCTGTCTGCAAGCGCAGATTATACTATCAAAGTGGATTTTTTTAACTCTCTCCATACGAACGGCGAAAGAGACGACGTTAACAGCGTTTCACCCCAATTACCATCATCAAAATATAGCAAGCGGAAGGCTCTTATACTGAAGACGTGAATGTTGACAAAGAATACCACAATTCTGACGACGGAAGCTAAAGGTTGGGTCATTGAGACACCCACTGGACATCCGAGGGGTCTGTGTGGAGGAGAAGAGAGGACTGGCCGTACTGAGTGAGTTAAAGTAGAATTTCGCCAGCAACATCCCTTTTGTTGCCATCGGTTGTTATCTTACGTGCGCTAAGTGCACGCTGCTCACGGGAACTCCGTACAATTATCGTCCCATCCCGGAAACACTAGCATCAAGACCACCACTGAAGGTCTAGTGGAGGGGTCACGGGGAAACAGAAATCACAGTCCCTACATGGGAATCGAACCCATGGACATTCGCTTTCCAGTCAGGTGCATTTAAACTAGGCCACCGCTCCACCGGATCTAAAATAACAATATTGATTTAAAACGAAAACGAAATCTGACTGATATAAAACACTATTCCATTCACAACGTTACAGGACAACCTGGAAGGAAAAAGAGCCCCTTGCTGTTCACAACGCCCCTGACCGCGACCGCCCAACAAAGGTGGTCAATGGTGGTCACTTTTCATCCCACACTGCCCTTGTCGCGCTTTGTGAAAGTTTGTCTTGTTTGTTAGTTGCTGTGTTGTTTGTTAGTTGTATTGTTTCTTGTTATATTGTTTAATTGTTGTGTTTTTTGTTATTTGTTGTTTTGTTTTGTTTGTTTTTTGTTTTGTGTTTTGTAATTGTGTTGTTTGTTAGTTATTGTGATGTTTGTTAGTTGTGTTGTTTGTTAATTGTTGTGTTGTTTGTAAGGTGTTGTGTTGTGTTGTCTGTAAGTTGTTGTGTTCTTTGTTAGTTGCCGCGCTCCTTAGTATGTTAGACTTATTTGTTAGTTATTGTGGTGTTTGTTAGTTTTTGTGTTGTGTTTTTCGTTGCTACACTTTTTAATTTGACTGACTTATTTGTAAGTCATTGTGGAGTTTGTTAGTTCTTGTGTTGTTTGTTGCCGCATTTTTTTTTTTTTTTTTTTTTTTTTTTTTAGTCTGGCTGACTGATTTGCTAGTTATTGTGTTGTTTGTTAGTTATTGTTGTGTTGTTTGTTTATTGCCATACATTTTGTTTGTTCGTTTGTTTGTTTTAGTATGACTGAATTGTTTGTTTTTTTTTGTTTTTTTTTTTTTGTTTTGTTTTTTATCTTATCTAGGCGTGTCCATCAGTGAGGACCTGTACGCCTGGGTGATCGTGTTCATCCTACCGGTCAACTCCGCCCTGAACCCCCTGCTGTACACGCTGACCACCAAGCTGTTCAAGCAGACCCTGCTGTCCAAGTTCACCTCCGTCGTGTGGCGGCCCACCACGGTCAAGGACGGCTCGCTCAGCTCGCGCGCCAGCGTGGCTCGTGCCAACAACTCCTCGGCCAGCGTCTACCAGCGGAACGCCGTGCAGGAGGTGGAGGTGAGTGGTGATGGTGATGATGATGGTGTTGATGTTGATGATAATGATGGTGATGATGGTGAAAATGATATTAGCAAGAAGAAGAAGAAGAAGCTCCTCCTCAACGTCTACCAGCGGAACGCCGTGCAGGAGGTGGAGGTGAGTGGTGATGGTGATGATGGTGTTGATGATGATGATGATGATGATGGTGTTGATGATGATGATGATGATGTTGATGATGATGATGGTGAAAATGATAATAGCGAGAAGAAGAAGAAGCTCCTCCTCAACGTCTACCAGAGGAACGCCGTGCAGGAGGGGGAGGTGAGTGGTGATGGTGATGATGATGGTGTTGATGATGATGATGATGATGTTGAAAATGATAATAGCGAGAAGAAGAAGAAGCTCCTCCTCAGCGTCTACCAGAGGAACGCCGTGCAGGAGGTGGAGGTGAGTGGTGATGGTGATGATGATGGTGTTGATGTTGATGTTGATGATAATGATGGTGATGATGGTGAAAATAATAATAGCAAGAAGAAGAAGAAGAAGCTCCTCCTCAACGTCTACCAGAGGAACGCCGTGCAGGAGGTGGAGGTGAGTGGTGATGGTGATGATGGTGTTGATGATGATGTTGATGATAATGATGGTGATGATGGTGAAAATGATAATAGCAAGAAGAAGAAGAAGAAGCTCCTCCTCAACGTCTACCAGAGGAACGCCGTGCAGGAGGTGGAGGTGAGTGGTGATGGTGATGATGGTGTTGATGATGATGATGATGATGATGGTGTTGATGATGATGATGATGATGATGATGATGATGGTGAAAATGATAATAGCGAGAAGAAGAAGAAGCTCCTCCTCAACGTCTACCAGCGGAACGCCGTGCAGGAGGTGGAGGTGAGTGGTGATGGTGATGATGATGGTGTTGATGATGATGATGATGATGTTGAAAATGATAATAGCGAGAAGAAGAAGAAGCTCCTCCTCAGCGTCTACCAGAGGAACGCCGTGCAGGAGGTGGAGGTGAGTGGTGATGGTGATGATGATGGTGTTGATGATGATGTTGATGATAATGATGGTGATGATGGTGAAAATGATAATAGCAAGAAGAAGAAGAAGAAGCTCCTCCTCAACGTCTACCAGAGGAACGCCGTGCAGGAGGTGGAGGTGAGTGGTGATGGTGATGATGGTGTTGATGATGATGATGTTGATGATGTTGATGGTGATGATGGTGAAAATGATAATAGCGAGAAGAAGAAGAAGCTCCTCCTCAGCGTCTACCAGAGGAACGCCGTGCAGGAGGTGGAGGTGAGTGGTGATGGTGATGATGATGGTGTTGATGATGATGTTGATGATGATGATGACGATGTTGGTGAAAATGATAATAGCAAGAAGAAGAAGAATCAGCTCCTCTTCAACGTCTACCAGAGGAACGCCGTGCAGGAGGTGGAGGTGAGTGGTGATGGTGATGATGGTGTTGATGATGATGATGATGATGATGGTGTTGATGATGATGATGATGATGATGTTGATGATGATGATGGTGAAAATGATAATAGCGAGAAGAAGAGTCAGCTCCTCTTCAGCGTCTACCAGAGGAACGCTTTGCAGGAAGCAGAGGTCCTTTCTCTCATTTCTTTCTTATTCTTTATCTTTTCTTTCTTTACTGTTATTCTTTCTTTCTATTCTTCTGTTGTTGTTGTTGTTTTTTTTTTCCTTTTTCTTTCTGTCTTCCACACCCCCGCAGTTCGGACAATCTGCTTTGTCTACTTATGCTTCTATCTAATTTCATTACTTGGTTTTCTTCCTTTCTCTCTTTCTTTTTCTCCCGCTTCTGTCTGTCTGTCTGTTTTTTTCTCTCTCTCTTCTTCTTGTTCTTCCCCTTTTGGAGTCTCTCTCTCTCTCTCTCTCTCTCTCTCTCTCTCTCTCTCCCTCTCTCTCTATTTCTTTATTTCTGCCTTTCTTTTCTTTCTTAATTTCTCTTACTGAGACAACAAAGTTTTCCTGTTTCTGAATTTGATTTCCTTCAGCCTTATTATTCCACAAATCTTGTTCGGAGCAAAAGTTCAGGTTTGATGTGTCTGTGTCACCTTCTCTCTGTTTTTTGTTTGTTTGTTTGTTGTTGTTTTTTTGCTGTTGTTGTTGTTGTTTTGTTTTTGTTTGTTTTTCCCCCCTTTTTATGCTTCTTTCTGTTTGCCTCTCCGTCCATTAGTTCTATCCTTTCTTCCTCTTTTTTTTTTCTTTTTCTGTCATATTCATCTTTCTTTCTTTCTTCTTTCTTTCTTTCTTTTTAACCCTTTCTCCCTGTTCTTTCTTTCCTATATTTCTTCTTTATTTCTGACTGTTTTTTTTCTTCAGCTTTTTTTTCTGAACCGTCCTTTTAAAAAAAAAAACTTATTTTATTTGTTCATTTCTTGTATTGTTATTTCTCTGTTTCATAACCCTTCATCTAAATATAGAACTCGTGTGTCAGGAACAGAGATTGGAGAGAGCCAAAAATATTCTCCCCTTGGTTTCTTCTTTCATTCATTCTTTTCTTCTTGTTTTGTTTTCCTGAGTTTTTTTTTCGATTTTACTTTTCATTTACCAAAAAAAAAATAAAAAAATAAATAAATAGATAAAATTTTAAAAAAATTAAAGCTGCAAATCGAGAAACAAATGTGGCTTGGCGATGGAAGGGGGAACTTTTCAAGATGTGACGGGCAAGATTTCAAGAAGTTGTAAAATACGGAACTTCGACATTTCTGGGTTGTGTATATGTACGAATGTATATATATATATATATATATATAGAGAGAGAGAGAGAGAGAGAGAGAGAGATTATATTAATATATTTCTCTCTCTCTCTCTCTCTCTCTCTCTCTCTCTCTCTCTCTCTCTATATATATATATATATATATATATATATATATATGGGGCCTGGTTTGCTTTGAATGGAGTGTGCTGTTCCCAGTGTATTGATTTTCTTGGGCAGTATTACGTTTCGAAGACATCTCTTTCTATATTTACCTCTCTTTTGTCTCTCTGTCTCTCCCTTAGTCTTTGTCTCTGTCTGTCTGTCTCTATATTTCTCTCTCAATCTCTTTTTATCTTTCTCTATATCTGCACCTCTCTCTCTCAGTCTCCTTTTCTCTTTCTCTGTCTATCGCTGCACCTCTCTCTCTCTGTGTGTGTCTCTCTGTCTGTCTGTCTGTCTGTCTGTCTGTCTGTCTGTCTGTCTCTCTCTCTCTCTCTCTCTCTCTCACTCTCTCTTCGTTCTGTCTTTTTCCTTCATCCTATATTACCTACTCATAGGTACGGACAAAGGGCTGCAGAGTGAGAGAAAGAGAGACAGGGAGAGAGAGATAGGCGGGGGGACGGAGGGAAGGTATAGAGGATTGTTGAACGCAGAATAATAATCATATACTACGGAATTATGCCCATAATACGGAAACTTGCTATATATAAAATAAAATGACAGGTCAACATTTTTTTTTTTTTAACGATACAATTGTCTTGCAACTTCTCATCCTCTATGCCGGCAATAGCAGATTGGTTCTTTCCTGTTTTGTTTTGTTTTTAGCTATTTTAAAAGTAATTCCGGTTTCGCAATAAACCAGTCAGTCAAACCGCAAACTGCTTTTCTTCTCCTTCTCCTTAGGGCTTCTATTGGCAAGTTTGATTTTTGTTTTATTGAAATTCTTTGGTAGTTGTTGTGTTGGGTTGGTGGGTTTTTTTTTTGGTTTTTTTTTTTTCATTGATATGGATAATTATATAGCGCTTATCCTCGGTCGGAGACCAAGCTCTAAGCGCTTTACAAACACGGGGTCATCTGCACAACAGGCTGCCTACCTGGATAGAGCTGACTGATGGTTTTAAACTCTGGAAGGTTTTTAAACTTTGAGTGGATATCTTAAAGCGGTGACTAGTTTTTATTGCAATTTTTTATACCCTTGAATTGAAGTAGGCATTAACGTGACAATAGCCTTGAGATGGCCTTAGTGGTCGGCGAGGCTCTAAGCACCATAATTTGATTTGATTTGATTTGATCTCTATCCCATCACCCGCTCAGACCTTCTCCCCCCGAGCCCCACCCCCAGGACCCCAAACCTAGCTAGCTAACCCGGCCCATCGTTCTGTTTCAGCTGGAGATGCTACGTCGCCACGGCTGCTACAAGAACGGCAGCACCGTCCCCTCCAGCAGGGACCGGAGGGAGGGGCACACCATCTCCACCCCCGTCACCTCCTCTCCTGCCTCCCACTTCTGGAACGGAGACCACAGTCCTACCCGGCATCACCTGGACGAAAACAGTGCCATGCTCGCCAACGAGTACGGCCCAGTATGATCCACAGGACAAAAGGAAGACAAGGGAAACAGAGAGTGTGGACTGTTGGCTGAAGTGTACGTTTGTTTTCCTGATTTACGGATGCAGTTGATTATGTGAAGTGTGGGCGTGATGAGTCCCTGAGTCTGGAGTTTGGCATGTGCTCCATACGGGTCTCACCAGTATGATCCACAGGACAAAATGAAAACAAGTAAAGAGAAGAAGGAAAACAGAGAGGGTGGATTATTGGTTGAAGTGTACGTTTGTTTCCTGATTTACGGATGCAGTTGATTATATGAAGTGTGGCCGTGGTGAATCCATAAGTCTGGAGTTTGGCATGTGCTCCCTACGGATCTCACCAGCATGATCCACAGGACAAAATGAAAACAACTAAAGAGAAGAAGGAAAACAGAGAGTTTGGACTATTGGTTGAAGTGTACGTTTGTTTCCTGCATTTGATTATGTGAGTGTGAGGTCTGGCCGTGATGAATCCCTGAATCTGGAGTTGGGTATAATAATCATGCTCCATACGGATCCCACCTGGTCCGGATTTTAACATCCTTTTGGGGTGTCTTCTTGTGGCTCTTGTGATTTGCTGGTGTTCTGCGTACCATGCTGTACCATTCGTACTGTGACCGGTGGTCAGTTTATCAGGAAAGGGACTGCTCAAACCGTGACGCATTGCGTGACTGTTTTTTGTTGTTGTGTTGTTTTGTGTGTGTGTGTGTGTGTGTGTGTGTGTGTGTGTGTGTGTGTGTGTGTGAAACCCATAGTGTTTCGCGGATACTGTTGTGACGCACACACGTGTTTTAGTCTGTTGATCCGGAAACAAAATGACTGTCGCCTTTCACATCAACGCGTGGATAGAAATACGAAGATTGATGAAAATCAAACCCAATAAAGTGACTGTAAAAACAACACAACAAGATAAAGTGACAAGGAAACCATGTGTTGTTCAGTCTGTGTCAGTGATTCTTTCCAGTGAACATATGGCGACTTAGTGGTGCTTAAGAAGCACGTTGTGTTCCAAAGAAGGGAGATGCACATCTTAAACACTCTCATTCCATGGTGGGGAGTGTTCCTATGAATATTTCCCCATAGTGGGATTTCACGTGTCTTTATTGTGAAGAGATTTTGCGTCAACGTTGAAAACAATCACACCTCGCAGTGGCCAGGTAACCCGTGTCGGCCTGAAGATTAGGGTTGTTGAAATCATGGCGACACTGAAGCGCACTTTGCTGTGTTTCCTCACGTGATTCGTGCTAGTTAATTCGTCAAGGAACAGTTCAGCAAGAGACGTCGTTCTCTCACCATATCTTCCACGTCTATGTCTTCTGTTGAAAACGAAAAATTGTGAAGCTGTTTCCAATGAGACTCGTGAAAGCGATGTACTTTTAGACGTTAAAACGTGCAAACATCCTATTTGGGATGATCTTTTTTTTTTCCAGGACTGCACGTGCCAGGGACTTTTGTGTGTCGGTACGTTCGGAAAACAGTGATGTGAATGATGCTAGTGGACTCTAACACCCGAGGGACAATCTCAAGTATAAAAACTGTCAATATTTTCCGAGATAATCGTCCAGAGAGAGAGGAAATACCCCCAACGTCTGCGCAAACGAACAACATGCTTTACGCCGTCAACAAAACCAGCAACTGGGAGCGTTGCTTCAGTTTACAATGCACGGGGTGTATGTTGACCCGTGTAATCGACTGCCAGTGGTCTTGTCCACGGTTTCCTCGTATAAACGCCAAACAGTGAAAATTGCACGCACAATACAACACGAAAACACACCAGAACTGGCTCGCATTCGCGCAGGCACAGGCGCGCAAGAAGGTGGACATCCGAAAATCTCTCCACCTCACCCCTGCATGCAGATACGGATTGCAGTGCGGGCGCGCGCGCGCTCGTGTGTGTGTGTGTGTGTGTGCTTGTGTGCGTGTGATTGAGAGAGAGAGAGAGAGAGAGAGAATAACTTTTAAGGTTCATACATATATATACACACCAATTTTCTCATCTTTATGTGTATGTACACCGTTTATCTACGTACCCATCATGACTGCTGATGTGAAAACCACGACTGCACAAAACATCGTATTTCAACCGCTCCGTTCGTCACTCTTAGTCGTAATGTGTGCTTCATATTCGATCAGAAATCTTGCGTATCTTGTGAACAATGCTTTGCTATTTTGCCCGCTCTGTGTGACTTTGAAGTGACCGAATCTTTGATCATTTTCTACCTCTTTTGTTTTGTTATAAATTTTGTCCACTTACATTTGTTTTTGAATTCTGACATGTTGATACATTTTTTAATAGCAGCATATTGACTGGCTGTGATGAATGGGTTAATTGATTCAGTCGGTCAATCGTTCAATTCAGTTCATTCATCAACTTTGTTGACTGTTGAGATTCAAAGTGATAGAGTTCGCGGTGAAGAAGTGTGTGTGTGTGTGTGTGTGTGGTTGTGTGTGTGGATGCGTGTGTGTGTGAGTGCGCACGATTGAGAGAGAGAGAGAGAGAGAGAGAGAGAACAAACGAACGAACGAACGAACGAATGAACGAATGAATCTGTTTTATTGAGGGCAAAAAAAGGGAATAAGCACAAATGGTTTGTTTTCATCCTGCCCTCACGAAAAGGGAAAACATAACAAACACTCAATACAAAAGCATGACATTGCCTGAATAAATTTCAATTCTGTCCCACGAAAAAGTCGAACAACATAAGTACTGGTACATGCACAATTAATTCTTAGAATACAAACAAGAGAAGAAAGAAGGAAGAGACAAGGAGAGAGACACAGAGAGAGAGAGAGAGGGAGGTCTGTTCTTGATGAAGCGGATATTTCACTTTCTCAACGCAATTTATTCAATACTCCTTGTTTTTGTGAATATTGGCACAGACCATGCTGTGGACAGATAATCTTTATCTTGTGTTGCTTACAGCCCAGCCGACCACAGAAGGCCATGTCAAGGCTAAAACGAAAGCTAACCGTAAATAGCGTTTCCATAGAAATCCCTCCGCCTGCCTCCCCGCCCCCCCCACCCCCACCTCCCCCCTCCCCCTCCCCTCCGAAAAACAGAAAGAAAAGAAAGAAAACTTGACAGAACTACAGTCACATTCATGCACATAAACCTAAGACATGCCTTTGGTGTTGACCATTCCTTTAGTCTTTTTTTTCTTTTCTTTTTTTATCAGATGATTAAGAAAACTAACCTGAACATAGCACGTCATAATCATACACAATCAGCACAATTATATATAACAACAGGCATACAAATCACTTGATTGCCAAAGGATGCCTCACATTTTTCCCAGGCGCAAAATGACAGAAAACAACCTTGTAAAAGTGCCCAATTATCAAGCCCAGAAAATGACCCAAAGTATTGAAGGTTTTCTTGAAAAAAAATACGTAAAGGAATAGACGAGAGAAGGAAAGGTGGAAAACCAGAAGCAAAGAAATCAATATGACAGAACAAAATATTTGAGTACAGCCTCTAAGATGTTGAACAGGCAGGATGCTTGCAGCCCCGTTATATTTTCTCTGTTTACCCGTGAATATAAAGTTCCAGTGTTTAATAAAGGAAGATACAGATCTTTGTTTTCGACTGATACTCATGAATTGCTCATATCAGGTGATGATGTTATCTCGATATCACAAACTGGCATTTTGTTTACAAACACGCCTGAATAATTATTTACACAGTGCAGTAGACTCACTCTGATTAAAAATGAACATATCTAAAAGTAATGTTACAGTATTTCGTTAGGGTGGTTATGTAAGCGGCAGCGAAAGATGGATGCACGGCTGTGTTTTGATGCCAGTTGTCAACGTTTATAGATATTGGGGGGGGGGGGGTCTCCACGAGCTTGTTTTTTTGTTTTGTTGGGTTTTTTTTTGTTTTTTGGGTTGTTTTTTTTTTATAAAGATCTAGCAGGTAGGGCCAAAACCGATTCAATTTGCATGATGAAAATGTTCCATATGCCCAATAATATCATTTCTTATTTATTTTCAAGTGGTGCTCAGCCTGTTGTGCAAAATACGGTTTGGAAATTTGGGGCCTAGATAAAGCTGCTGTTCGTTGAGAATCAGTTCATACTTTGCTTTTAAACAGCGTAGGTTTAGACAGATAAACTAATGATTTAGTTTACGGTGAAACAAATCGATAGCTGATATGACTTAGATGGATGCTAGAGGCAGAATGAATTGTGTAACCAAGTCACGCCACTTTTTGTTCGAATATGGTTTTGGTTTTGTCTGGTTGAATGAAGGTGTTGGCAGCATTAAAGCTTTTATTTGTATTTTTCGCCAACGATTGGTTGGTTTTAGATGGCCGAGATGGCCTGGCCATATATATATATATAAACAGTTAAAAGACTTGTTTGTGTTAGAATTTTTACAGTGTGCCTGACCTGAACCTTTGGTGAGCAATATTGATTGACATCAAAAATATATATCGCATCTTATTTCTATGATTTTAGATGCAGAACATGTAATAACAGAAATCTTATCTAGTTCTAATGATCACTTGAGGAGAGTTTATTAAGCCTGAATGAATGTTTTAGAGAACATATATTGTTGAAATTGAATTTACTGATGTCATCCAATTCCACTAAAACTGTTCGAATTTTATCTGTCTTTTTTATCCAGTGCTTAAAAATTTCGAGAAATGTTGGTTGTTCCATATTCAAAAACTGGGTTCAGTCCACATATATTAATTTTGTGTATGATGCGTATTTTACGTCGACATGTGTTGGTATGTGAAGTTCACACAATGTAATGTTCACATGCCCCTTCATAAGAGGCCTGGGCCTAGTACCTATACATGAATAAACCTCTCCCCCTCTCTCTCTCTCTCTCTCTCCTTCAAACAGTCCAGTTCTGTTTCTGTGTCAAAGCCTTCTATGAAGGGATTGTTGGTCAAACTCCATGATGAACTATTAATGTGCGTTTATCTTTATCGGATTTGGTGTTCACTAAAATACAATAAAGAGCTCCGAATTTCTCTTTGTTCTCTCTCTGTCTCTCTCTCTCTGTCTCTCTGTCTCTCTCTCTCTCTCTCTCTCTCACCTGCACACACACACACACACACACACGAGGTCTGCCACGATCTTTTTAGACATGTCGGAAAACACAAGTGACTGGGTTTGATTTCTGTAAGCACCATTTGCAGTATATAGAAGCAACACTGATTTGTCCACCAGCTCTGTCATGTAGTGAAGAGAAGCATCGTTTATTTCTCAAATAACGAAAACGGGCATCTGTATGTCAAAAAGTATGCTGCATGCGAAAATAGGGCAGAACGAAAGGTCATATAGGCCTGTAACTGCAATTATCCACATCGGACGTAAAGTAGTGAGTTTAGTAGTATAAAAAACAAACTGGTTTCGTCACAGTTTGTGTGTGTGTGTGTGTGTCTGCGTGTGTGATTCTGTCTGCCTGTTTGCGTGAATGTGTCAGAGCGTATATGATTACCCATATTTGTGTGTTTCGGAGAAAGTCAAGTTTACTTGGATGATTTGTTAATTGTCCATTTTCCTGCACGCTCGATATTGTCTTTTCGTGTTCCAGCCGCAGTTTGCTCACCGAATTCTGATTGCTCATTATTTGTTCAAAGTGATGAGAGACAGAGACAAAGACAGACAGATAGATGGAAGCGCGGCACCCTTTGTTAGAATGTTATTTCTACAGGGCCAGTGTGTTGTTTCTGTTTTGTTATAATTTCATCATTGTATGTGTATACATGCACATGCATCTCTGACTGTCTCTCGCTCTTCCCACTCCTGATCTCTGTCTCTCCCTCCTTCTCTCACTACCCAGTTTCTGTCTCTCTTCTCTGTCTCTCTGTCTGTCTCTCTCACTGTCTCTCTCTCTTTCTTTTTTTTCTTTTTTCTCTCCCCAGTCACTGGGCAAATCTCAGGAACGTTTTATGTTGTATGTACAGTTGAAGCTCCATTTTTTGGAACTCAGATTTACTTGTTTTCGATTTCAAAGCACTTGCAAAGCGACTTTAATTGTGTACAAAATTTGCCATTATGTTGGCATATCATTTCAACCTGTTGACGTCGGCAGAACATTTACTTGCGATTGTTTATTTAAAGCGCCGTGTCAACGGATAATTGGTTCCTTTATCTAGTCTATTGTTGGCTTTTTTTTTAATGCTTAATCAAAATGGAGTCTTGTAATCGCGTTGTCTTTGCTTGCATTAAAAATGATGTGTTTTTTTTGTTGTTGTTTTTGTCGTCGTTTCCCTGTTGATATACGTACGTGGATGCATACCTACGTGTGAATGCATGTGCGTGTGTTGATGTGGATGTGCGCGTGCGTGCGTGCATGCTTGTGTGTGTGTGTGTGTGTGTGTGCGAGCGTGCGTGCTTTTGTGTGTGTGCATGATCATGCACACACACACACACACACACACACAAAAACAACTTTCTCTCACACACACACACACACACACACACGCACGCACGCACACATACACGCACACATACACACACACACACACACACACACAACAAAGAGAGAGAGAGATAGAATTAATCTCCATCCTGTCGTAAATTGCTAGATTTGTACTAAAATACTCCTTTGTTTGTTCTCTCTCTCTCTCTCTCTCTCTCTCTCTCTCTCTCTCTGTATTTCTCTCTGTGTCTGCCTCGCTCAATAGTAGGTTATACATAGTAATGACAATAATATGAATTACAATATTGTCTACAAATGCAGGTATTGTAATGCAAGAAGAACATCGTGAGGCATACTATAGTTTATGTCTTCTTGAATCCTTCGCATTTGATCACAGCGTTTGTGTAAAAGGCAAACGATTTTTATTTTATTAACGGTTGCGATAATACCACACTGCGTACAATTAGAAACAGACATAATCATCATCATCGATGCACACTATTTATTTCAAAGTCGGCACAGGCAAATGTCTAATACTAATTCAGATCAGTCCCTATCAGAGTCAGGTCTTGGACAGTTATCCACATGGGTCGCTTCATAATCTTTATCAATCTCTAACATAAATTATTGAAGCTTCATTTATAAAGTCAAATACTTTGTATACTTTTTAACAGTACATTCAAAAACACTTTTGTGAAATAGCCATTCACAATCAAATGAAACATGTGACTACGTGTAGCCAACTTAACAGAACGTACACACCGGTTCTAATAAACGCACCTTGCAAAAGACTTAACTGTTCAGCAGGTAATCTCTCGCTCACACCAGTGGATGACACTCTCACACAGGACAGTTCTTTATATTATCAAAACCAGTGAATCCCTGTTCTCAAATCATGCAGCCACCAGATAGATCGAGACGCTTGAGATGATGTATTGTTGATAAGCAACTAACTGCAGCTGGCTTTTGAGCAAGATTTTCATGCACAGCTGTTGTCAATACTAATTTGAAAGTGGTGACAGCACAAACTGAAAATATCAGTGTGGTGAACTGTGGTGCCAGGACTTGTCATGGAGCATGCAGCATTTGAGGAGGGATCGTTTATTTTATTTTATTTTTTAATCATTACCCATGCTAACGTGTTTCATTTGATTTCACGCCTTATTGATGTACAGTGTGATAAAGAACTGTTTGTTCGACCAGCCGCCGTGGGGAAGTGGCTTTCGTCACGAACTGATGACTGAGGAGGGGGGGGGGAGGTGTGTGTGTGTGGGGAGGGGGGGGGGGTTCGCAGGTTCAGGCCAAGTCAGATGGGAATAAAGGAAATATGTTTGATGAAAATAAGGGGGACTTCCCACGCTTTCTCACAAAGTGCCCCCCAAATTCTCGCAATTGAGTGAAAACGTAGGAGGTGAACGACCACACTTTCTCACAATCCCACGATTTCTTTCAAAGTGAAGAGAGAGATCGTGGGATTTCGAGAAATCGTTGTTTTACAAGGTTTCGTTTTTTCGGCCCCATGGCCAGCTTCTACCCGGAGTGATGTGTACTGTGAACTGAAATGGGATGATTGGGACCACACAATAGAGAATCGTCACACACATCACGGACGCGCGTTTGTGAGTGTTGCTCAATGTTTCTGACCAACAACGTAGCTGTGTGTATCTTTCAGACAGACTGATGCCGGGATTAGTATGAAAGGAAGCGTCAAGTACAGCCTTGTCCCATAGTGCCACACATAAACGGACCTTTGTAACAGCATCACACCATCATTCGTATATACATTTACCTGTTGAATGAATTTCATGGAGATATATAAATGCTTACCTTACATTTAGTCTAAGAAGCGATAGTTACAGTAAACTTAGTTACACGTTCCTCACACAACAGTCACCTGAACTGTAAGCGCATCGTTAATTTCTATGTCATTTTCTACGTCTCAGGGCTACATGAGCAAACAGTTCCCGAATGTTGTGTCGAAAGCGCGGAGAATTGTACGCGTACAGATAGGGATTGACACAAGACTTCAGCCACAGCAGCCAGACAAAAAACTCAAAGAGATCCCCGTTGACGCAGTCCTCACAGAAAGCCATGATAATGGTCGAAACGGAGAAGGGCAACCAGCACACCACGAGGGCCACAACAAGACATATCAGGATCACGGCCACTTTTCGTCCTCGTTTCAGTTTTTCCTGTGCTTTGTTTTGATCTCTTGTCCGTCTAGGTTCGGGTAAAGGACGAGGCATTTGTGATGGACTGGCTATGATCGAAGTTTTATGTTGTTGGCATCCTGATACACTGCTAGGAAGTCTTGAATCATCTGAGTCGTTGCTTGGTATTTCAGGGCATGGCGTCAACATCTGTGGTTTCATTACAGTTACCAAATTGGACGAATCGGAGTCAGACGTATTCCGAGCTGACTGCTCCTTCGGTGTTGACCTGTTACTGATTGATAACTGGCTCTGTGAAACTGAGTTTTTTCTAAACCTTCTCCGGTTCTGCACGAATGTTATTTCACTGGCTTCAGTGTACGCCACACTTTGTTCTGCAGTTCGCGCTTCAAACCCCTGGTTTGGACAGGTTTTCCTTCTCTTTCTCCACGCCACGTACAAGAGGGTGTTGATGACGCACAAAGACACAAAGGGCACAGAGAAGCCGATGATTTCTGTGGTCACAACGTAGGGCGGATTGTCTTCAAACTCCAGTTGGCAGTCATCGGCAGGGACAATGGAGTAACCTCTGATCTCATCCCACAGCAGGATGGCTGGCGAGTACAACATGAAGGAACAGATCCAGCAAATAGTCAGCTTTACATAGGCCCGTTTCCGTGTCTCTACAACCTGTAAAGGAATGAAATCATCTCATATAAATTCACCTTGCTTTTGTATCAGAAAAAAACAACAATAATATGTTTCAAATCTAGTAATGTTTCCAATAAACGAATGGTTTAGAGCCAGTGCAGTTTCAACCCGCAAAATTACGGTTTTGGAAAAATCGTACACGGACGAATCTTTTTTACATAACGTTTAATAGGAAATGGCTTATCAAAACAGCTGGACAACGATAGCTCTCCGCTTGATAACTTCACAGTGGTCAGTATGTACTTACAATGTGGCCATTCAGTATCGGAGTTTAGAATGTCTATTTAATTATATACATGTTCGATTGGAACTGTATGAGTACATTCGCAGAATCAATCACAAAGGTAACAATAAAACTAATGAATAAAAGATGGTTTAACTTAACAAATACCACGTTTCTGCTTGAAGTACGTACGGGTCACTGTATTACACACTTTTAAATCGAACAACTCATTCGCATTGAAAGACTGGGCAGAGATGAAGAAGAAAAAGGACAGGATTTGATTTTCCGAGAGCATTGAATCTGTGGGAGTTAACCTGTTCAAACCAGGAGACTCTTTCCATGTAGAAAGAAATTAAGGTGGTTGTCGATCTCCAGTATGCCACGACCAGGACTGACACAGTGCCTGGAAGCACAGCCCGGACTCTGACCTGGTGAGATAAGGTAAAACCAGCGCACAACTCGGGTCCCCATCCCTCTTACAGCTATGATCGTCTCATTGAAAAGCCTGGTTGCCTTTTCCTGCTTGGTGGTCTAATGAAATAACCTAAGCTTGAAAAACAAAAAGGGCTTAGAATGAATCGATTAAAACCCGAGTGCTCACACACAGGTCAAAAGAATACATCTTTCATCACCAGTGTGAGAACGAAGATAAAAACTATATTGATAATGATTGGAGAGAGTCTCTGGAGTCTCTGAAGCCTCTGGAGCCAAGTACGGAAGAAACGCGAGACACATCTATTTCCTTTGAAAGCCATGTTGCCGCAGCAGTTATTAAGACCACGTGTTTCACTGCAGATTTGAACAGATTCAAGACTGACGAGGAGAGCAGTGGTGAGGAAGAGAAGAACAGAGATGATATTTTATGACGGTGCTCGAAATGAAGTCCTTTGAGAAAAGAGAGCACAAAAACACATCTCGAGCAGCAGTGTGCATTGATGATATGGCTTCCTGTAAGGTCATCACTTGGGCCAAAGCTACGTGATTAGAGTCGCCAGAGAAGGATGGGGTACCCAGAGGGTGGTGGATTACATGGCTGTTTTGTGTACCTTAAGTGTTGAATCTGGCAGCCTAATGAAATGGCGATTTGGGCGAAAGATTATGAGCCAGATAGAATCTGGAGATCAGTTTCAGTTTCTCAAGGAGGTAGTCACTGTGTTCGGACAAAGCCATGTAAGTTGACCACATCTGCAGGGCAGATGCCTAACCAGCGCATAACCCAACGCCGATAGGCATTGAGTGAATGCTTATAATTATATTTGTGTACCTATCAGTGTGGATTTCAACATGATTTTGCCAGAGGAAGGCTCTCTCGTTGTCATGGGTTCTTTGTTCAGTGCGCCAATTGACCTTGGTTTATCGTCTCGTCCGAATGACAAGGCGTTCAGTCAAACTTGAGAGAAAGGGCGGGAGCGGGATTCGAACCCACATCCTCACGGACTCTCTGTATTATTGGCAGCCGAGCGTCTTAACCATTCTACCACCTTCCTCCTAAATCTGGGGTGGTTATATGGGTTGGTGAACATGGGAAACATCAGTCAAGCCCAGCCCACGCCTCCAGTGGGAAGAGAGAACACACAGCAGGAAGCAGCAACTGGGGGCATAGGTTTTAAATACTGCGGTGCTGGAAGGAGAGGAACTTGACGTGGAGGTTATGAAAGGCGTTTCATGTGCACAATTGGGGTTTTTGTTTTACGCCAGACTGCATCGCATTTTTACTTGTGTCTAGAATTGATCTGAGGTCGGGTTCTATGTCTTAGCATCGGCTGTGTACTCTTACGAGACGGGTAAAAAACAAATCGGTGTCAGTCTTCTGTAACTGTAGTTCATGGTACAGTATGTGTGTTTCAAAACAATTTAATGAAACAAAATATTGTAGGACTCAAAGCTATCATGCTTGTCAAGGACTGTTGCGAACAGAACCATGACAAAATACAGAACAAAAACTTGTGTATCAAAATCAAAGGTACAGACGGGAAAGGAATTATGTGTTTTTGAGTGTCGATCTAACTGATTGATTACGAAAGGATTGTTTACATACGCTGTTCTTGACACACAAAAGAGTACTGGTGAAACTGAGGTTGCAAGCGGCAAAGTCACTGTTACAGAACTCTCTGTATGCCATGACCACTTAGTATCATGTTATAGCAATGGCATGTTTCATTTGAGTGGTATAGGATTTCTACGATGTATGTGAGCATAATACAGGATGCGATAATAATCTAATAAATGACAATGACACGAAGTTGGAAATTTGCCACACTGCACGTTGTTGACGAAACGAAAGAAAGAAAAAAACAACCTCTGCAAAGTCTGTCGACAGCTGTAGTGTACATAAACAAACCATCATGTGGGAAATTAAAGTTCACTTCAGCATGAACACTTAAGTTTTGATTAATACACCACAGCGTCTGTTAATACAATTACATTAAATACAGTTCGAAAACATGAATCACTCGCCATCATCAAAAACTGTTTACTGTTAAAATAAGGTTAATAAGATTAACTCATAGTAACAACGACAAAAATCACAATATTTGTATCGTATTTCAATTCAGTTCCTAGCTAGATTAGTTCTTTATGGGAGAATTGACTCAGGTTTCAGTCCATGTAAAAGGAAAGCTTACAAAACCAATTACCGATATAAACTACATTTTCAACAAATATAAATGTACATACTTTTCATACTCAGTTTACATAATTAAAAAAAAAATGTTCGGCACAATCACACCACGTTTGGTTCATAATTCGAATCATATGCCAAACCCGTTGTCAACGTGAACATTATACAGCGAGCACATTTTGGGTTCATCATTTTTTACTTCTCGGTACAACATGAGCAAACAATTCCCGGATGTTGCGCCGAAAGCGCGGAGAATTGTACGCGTACAGATAGGGATTAACACAAGACTTCAGCCACAGCAGCCACATAAAGAACTCAAACAGATCTCCGTTGACACAGTCATCACAGAAAGCCATGATAATGGTCGCAACGGAGAAGGGCAACCAGCACACCACGAGGACCACAACAAGACATATCAGGATCATGGCCACTTTTCGTCCTCGTTTCAGTTTCTCCTGTGCTTTGTTCCGATTGGTCTTTATCTTCCTAGATTTGGGTGCCTGGGAATTTGTGCAGTCTGCCTGTGAAGGGAGTGTCACTTGATTGGTTAAGGCCAAAGCTGTGTGTGGTTGGCATCCTGACACATTGCCAGGAAACCTCGAATCATCAGTGGTGTTGCTTGGTATTTCAGGACACGGCGCCAACATCTGTGGTTTCATAACAATTTCCGGAATGGGCGAATCGGGATCAGACCTTTTCCGAGCTGTGAATTGTATCACAGCTGACCTCATACTTGCTGAACACTGACTCTGTGAAACTGAGTTCTTTCTAAACCTTCTCCAGTTCTGCATGAATGTTACTTCACTGGCTTCCGTGTATGCAACGCTTTGGTCTACAGTTTGCGCTTCAAATCCCTGGTTCAGTCCCGGTTTTGGACAGGTTTTCCTTCTCTTTCTCCACGCCATGTACAACAGGGTGTTGATGATGCAGAGAGAGACAAAGGGCACAGAGAAACTGACGATTTCCGCAAAGACAACGAACAGATGATCGTGAAACTCCAGTCTGCAGTCATCGGAAGGAACAACGGAGTAACCTCTGATCTCATCCCACAAGAGGATTGCAGGCGAGTACAACAGGAAGGCAAAGATCCAGCAAATAGTCAGCTTTGCATAGGCCCGTTTTCGTGTCTCTACCACCTGTAAAATAACAACAGAATCACACAGAACCTATTATTTTTGTTCAGTAAGCTTATCAGGAAATGATATCATGTTTCACATCAAGTGCCTTTTCTGATAAGTGAATGGTATAAAGCCTGTCTGGTATAACCTTATCCAAAAAAATGTTGCCACAGTTTATTCATTTTAAGTTGTTATCAAGAATAACACCTTATGTAGATAGAGCTTGGTATAGATAGATATTTCCCTCTACGTTACCTTTATATACAGTGGTCAGTCTGATCAGTATCATGAACTCCATCTGAGCTATTTGCAGATTAACTAGTTTTGGTTTGCTTAAATGCATCCGCATAAAACAAACAACCCCATAAATAAAGAAATAATGTGGTCAGAAAGTAATTATCATTCTGCTAGACTGTAAGCGCATCGTTAATTTCTATCTGTCATTTTCCACGTCTCAGTGCTACATGAGCAAACAGTTCCCGAATATTGTGTCGAAAGCGCGGAGAATTGTACGCGTACAGATAGGGATTGACACAAGACTTCAGCCACAGCAGCCAGAAAAAAAACTCAAAGAGATCCCCGTTGACGCAGTCCTCACAGAAGGCCATGATAATGGTCGAAACGGAGAAGGGCAACCAGCACACCACGAGGGCCACAACAAGACATGTCAGGATCATGGCCACTTTTCGTCCTCGTTTCATTTTTTCCTGTGCTTTGTTTTGATCTCTTGTCCGTCTAGGTTCGGGTAAAGGACGAGGCATTTGTGATGGACTGGCTATGATCGAAGTTTTATGTTGTTGGCATCCTGATACACTGCTAGGAAGTCTTGAATCATCTGAGTCGTTGCTTGGTATTTCAGGGCATGGCGTCAACATCTGTGGTTTCATTACAGTTACCAAATTGGACGAATCGGAGTCAGACGTATTCCGAGCTGACTGCTGCTTCGGTGTTGATCTGTTACTGATTGATAACTGGCTCCGTGAAACTGAGTTTTTTCTAAACCTTCTCCAGTTCTGCACGAATGTTATTTCACTGGCTTCAGTGTACGCCACGCTTTGTTCTGCAGTTCGCGCTTCAAACCCCTGGTTTGGACAGGTTTTCCTTCTCTTTCTCCACGCCACGTACAAGAGGGTGTTGATGACGCACAAAGACACAAAGGGCACAGAGAAGCCGATGATTTCTGTGGTCACAACGTAGGGCGGATTGTCTTCAAACTCCAGTCTGCAGTCATCGGCAGGGACAATGGAGTAACCTCTGATCTCATCCCACAGCAGGATGGCTGGCGAGTACAACATGAAGGAACAGATCCAGCAAATAGTCAGCTTTACATAGGCCCGTTTCCGTGTCTCTACAACCTGTAAAGGAATGAAATCATCTCATATAAATTCACCTTGCTTTTGTATCAGAAAAAAACAACAATAATATGTTTCAAATCTAGTAATGTTTCCAATAAACGAATGGTTTAGAGCCAGTGCAGTTTCAACCCGCAAAATTACGGTTTTGGAGAAATCGTACACGGACGAATCTTTTTTACATAACGTTTAATAGGAAATGGCTTATCAAAACAGCTGGACAGCGATAGTTCTCCACTTGATAACTTCACAGTGGTCAGTATGTACTTACAATGTGGTCATTCAGTATCAGAGTTTAAAATGTCTAATTAATTATATACATGTTCGTTTTGATCCGTATGAGTACATTCGCAGAATCAATCACAAAGGTAACAATAAAACTAATGAATAAAAGATGGTTTAACTTAACAAATACCACGTTTCTGCTTGAAGTACGTACGGGTCACTGTATTACACACTTTAAAATCGAACAACTCATTCGCATTGAAAGACTGGGCAGAGATGAAGAAGAAAAAGGACAGGATTTGATTTTCCGGGTGCATTGAATCTGTGGGAGTTAACCTGTTCAAACCAGGAGACTCTTTCCATGTAGAAAGAAATTAAGGTGGTTGTCGATCTCCAGTATGCCACGCCCAGGTTTGACACAGTGCCTGGAAGCACAGCCCGGACTCTGACCTGGTGAGATGACGTAAAACCAGCGCACAACTCGAGTCCCTAACCCTCTTACAGCTATGATCGTCTCATTGAAAAGCCTGGTTGCCTTTTCCTGCTTGGTGGTATAATGAACTAGCCTAAACTTGAAAGACACAAAGGGCTTAGAATGAATCGATTAAAAACCGAGTGCTCACACACAGGTCAAAAGAATACATTTTTCATCACCAGTGTGAGAACGAAGACAAAAACTATGTTGCAATGATTGGAGAAAGTCTCTGAAGCCTCTGGAGCCAAGTGCGGAAGAAACGCGAAACACAGCTGTTTCCTTTGAAAGCCATGTTGCCGCAGCAGTTATTAAGACCACATGTTTCACTGCAGATTTGAACAGACTCAAGACTGACGAGGAGAGCAGTGGTGAGGAAGAGAAGAACAGAGATGAGATTTTATGACAGTGCTCGAAATGAAGTCCTCTGAGAAAAGAGAGCACAAAAACACATCTCGAGCAGCAGTGTGCATTGATGATATGGCTTCCTGTAAGGTCACAACTCGGGCCAAAGCTACGTGATTAGAGTCGCCAGAGAAGGATGGGGTACCCAGAGGGTGGTGGATTACATGGCTGTTTTGTGTACCTTAAGTGTTGAATCTGGCAGCCTAATGAAATGGCGATTTGGGCGAAAGATTATGAGCCAGATAGAATCTGGAGATCAGTTTCAGTTTCTCAAGGAGGTAGTCACTGTGTTCGGACAAAGCCCTGTAAGTAGACCACATCTACAGGGCAGATACCTAACCAGCGCATAACCCAACGCCCATAGGCATTGAATGAATGCTTATAATTATATTTGTGTACCTATCAGTGTGGATTTCAACATAATTATGCCAGAGGAAGGCTCTCTCGTTGTCATGGGTTCTTTGTTCAGTGCGCCAAGTGACCTTGGTTTATCGTCTCGTCCGAATGACAAGACGTTCAGTCAAACTTGAGAGAAAGGGCGGGAGCGGGATTCGAACCCACATCCTCACGGACTCTATTATTGGTAGCTGAGCGTCTTAACCATTCTACCACCTTCCCCCTAAATCTGGAGTGGTTATATGGGTTGGTGAACATGGGAAACATCAGTCAAGCCCAGCCCACGCCTCCAGTGGGAAGAGAAAACACACAGCGGGAAGCAGCAACTGGGGGCATAGGTTTTAAATACTGCGGTGCTGGAAGGAGAGGAACTTGACGTGGAGGTTATGAAAGGCGTTTCATGTGCACATTTGGGGTTTTTGTTTTACGCTAGACTGCATCGCATTTTTACTTGTGTCTAGAATTGATCTGAGGTCGGGTTCTATGTCTTAGCATCGGCTGTGTATTCTTACGAGACGGGTAAAAAACAAATCGGTGTCAGTCTTCTGTAACTGTACTTCATGGTACAGTATGTATGTTTCAAAACAATTTAATGAAACAAAATTATGTAGGACTCAAAGCTATCATGCTTGTCAAAGACTATTGCGAACAGAACCATGACAAAATACAGAACAAAAACTTGTGTATCAACATCAAATGTACAGACTGGAAAGAAATTATGTGTTTTTTGAGTGTCGATCTAACTGATTGATTACAAAAGGATTGTTTACATACGCTGTTCTTGACATACAAAAGAGTACTGGTGAAACTGAGGTTTCAAGCGGCAAAGTCACTGTTACAGAACTCTCTGTATGCCATGACCACATAGTGTCATGTTATAGCAATGGCATGTTTCATTTGAGTGGTATAGGATTTCTACGATATATGTGAGCATAATACATGATGCGATAATAATCTAATAAATGACAATGACACGAAGTTGGAAATTTGCCACACTGCACGTTGTTAACGAAACGAAAGAAAGAAAAAAACAACCTCTGCAAAGTCTGTCGACAGCTGTAGTGTACATAAACAAACCATCATGTGGGAAATTAAAGTTCACTTCAGCATGAACACTTAAGTTTTGATTAATACATCACAGCGTCTGTTAATACAATTGCATTAAATACAGTTCGAAAACATGAATCACTCACCATCATCAAAAACTGTTTACTGTTAAAATAAGATTAATAAGATTAACTCATAGTAACAAGGACAAAAATCACAATATTTGTATCGTATTTCAATTCAGTTCCCAGCTAGATTAGTTCTTTATGGGAGAATTGACTCAGGTTCCAGTCCATGTAAAAGGAAAGCTTACAAAACCAATTACCGATATAAACTACATTTTCAACAAATATAAATGGACATATTTTTCATTCTCAGTTTACATAATTTAAAAAAAAATGTTCTGCACAATCACACCACGTTTGTTTCATAATTCGAATCATATGCCAAACCCGTTGTCAATGTGGACATTATACAGCGAGCACATTTTGGGTTCATCATTTTTTACTTCTCGGTACAACATGAGCAAACAATTCCCGGATGTTGTGCCGAAAGCGCGGAGAATTGTATGCGTACAGATAGGGATTAACACAAGACTTCAGCCACAGCAGCCACGTAAAGAACTCAAACAGATCTCCGTTGACACAGTCATCACAGAAAGCCGTGATAATGGTCGCAACGGAGAAGGGCAACCAGCACACCACGAGGACCACAACAAGACATATCAGGATCATGGCCACTTTTCGTCCTCGTTTCAGTTTCTCCTGTGCTTTGTTCCGATTGGTCTTTATCTTCCTAGATTTGGGTGACTGGGAATTTGTGCAGTCTGCCTGTGAAGGGAGTGTCACTTGATTGGTTAAGGCCAAAGCTGTGTGTGGTTGGCATCCTGACACATTGCCTGGAAACCTCGAATCATCAGTGGTGTTGCTTGGTATTTCAGGACACGGCGCCAACATCTGTGGTTTCATAACAATTTCCGGAATGGGCGAATCGGGATCAGACCTTTTCCGAGCTGTGAATTGTATCACAGCTGACCTCATACTTGCTGAACACTGACTCTGTGAAACTGAGTTCTTTCTAAACCTTCTCCAGTTCTGCATGAATGTTACTTCACTGGCTTCCGTGTATGCAACGCTTTGGTCTACAGTTTGCGCTTCAAATCCCTGGTTCAGTCCCGGTTTTGGACAGGTTTTCCTTCTCTTTCTCCACGCCATGTACAACAGGGTGTTGATGATGCAGAGAGAGACAAAGGGCACAGAGAAACTGACGATTTCCGCAAAGACAACGAACAGATGATCGTGAAACTCCAGTCTGCAGTCATCGGAAGGAACAACGGAGTAACCTCTGATCTCATCCCACAAGAGGATTGCAGGCGAGTACAACAGGAAGGCAAAGATCCAGCAAATAGTCAGCTTTGCATAGGCCCGTTTTCGTGTCTCTACCACCTGTAAAATAACAACAGAATCACACAGAACCTATTATTTTTGCTCAGTAAGCTTATCAGGAAATGATATCATGTTTCACATCAAGTGCCTTTTGTGATAAGCGAATGGTTTAGAGCCTGTCTGGTATAACCTTATCCAAAAAAATGTTGCCACAGTTTATTCATTTTAAGTTGTTATGAAGAATAACGCCTTATGTAGATAGAGCTTGGTATAGATAGATATTTCCCTCTACGTTACCTTTATATACAGTGGTCAGTCTGAATTCAGTATCATGAACTCCATCTGAGCTATTTGCAGATTAACTAGTTTTGGTTTGCTTAAATGCATCCACATAAAACAAACAACCCCATAAATAAAAGAAATAATGTGGTCAAAAAGTAATTATCATTCTGCTAGACGCTGTTTTTGTTTGTTTTTGTTGAAGTCGAACGACTAAGTCGTATTTAAAGACTGAGATAGAATGCTTTGGTAGAGAGTAGCTTGATCGTTATCTATTGAATGGCACCGCTAATAAAATGTGATTGTTATGTAAGAGAGCACCGAAAATAAAAGCCAAAGCAGGAATATGGATAAAATGGCAAGGTAGAAACCGCTGGAAGCTTATGCAAAGGCTGCATTTTTTTATGCCGGGAGAGAAAGGGCACGATCCCCCAAGCGGGGTAACGTAGTAGAATCCATGAAATTAGGCACGCTTATTGGAGTAACCAAGGCAACAAAACACATGTCTTCGTGACCGACGGAACGAAAAAAAAAGTTTAAAAAAAGGTACAGTTTGTAGCATAGATGTTGAAGAAGGAGCTGTCGAAAGACACAGGAAATTAACGTGGAGGTTACGAAGACCGTCTTGTGTATACACACACATTCATATACATATATACATTTTCTTTTTTCTTTTTCTTCAACAAATATGATATCCTGATCTATCTCCTTATAACGAACTTAGGAGCGTGTGTTATTGGCGTGATAAGTGAAAGATCGATACCGATCTGAACACAGTGCATACCCAAAATCAGACCTTAGAAGTTCAGAAAGACTGACTTGGGGCCATTCTGTGTATCAAGAACTTTACTGCAAACAAGGATGAAAAAGAAAGAAAAACACGAGAACGAAACCAAGAAGAAGAAAAAATCACACGCATTTGGAAAGAAGCTCACTCATACATGCACGTGTGTGTGTGTGTGTGTGTGTGTGTGTGTGTGTTCACCGAGATATTTCATTGATGATGTAAAGACTATTTACCTGCGCCGTACTTGTATTTGTACTTGTATTTCTTTTTATCACAACAGATTTCTCTGTGTGAAATTCGGGCTGCTCTCCCCAGGGAGAGCGCGTCGCTATACTACAGCGCCACCCATTTTTGTGTATTTTTTTTCCTGCGTGCAGTTTTGTTTTTTCCTATCGAAGTGGATTTTTCTACAGAATTTTGCCAGGAACAACCCTTTTGTTGCCGTGGGTTCTTTTACGTGCGCTAAGTGCATGCAGCACACGGGACCTCGGTTTATCGTCTCATCCGAATGACTAGCGTCCAGACCAACACTCAAGGTCTAGTGGAGGGGGAGAAAATATCGGCGGCTGAGCCGTGATTCGAACCAGCGCGCTAAGATTCTCTCGCTTCCTAGGCGGACGCGTTACCTCTAGGCAACTGGAGACAAGAGAGAAGTGATCCAACCAAGGTTAGATATTTACACTGCTATACCACTGACTACTTGATTCACTCGTGCAGGCATACCCACACCAACACCTACACCTGTACACACCCACACATCCAAACACAACTACCATTCCACCCCACACCACCACACATGCCTCCATACACAGAAGATGGGACTGAACTCTTAATTACACTCTTAGCAGTTTAATTAACTGGGCCTATTGTCCATACCGTAGATGAGCAAATATTCAAGGTATTCAAAGGACTAACAATTTCATCATCAAATTACAAGTATCTAGTGTGATTTTTCAGATTGATATGACACCTTATTATTCAAACCGGGTCACTGTGGTATAAGCAACTGTGCACATCAAAGGCTATCATGACATGATTTTGCAAAACGTTTGGCAAACAGCCTAATTTCTGACGCAAGTAACTTTTTTTTTCTGAAAAGTGCTGTTCCCTGAAGTTCTTGCACACAGGGCTGATTTCTAATTCATTGTTCTAAACATATTCACGAGACAAAGAAGAGCTGTCTCTTTTTGATTCTCTGTGAAACCAAACTGGTGTACTTTAAACTGGGAAACACACAAACAGGCAAGCGTTCCTTTGATTTACTATTGTTACATGTCGTGAAAAAAAACAAGGTTATACAGGAATGAGGACTTTTTTGAGTACTTGGTGTGTCTGCCATTGCTACAAATGCTTCTGACCATAATCGTTGTAGCACATCGCTGTCTTGAATATTTTAGCTCATGTCTACACAAATTTGAATTTTCAAAAATGCGTTTTTCAAAAAGGGAAATACAATGGCTGTGGTGATATTACATTGCGTACAATTCTAAAGAGGACATAAGCATCATCATCATCATCATCATAAAAAAAGTATTTTAGCTAGAATGACAATGACATAATCATACTGAAATTATCAGAATTCATATTAGCCATTTGTGATATAATTTTTCATGCGATGATTGAAAGCAGATTTCAGTTCTTTATAGAAAGTTTACACAACAAATTACTGGTTTGAAAATTACAACGGACATGTTGTTCATAACGTTACTGCTTTGCTGTGAATAAAATGAAAACACTTTATAAACGTTGGAAGTTTCAAGTTTTAATACCAATACCAGTGTGATTTCACTCAGTCTGTAAAAATGCATGATATCAAACAACAATTTTTTAATGATATTATATATACACATGCTCATTGCACAAATATAACAGAATTGAAGAATGTCTGATTCAGCGAGAAATTCTATTCCCGCCGTTAGGGTTGTCACAGGACAGAAAGATGAGAAAATAATAAATCTGAATAGGTCATAATACAAGACGACATAAGAGATGTGATTGGCCGCACTACAAAAAAAAATATGCTTCTGATCCAGCATGTTCTGATCTGGACATGAGAACACATGGTAGAATGCAAAATTTCAAACAGTAGTTATTCACCAAAAGCAATGTCCACACACTTCTCTTTATTCATCGCTAAACTCGAAACGAGTCTAAGACGTGTTCTCAATAGAGTGAACTTTCTTTTGTCAAACTTCATGGGTATTTATATGACTCGGAAGAAAAGTGAGGCATCCTAACAAGTAAACCTCGCAACGATTTGAATTAACCCATGCTAAAAGGTAGTACCAGTGTCAATCCTGCTTCCTTCATTTTTTCAGTCTCTTTAAGAAATGAGCAAAAATTTCCTGAAAGTTGTGGCGAAAGCGCGGTGAGTTGCATGCGTACAGAAAGGGGTTGAAAGCAGACTTCATCCACAGCAGCCAGTTGAAAGCTTCGTACAGATCTTCACTGATACATTCCTCACATACAGCTACAAGAATGGTTGTGACGGAATAGGGTAACCAACAGATCACAAGGGCCACAACAAGACCCGTTAGGATCACAACCATCCTTCTCTCTCGTTTCAGTTTTTCTTGTGCTTTCTTTTGGTTCAACTTCCGCTTTGTTTTGGGTACGTGGGAATTCGTGGAGTCTGTCCGAGAAGGAACGGAATGTTGCTGTAAGACTGAAGAGGGCAGTGGTTTGGTGGCTACGTTGGCAACCGCGGTGTTGTTGCTTGATGTTGTTGACGTCAACAGTTCTGGTTTCATTACAATTTCGGCATCAGGTGAATCAGGGTCGGACCTAGCCTTAGGTGAGTGGTGTATTACTGTTGACGTCACACAGGTTGATACCTGATTACTTGAATCTGAACTTTTCCCAGACACTCTCAGATTTCGCCCGAATGTTGTCGCAGTAGCTTCACTGACTTCAGCGCTCGATTCCACAGTAGTTGCTACCAAACCCTGGTTTGAACCCCCAACTGGAGCAGTTTTCCTTCTCTTCCTCCACGCTATAAACAACAGTGTGTTGATGATGCTCAGAGAGACAAAGGGCACAGAGAAGCTGATGATTTCCGTGATCAGAACAAAGGGCAAGTTTTCGTAAAACTCCACATCGCAGTCGTCGGAAGGAATGACGGAGTGACCGCGGACTACATCCCACAGCAGGATGGCTGGCGAGAACAACAGGAAGGAACAGATCCAGCAAATAGTCAGCTTTACGTAGGCCCGGTTTCGTGTCTCTACAACCTGAAAAGAGTATTGAAAAATCATCACACAGAAAATTTTCACCCTGTCTTTGCTGCATTAGAAATACATACTTTTTAGGCTAGTACCGAGAGTGCAGTTTTTAGGAAATGACACTAGATTCTATCTATATATTTATTCATTTATTTATTTATTCATTATTCATTTATTACGGTTTGTTTGTTCATTTGTTTAATATTCACTCATCTAATTTTCAACATCGAGCTAAGCATAAACAGCTCTTCACTTCAGAACTCATTAACAGAACGGTAGAAATGCAGACACAGAAACAAACAAAACAAAACCCATCACAAGCAAGCTTACTTAAAGTGTGAAACAAATGTTAACCAAAGTTTTTGAACTGACACTTCAAAACGGGTACATAAATCTTCGGCAAAAAATCCCACCACGCAAATTTTGAGGCGAATAGAACAAGCTTCAAGGGAAATGTGTTGTGAGCAACGTATAACGGAGAATAAAAGTGGAACTCCAATAATAGAGACCAAGAAGTATGTGTTTGGATCTTGAAGGAAGAGGAATATGAAGTAAAGATTCAAGAAGATGGGAGATATTGTTCATAGGAAATAGTGTGATACGATATAGGTGTTTTAGAGGTAATGCAAGGCACGGAAAAGGGAATTAATCTGGCCAACCACCAAATGCGGCCGACCAAGTCTTGATTTCAGAGAGAGTTACCCCTTTCGGACACCAAGTGTAAGGATAACCGAAGACCTCAGACAAAAACCCACTAGTCACACACAGTTGCGCAAATAAGTGGCGTGTCAAACTGGGAAAAAAATTGAATTGCATTGATAAAACGCGAGGAGTAACGTATGTCCCAGAACAAAATCAAATTTGAATACATATATATTGTTGTTTTAAGTCTGGTCCACTTCCCCACGAAGAGAGTGTGAACTATATATATATATATGGAAAAGTAAACGAAATAATCTGGAATTATAAAAAATTAATGGTGTTCACAGAACAACCTATCTTTATTTTACTGACACCAAATCACCAGATTTGAAACAGCCTTAAACCCAGTCTAGCTCTAAACCAGTCCACAGTAACAACAGACAGTGCTCTGGTCAGCTCTCACTAAATAATCAATTAATCAATCAGTCAAATCCGTTTAATTAATGTCCTCATAAAAAAATACGAGGGAAATTGGTTTGTGGACGAAAGGATGACGAAAGACAGTAACATCATTGAAATAACGTTTTACGTTCATAAAATTGTAAAAGTTACAGCGCACTCAAAAGGAAAGAAAAGTGACACTTAAAACCACACATCAGTTCTTTCGCTCTCGCAAAGTCTCCATCCTCTTCTCCTCCACCTCCGATCTTGCCCCTACCCCCCCCCCCCCTCAGGCCCCTTCCACTATAAGCACCCCACGCACAGGTATGTAGAAGGAGAGAATTGTGTCCCTTCTTCCAAGCCGTAGACACAGTGAATATGAATTCAAATATGAATTCACTAGCTCTAACGGCCGTTGATTAAAAGCTATGGGATCTTCTAGGTAACTCAAAAACATTTTAAGTCCCGTATAGGGCCTCGTGTATTCTAAGACGTGACTCCCCCCCACCCCCTCCCCCTGCCCCTTCCCCTTCTCCCCTGCTCCCACTTTCCTGATAGGACGCCCCCAGGTTGAGCAGGGCCAGCCTGTCTGCAGCCACCAGGATGATGATCAGCGTGGACATGCAGCACAGCGTGTAGTCCTCCACCAGGAACAGCTTGCACATCACCACTCCCATGGGCCACGTGAAGTTCAGGACTGCAGGCAGCAAAAGAAGGCATATGTTTGAATGCGCGCGCGCTAACACACACACACACACACACACACACACACACACACACACTCACACACAGTTTCAGTTTCAGTTTCACTTTCTCAAGGAGGCGTCACTGCGTTCGGACAAATCCATACACGCTACACCACATCTGTTGAGCAGATGCCTGACCAGCAGCATAACCCAACGCGCTTAGTCAGGCCTTGAGTGCATGCTTACATATTTGTGTACCTATGAAAGTGGATTTCATTTTACGTAATTTCGCCAGAGGACAACACTCTCGTTGCCATGGGTTCTTTTTCAGTGCGCCAAGTGTGTGCTGCACACGGGACCTCGGTTTATCGTCTCATCCGAAAGACTAGACGCTCAGTTTGATTTTCCAGTCAAACTTAGGAGAAAGGGCGAGAGCGGGATTCGAACCCACACCCTCACGGACTCTCTGTATTGGCAGCTGAGCGTCTTAACCATTCTGCCACCTTCCTCCTACACACACACGCACACACACACACACACACATAGGGAGACAGCAGAGATTAGGTTCCTCTCTTTGGCGAAGTCATGGTTCCCAGTGTTTCGAGGCCATGGAAGAAGATGTCGTTGGGGGATTCGTTCATGCTCCAATCCCCGGTCTTTTCCTTGCTATCTGAAACCTCGCTGGTTGAGGGCCGACATGAGCCTTGTGAACCTGGAGCCAGTTGCATTGCTCAGACGGAAGAGCCTAGTATGGTCGTAACCCGCTACTAACTGTGTGTAGTATGGAACTGAGCAATGGCGTAGTTCGGTCAACGTAGGCATTTAGTCATGTGTAACTGTCAAAAAGTTAGAACCAAGCAATGCAGCTGGCTCCTGGCCCTCTTCAGTTCCTCGATGATCGGAACTTTGTCTTTCCGCGATGTATCCACGGTGTGTCTGAAACGAAGCAACTATGACTTCATCTTCTTAACTTTCATTTATGGAGTAGGTTGTATATACGAGTACCTCGCTGTCTTCTGATATGTATCCAGGTTGCGTCTTCAGCAAGACAACTATGAGTTCATATTCTTAACTTTAATTTGTGGAGTAGGTTGTGTATACCACGTTGTCTTCTGAGACGTGTCCAGGGTGCGTCTTTAGCAAGGCAACTATGAGTTCATCTTCTTTACTTTCATTTATGGAGTAGGTTGTATATATAAATATATCAGCCCCTTCCTATCTCTGCGGCTGCCTTCACCTCTACACTCCATCTCGCTCACTACGACCAGCTTCGGGTCCACTCTATTTACGCATACCCAGATTCAAACTTTCGACTGTTGGCCGCCGTTCTTTCTCTGTCTCTGGACCTTGCAATTGGAATGAACTTCCTCTTTCGCTTCGTCAAGTCTCCACACTCAGCTCTTTCAATTCTGGCCTTAAAACCCACCTCTTCCCAAAATAGCCTCCTTTCCCTGCCTCTTCCTTGTCTTCAGTTTCTCCAGTTTTAGATGTATGCGTGCGTGAGAATTACTGGAGCGAAAGCGCTTTGATTTGTCTATGCACAAGATTCAGCGCTATATAAATGCCATTATTATTATTATTATTACACACACAAAGCGAAGTGCAAGTAGAAACAATTTCCTCATTAGCTTGCTGTGCGTCGAGTAGATCCCTCGCACCATTGCATACAACCCTGCCCCAGCTGAACTGAACTACTCTCTCCTGTGCTCTTTAAACGACGTACAAGGTACAAGTGGCGTGTCTCCTCTGTAATGCATGTCATTGCATATTGCATCGGAAACCCTGGGTTGTCCCGTCATCAAGCTTCTTCTCCTGGTCATGTTGGAGTGATGCGATATGTCCGACACCAGCACAATTGTAAGAGTTGTCTGAAGAATGTCCGTACTGTAATCCAACTGTTATCAGGGCTATACCGTCTGTGTTAAATCCCATAGTATTTGATTTATACAAGAACAACAGAAACTTAACAAACAAAACGTACCTTTAATGTGATTATCAGTTATGCATTTTCATACATAAGCCGTATCAAATCAAACTGAACAAATTTCAGTTTTGACTCACTCACACTCTTATTCATTCCCCCACTCCCCCAGTCACTGACTCGCTCCCCCAAGAAACTGACCCGTGTAGATGAGGTAGAGAGGCATGCTGACAGCCCCTATCAACAGGTCACAGACAGCCAGGTGCAGCAGGTACAGGTTGTGAACGTCTCTCAGCTGTCCGTCTCTCCCATAGGACAGCAAGATCAACACGTTCCCGCCCACCGTTGCTACTATGGCAACCGTGACGCACACGACGGCGATGACAGACGAGTGCAGAGGAAGGACAGCGTCTTCGTCGTCTTCTTCGTCATCGAAAGAAGAGGAGGAAGACAGTATGGTAACTGTGTCTGTCGAAGTCGTCATATTTTTCTGGTTTCCTCTGTGAGGAAATTCACCAAAAAAAAGCCTGGAACTGCAATGGAAAAAAAAGATTTTTGGTTTTTGTTGTTATTGCTTTGTGAATATCTGATAGAAGGTGTGGCTGTGGACTCTGATGAAGTCATTTGTCTGTGACTAGCTGTGAAAGAGAGGCATAGAGAGAAAAATAGACAATAAGTCGATGAACATTCGTATGTTTGTTGATCGTCTGTCTGTCCGAACCATAGAAGTATGGACATATTCATTTCACTAGTTAGGCACAGATCCACAATATGGACACAGGGTGTCTTCCCCTCCACAAGAAATTGTAAAGTACAGCAAAGGCGAAATTTCAACATCATTTCTTTTATCTTACAAAATGCTGTGTGTACAGAATACAGTTCATTGTCGAAAAAAGATTGGGCTTGTGATACTAAAAGTACCATTTACGGAATCGTCCATACACCTACGAAGTCATATATATATATATATATATATATATATATATATATATATATATATATACTCGTAACATTGCCTGGTATTTTACACGCAATAAACAAAGACGAAATCAGAATCAGAAACACGCTTTCCTTAACACGAGCAATGAACTGTGCACTCCCCGCAATGCCTCTGAATGTTTTATCTCCTCTTCAAGGGAATCAGGAGATGCGAATTCGGTTATAAACAAGATACCCCTCCCATTACTGAACTGTTTTGACAGGGATTCAATGTATCAATTTCCTGCATTGAAATATGTGCGTCTTGCTTAATCTGTAAATGAAGGAAAACGTTAGCATCATGATTTCTACCATGGTTACTGTAATCGCAAGCAGTGACACAAGATATAATGATACAAACAAAACCATTAAAGTCATCATCACCACCAGCCAAATTAGCGCTGCTACAGTCACCATCAGCATTACCACCAATACTTATCAGTAACAGAATCATGATAATTATACTAATTATGACAACAGCCACAACAACAGCAACAACAACAATAAGAAACAACCAACCAGTCAACAACAAAGAGAGAAGAAGAGAAAGAAATGAGAAACGAAAATTACACCAGTCGTACTTCAGTAGAAATGGAAAAGACGACGATGACGACCAACAATAGGAACTGAAGAAGAAAGAAAAAGAAACGATGAAGATGAAGATGATTTTTTTCTGCAGTTTCTACTAGTTTCACTACTGCCCACTACGAAGAAGAGGAAGAAAAAGAAGAAGAAGAAGGAGAACATGAAGAAGAAAAGGAAGAAGAAGAAGAAAGAGAACTAGAAGAAGAAGATGAGGAAGAAGAAGAAGAATACCAAGGCTCCTCTGACTTACCTTTCCAAAAAAAGACAGCGTGTCCAGCTTCCCAACAAGGGATGGGATGGCCGAGCAAGAGAACGATCGAAAACAAACTGGCGACGACTCTGCGGGTTAACAACAACCACTGCAGTCACTTCACCACCCCCCATTGATCATTGTCGACAATAAACAACACGCCATCTCCTCATACTCCCTCCCCCCCACGTCCACCCCCACTCAACTCCACCCCCATCCCAGCCCCCTTTCTCTTTCCTTTTCCTTACATCCCGTCCCTCACCCTGCGACCACCACCACCACCACCCCTCTAACCACCACTACAACCACCACCACCATCTTCTTTCCACAGCTCCCACCAATCATTCTTCCTTCCGACCTGCCGGTAAACCGTTTCTTTTCCTTTTATTCCCATATCTATTTTGTGGTTTTTCCGTTGATAAATAACCCTTTCTTTTTTCCAGCTGGGGGCCAGCTAATCCAGTTGCTTGAAGCTGGGCGAAAAGCAAAAAAGTAGTTGCCTGCCGGTCAAATCCCACGTTTTGTCGTTGTTGTTGTTGTTTTTTCGGCTGAGAAACCTATGTAGACCTAAATATATCTTCCGCAGACCCCCTTTTAGTTAGTGATAGAATAGTCAGGTATTGACTGTGATCACTTTACGGAAGGAAGGCAGTGAACATCAACACGTGACAAAAACAACAACAACAACAAACCAAGAACATGAGATGGACGTATTTTACTGGCGAGCTGAATTTAATTTCATAATGCATAGTTTCGCCAGCAGTCCAGGTCAATGAAATGCCTTCAGCTTGAAAGACTTGATTCGTTCAAAGTTGTTTTAAAAAGAAATCGATTTTCGAAAAAAAAAAAAAAAATTAAAGAGTTGACAACTGAATGGGAGATTTCTCTCTCTCTCTCTCTCTCTCAATGTATGTATGTGTGTATGTATGTTTGTGCGTGTGTCCATAGTGCGTTTTATTGTAATGGACATGTGCATGTCCTTTCATTTGCACCTTTTTTATGTTTGTGGGTGTGCCCAGTTTCTTGAAGTGAGTTCAAGTGTCTTTTCTTGTCATTATTTTGATTAGCTTTTACTTGCCCAGGGGGCTGGATGTAAAAAAAAAAAAAAAACAAACGATTTTTGCTTTTTCCACTTCTCAGATTACAGAAGACACATCAGTTAATGAATCCCCCCTTCTCTCTCTCTCTCTCTGGGGATATGAAAGAGCAGAGGTATTGCAAAGTTTTGTTGTTGTTGTTTTTTATACAGATTTAATCCCAGGTTGTAAAGGCATTCTTAATGTAAGATAGGTTATATGTGTTGAAGAATATCTGCGAAAATAATGAATATAAAAATGTTCTGTTTCAGCGGGGAAACTTATTTCATAAAACGTTGTTCATCATCGCCCTATGATATGACCATGCGAATTGTAACCGACGACATCATGTCTTTGATAATCACCAATTTCATATATTTCACCACAAATAGAGTGATCTGAAGAATTATATGAAACATTGCTTTTTAGTACTTATAAAAATCTTATTTGTTGTTGTTGTTATTGTGGCGTAAACACAACTGATTTACTTCAGACCAAATTATACATTATCAACATCCTATAAAGCAATAACACAACCATTGCGTACTATGATTTCGTCCATAAACAATTCAAACAGAGTTTTATTGTACAAGAGTAAATATCTTATACATGGAAAAATTAAGATAGGGCCCAGCAACGTCTCTTGAATGACACCATACCTTAACTTATCAGTAATATGATGGGATATTCAAATCCATGTTGATAACGGTCTGCTTTCTGATTGGTTAATGTGGAAAAAAAAATTACCTCAACATTTTTAAATGTTTAAGTTTTAATTCTCTATTTCATATGGTCTGCGATAAGCACGTATGAAATTTAGTCCTTATTGATATAAGTAAGGCGATTTTTTTCCGGATTGGGGGGCGGGGGAGTGGAGGGTGGGGGCTTTCTTTTATTTGTTTACCGTATATTTTTATGTATCTACTATTGACATAATTTGAATATTTTTACCTATAACACACACACACACACACATATATATATATATATATATATATATATATATATATATATATACTCCCTCACCGCTCGCTCTCTCTCTCTCTCTTAGACCTTGGCACCATAATAGAAGGCAGTGGAAATGAGTGCATGTAATAATAATAAAATTAAAATAAAATAAAAACACCAAAAAACCGATCATTTTGCTTTTCACGTGCATGTCAGCACAGCAGAAAAAAAAGCGCCCGTAGGCGAGAGAAGAAGAAGGAAAAAAAGAGGGGCTCTTCGCACGGACTTCAGATGGGAAGGTCGAGTGTAGAGGTATATAATTTACTCAACGGATTTCGTTCGCAAAATTCGACGTCAGAATATTTGTTCTGTCTGCAAGCCCATTAGCTTCCCTAAGGGGGTGGAGATGAAAATAATTAGGTTGTTAAGTCGGTTAGAAAATGATAGTTTGCAAATGAATAGATAATTAGATAACTAGATATGCACACAGGTGTATAGGCAGATTGATTGATTGGTTGGTTGATTGATTTGTTGCCGTTAATTGGTTGACTGGTTGATTGATATATCGTTTTGGCCGGTAGAAAGGTCGAATCAACAAACAAACAAATGAACGTATTCATGACGCAAATTAATTAGATTCAGATCCTTTATGTATGTATGTGTGTATATATGTATGTATGTATGTATTTCTCTTTCTATCACAACAGATTTCTCTGTGTGAAATTCGGGCTGCTGTCCCCAGGGAGAGCGCGTCGCTGCACTACAGCACCACCCATTTATTATATTTCTTCCTCCGTGCATTTTTTTTTTTTT
Source organism: Babylonia areolata (assembly GCF_041734735.1). Classification (NCBI taxonomy): domain Eukaryota; kingdom Metazoa; phylum Mollusca; class Gastropoda; order Neogastropoda; family Buccinidae; genus Babylonia; species Babylonia areolata. The sequence continues at coordinate 34,024,547 of NC_134881.1, read as the reverse complement.
TTTTTTTTTTTTCCTATCGAAGTGGATTTTTCTACAGAATTTTGCCAGGAACAACCCTTTTGTTGCCGTGGGTTCTTTCACATGCGCTAAGTGTATGCTGCACACGGGACCTCGGTTTATCGTCTCATCCGAATGACTAGCGTCAAGACCACCACTTAAGGCCCAGTGGAGGGGGAAAAAAGCATCGGCGGCTGAGACGTGATTCGAACCAGCGCGTTCAGATTCTCTCGCTTCCTAGGCGGACGCGTTACCTCTAGGCCATCACTCCACTTTATTAGCCAAGGGTATCAACAGCGGAACGTGGAGTTCTGTATCTCATTCGCACAAGTACTCGGAGGGGACACAACCTCAGCTCCTGAAGAGCACAGCGCTGGACGCACAATGTTAAATGTTGGAAAAGAACAACTAAGACACACACACTCGTGGAGCGCACATTGTCACAAATTCGTTCAGTATTGCCGTAGTAAATTAATTGTTGCGTAACACAATGGCAAGGGAAGAGAAAGGAAGATATAGATATAGATAGATAGATACCCCCGAAAAAGGAATATGGCTGCCTACATGGCGGGGTAAAAACGGCCATACACGTAAAAGCCCACTCGTGTACATGCGAGTGATCGAAGGAGTTGCAGCCCACGAATGAAGGAGAGATAAAAGAGAGACAGACAGACAGACAGACAGAGACAGACATACAGAGAGAGAGAACGAACGAACGGTTCATTGTGGTCAGGCCTAATTAACCCATTCACAAGGGGACATGATGGGAAAAGGGTTGTATGCGCAAACAATATAACGAAATAACGATAACATGCACTGTAGAAATGTTCATGACATGGATACCACGACATGTGACCAGTTATATGTCATGCAAAGACAAAAGTACATATATTCCCATAATATTTCATCAGAAAAAAATTCACATTCAATTGGAAACAATCACACTGCAGAAGCAGTTTATCAAAAGTTCTAATCAGGATTTCCTTCCCTTAAATTTTCACAAGCATTTGTGTTAATGTCTCTGAACATATTCATTAAATTGTCCATTTACTTGGCTGACTCTTCTATACATACTATTATCTGTTGGCAAACATCTCCCGATTGGACATTTTTATGCATCAGTTCATACGGTTCATTGTCA
>NC_134881.1:34015909-34020909 GCF_041734735.1 Babylonia areolata | reverse complement strand
TCTGCCAAGCAGATGCCTGACCAGCAGCGTCACCCAACGCGCTTAGTCAGGCCTTCAGGAAAAAAAAAAAAAAAAAAAAATTATATATATATATATATATATATATATATATATATATAAGCGTACATACATAAATAAATAAATAACTAATAATTATGATGAAAAAAAAGATAGTAGTAATGAAAATAATGATAAAATAATAATAATAATAAATAAATAATTAAATAAATAAGACAACAATGATGACAAATAAGCAAATAAATATAAAACATGAAGACACACATTCACACATACACCCACACATGCATAACAGATATGCCCCCAAAACGCAGTTTCATAGATATGAAAGCACAGTCAAATACATATAAACGTACATGAGCTCCAACACACACACACACACACCACAAATTTCCCTGCACCTCCTCTACCCCCTCCTCCACACACTCGGAGTTTCTAGTCTATGTATCGCAGCTTCCACGGCACACACACACACACACAAACACGCACACGCACACACACACTCACAGATGAACACTTACTTGTACAAGCACTCACACACACGCCCATATCTCCCACCCCAACCCCACACACATATATACAAAGATATATATATATAATATATACGTTCCGATATCCTGATGCTCCCACAGTGTAGGCATGCATACACTCACATACCTCATCCTCTATCTCACCTCCTCCCTGCACCCCCACCTCCCCCTCACACACACACACACACACAACACACACACACACACACACACACACACACACACACACACAGAACTCTCCTGACACTTGTGTACACTTACACTCTCACGCATGTATAAACGCACTCAAAAACATAGACCCACACATACACACAAACACACACATACACACACGCACAGAGACTGCCACTGATGGCCGCAAGAGGGATGGGAAAAGATCTCTGATGCCAAGAATGTGGCGTCTAGTGTGTTGCTCAGTCTACTGTATTTGGAAAAGCCCACAGAGACTCTGTTCCGTTTTGAAGAAATTTGCGCAATGTTGGTTGGAAATGATGCCGATATTTGTTTGATTTGCAAAGCATCGTGCTCTACCTTTCATGTTAGACTTACGGTCGCTCCCGCTCTCTGCTTTTATTTCTTTGAGGCGATCGATGGTGTGATGGCCTTGTACCTGTTCTTTTTGATATTCTTTGACTTTTCTGAGGATTTCCGATTTTCCTAGATGTAGGCCGCTCGTTGGTGTTGCGTTACCAGCAAGTCTGTCAGCTCGCTCATTTCCCTTAACTCCTGCATGTCCCGGGCAGTATGACCATGTGAGGTTTTTTTATCTGAAAATTGCGCATTGCCGTACGCCACTCTGGGCTTCCCATTCCGTTTTCAATTTTCTGTATGAGGTTCATTGAGTCTGTTAGAATCATGGCATGTTGGTTTCCGGGCGTATGGATGGACGATAGCCACTGGAGGGCATGTGTCACAGCTTCAACTTCCATCGTTAGGCTGGAGGTGTGACTTTGTATGCAGCATTCTCTTCCCTAACTGTTTTTCCATTTTGTTTCGCAGTGAATCCCCAACCAGATTGGTCTTTGGTGACTGAGCCATCTGTGTATATGATGATGTCTTCTTTACTGTTTTCTTCTATGAGTAGCTTCACTTCCGCATCAGATTTGCCCTCTGGCCATTCCCGACAATGTCTTCCTAGAGTGGGTGAAATGGCTGTGTTGAATAGATGGTTGAGGTTTTCGGGGTTTTTCTCCCATTCTTTTGTTTCTTTCAGGTCTTGTAGTCGGCATACTAGCTGGATTGTGTCTTCTGCTTGCCCCATCCATGATCTTCCTCGCCCTAGACGGCTGCCTTTTGGTTCTTTGACTGCGTCATGCAGTGGGTTTTGAGGGTTTTCTAATGCTTTGAAGTAGGTCTTGACCTGTTCTAACTTGTTTCTGGCCTGCACTGAAGGAAGGTCAAGCAGGTATCGCATGGTTTCTGTGGGCGTGTCTTTTGTTGTTCCAAGGATCAGCCTCATAGCTTCATTTTGTACTCTTTCTAATTTTAGGAGGTTGCTTTGAGACGGTGTTGTTAGCCCAAGTCCGTAGTCGATCACACTGAGGACGAGTGATTGGTATAGCAGGAAGAGGTGGCGTTGTTCAATACCTTTGGTTGCCATTGCCTTTAAGACTGAAAGGCCTTTTTTGCATTTGAGGTAGCGTAGGCATTCAGTTTTCTCGATCTGAATCCCATCGAATGACACAGAAGGTGGTGCTTTGCTCGCGGTTCGGTTGTTCAGGGTGCACAGCAACGTTTGGGCTTTCGCTGGATTGATGGAAGATCCTGTGTCTTTGCACCATTGAGCAATATTGTTGTTTCTGGACGGCTTTGGTTCTTTCCTGAGCATCTTTCGAAGTTTTGAAGACCAGGCCATCATCCGCAAGAGTAAGCACCCGAGCTATTCCATTGTTGTTTAAGTCTGCAAGGCCCTTCGTGTAGACATTGTAGAGGACAGGAGAGAGCGGAGACCCTTGTGGCAGTCCCATGGATAGTTTAGAAGGTGCAGACATCCAATCTCCGAGGCGTAGGACGACGGTTCTTTCCTGAAGCGCTGCTGCTATCCATCTTGTCAGTGTCAAACTTACTCCATACCTTAGTAGCAGCTCCATGAGGTGTGCAAACTAGACTTTATTGTAGGCATCTTCAAGGTCGATTGCTACTGCTAGTGTTTCTTCTTTCCTTTGAAATCCTTCATACACCTCATATGCAAAAGCAGCCGCATTTTCCCATGTGGACTTGCCTGTTCTGTAACCACCTTGATTTGAAGGGAGAATGTGCCTGTGTTCAAGATCCCTTGCAAGTTTCCTGGCTATCATGCGTTCCATGAGCTTTCCAGCGATGTTTTGCATGGTTAGGATCCGGTAGCCGCTTACCTGATGATGGTCCGTTCCTGGTTTTGGTATGGGTTTTAAGAAGCTGTGTGTCCAGTCCTCTGGCACATGTCCATTGTGGAAACTGTTTTGATATAGATTGAAAAGTTTGCTTCTGTCTTCTTCCGATAGTTCCTTGATGTCCGAGTAGCGAACTTTGGTCCAGGGGCAGATTCTTTCTTGCATTTAGCTATTGCTTCATTTAGATCATCTATTGTCAAGTCATCATCAGGTCCAGTCTGCATAAGGGTTTGGTTTAACTCAACATATTTCTTTTTCTCATCTAAGTTTCTTTGATCGCTCTGTTGTATGAAACGTTTGAGCAGGGCGGATCCTTTTTCTTCGTTTGTCTTAAGCTTGGTTCCGTCAGTGTCTACCATGTCTGGGGTTGTTGTTGTGCACGTTTTCCCTTCCATGCGACGATAAAATTGCCAGAACTCTGTCAATGTTGAGTCATAACTGAGTGCCTCGCAAAACTGTTTCCACTTGTCATTTTTGGCCTCTTGAGCAATGGTTTCAAACTGTTTAGTTTTTTCTTTCATTTTTGTTTCAATATCTTTGTCTGGAGATGGTTTTGTTCTTTCTTTTTGCCAAGGTTTGACAGCCGCATGTTTTTTTCTATCCAGGCTCTCTCTGTGTCGGTATTCCACCATGGGGGCTGAATAGTTTGCATCCTGTTCAGTGCCGTTCTTTTGTTTCTTCTGCGTCTTAATTTTTCGATGACGGTTGTCTCTTTGGTTTCATACTGAAATGGATCACTCGGTTTCATGCAGCGTTTATCTGACAGTTTCTGTAGACTGAAAACTACCGGGAGGTGGTCACTGCCTTGGTGTGGAAGCGTCTCTGCATTCATTTCTGCTCTGAATTTTGGAGATGTTAGAGCAATGTCGATCACACTGTCACTGTCCCCTTGTCTTGTTCCAAGGCGAGTTGGGTATGTGGTTGCTAATGGGCTAAGAAGAATTTCCCCTATCATTCCTTCAAGTGCGAGTCCTTGTGGGTTGGTGTTCCGCTGGTCCCATAGCTTGGATCTTGCATTGAGGTCTCCACAGATAATGACTGAGTCTCCAAGTTCGTTCTCTATTTCCTCTAAAAAGGCCCAATCCTCTTTTGTTGTGCAGGTTCCTGGGTGAACATAGGCATTGATGAGCACGATGCTTTTGTGAATTCCGTCAGGTTTTTCGAGACGCACCCCCACTAGTTCACATGAGTTGCTACACCATTTCTCTAGATTTATGGTGGAAACTTTGTTTTTTAGGTTTTTGTTCAGTATGATTGCTACTCCTCTTCCTTCATTCCTTTGAAAGACTGTGAAATTCTCAAAATGTATTGGTCTGTCTGCACTTGTCGTGGTCTCTTGGAGACATAAAATGTCAAAATCATATGCCAATTTCTCAATTGTTGAGATTCTCATTCTCGCGCTGGAACAATTCCAACTGCCGATTCTAAAGAATTTCTTTGACAGCCGCTCTGCTTTTGTCATTCTGCTACCTAAGCACAATCTTTTCCCACCTCTTTTGCCACGCCTGTTTTGGGGTTTTGGGGATCTGAATTTATGTCTCGTGCTATGCAGCTGATCCCCGAGGTGCACGCGAGACAGGGTTTTGTAAGTATCCATAGAAGGGTGTTCTATGTGGTGAGGGAAAAGTTCGGTCGCCCTGACAGAGCCTCTTATCAGGGAAGGGCAATGGATGTCCATCTGTGTGGAGTCCGTCAGCCTGGTGTCGCCCTAAGGCCAGACTGCATACAGTTAGTGACTGTTTAACCCAACAGCCATTCATCCCATTGGTACTGTATGAAAGCCATGGGATTGGGGATTTTTGTCAGGTTGTCTCCTCTTAGCCAGTGGAAGGGTACATCTGGGTATTGTTGCGTAGCAGATTTTATTTTGCAGAAAAATACAGGTCCTTCTGTAATAATTCAATAATTAAACAATAACACGATGATAAATTATCAGTCAGTCACACAGAAAAATCACTCTGTCCACAGAAAAGATAGGCGATTTTTCCGTGCATTCAACGGACAAATCATCTTTGAGCCCTCTCAATAATTTACTAATAATTCAAACATTAAACAATAACACCATGACAAATTATTAATC
>NC_134881.1:33958409-34010909 GCF_041734735.1 Babylonia areolata | reverse complement strand
TGATGTGTTCTTGCTCACTACATGCCAGACATTTTAGGTCATCTGCAAAGCCTATCTTTGTGGTGTTTCTTCCAATGCTGACTACTGACATGATCTTCAAATGAGTCAATCAAAGCTATGTTACACTTCCTGAAATCCACATGATTTCTAGTTTAAGTACAGTCTGACTTTGATAGGAATATCTCACATGTCGCCGTCGCTGGCTCCATCTTTCTCGAACTGACTGGCAGTGGCGTCCTGGGTGCTGGCATCAGCAGCATCCTCCCCGGTGCTGGCATTGGTGTCCTCTGTCTGGACATATATTTTTTCATCAGTGACATTTATGACTGATAATTAATTTACTTTCAGTTTTTGAAAGTTTCAGGAATATTCTATGACTATCTATCAATTCAACTTCTTTTATTTTACAAAAATTAATGAACATGTGTAGTTTGAAAAAATCTGAAAACCGACTGATCTGCTTTGATACTTTTGGATTCAAATTCTTAACATTTTCATCTCCACCAAAGATAACACAAAATCTTCAAAATTTGTTGACAAAAGATTCACATAATGCTGGATCAAAGTTTCATTTTCTAACATTTAAGGTCATCTGAAAAGCCTGTCTTTGTGGCGGCGGTGGTTCTAATGCCCACTGCTGACATGATCTTCAAGTGAATCAGTCAAAGCTAGGTTACACTTACTGAAATCCATTCGATTTTTAGTCGAGTACAGTCTGATTTGATAGGAATACCTCACCTGTTGGCGTCGGTGGCCCCATCTGTCAGGAACCCACTGGAAGCGGCGTCCTGGGCGCTGGCATCAGCAGCGTCTTCTCTGATGCCGATGTAGGCATCCTCTGTCCCCCTAGACATATATTTTTCGTCAGTAACATTTATGAGTGATAATTTTAATACTTAAACGAGCTTACTTTCAGTTTTTGACAGTTTTAAGGAAAAAAGAGCCACAAATTACACCTATAATTATCTAACAATTCAACTCCTTTTATTTTACCCAAATAAATATGTGTAGTTTGAAAAAATCTGATTAATCTGCTTTGATTCTTTTGGATTTAAATCCTAACATTTTCATTAACATTGTAATCTCCCACCATTCTATTCCATTTTATAGAATCCACCAAAGTTGTCAAAAAATCCTTAAAAAAAATTTGTTCACAAAATATTCAGGTCATGCTTTATCCAAATTTCATTTTCTAAATTAGTTAACACACACTTGTATGATGAGTTCTTGCTCACTGCCTGCCAGACATTTAAGGTCATCTGCAAAGCCAGTGTTTGTGGTGGTGGTTCTTCCAATGCTGACTGCTGACATGATCTTCAAGTGAGTCAGCCAAAGCTATGTTACACTTTCAGAAATCCACATGATTTCTAGTTTTAAGTACAGTCTGATTTTGACAGGAATATCTCACCTATCAGCATCGGTGGCTCCATCTGTCTGGAACCCACTGGCAGCGGTGGCGTCCTCACCAGTGCTGGCGTTGGCACCCTCTGTCCCCCTGGACATATATTTTTTTGTCATTGACACTTATGATAGATACTTATTTTAATAGTAACACAATTTCACTTTTGACAGTTTCAAAAAAAAAAAAAAAAAAAAAAAAAAAAGAGCTAAAAGTGATACCTATAAATTGTTAACAATCCAACTCCTTTTACTTTGCCAAGATAAACAATTATTCACAGTTTGAAAAAATCTAAAAATTGATTGATCTGCTTTGGTGTTTTTTTGGATCTAAATTGTTAATTTCATCTGCATTGTTGTCTCCCACCATTCTATTCCACTTTTTACAATCCAAGGTGTCACAAATTCCTGAATATTTGTTTACAAAAGATTTAGATCGTTTTATCCCAGTTTCATTTTCTTAAAGGTACAGGCATCTATATAATGACTTCCTGCTCACCGCCTGCCACACATTTACTGTCATCTGAAAAGCCTAAGCCTAATATGATTTCTATTCAGTGAATATATTTTGCCCTGGCCAAGTCCTTCCATGCGTACAAATACCAGTAGGGTTGTTTCATGGGCTTCCATGCCATGTTTGTGCACTGGCACTACCTGCAACTTACGTATTTTCATTCCGAGTTTGTAAATGTACAAAGAAAGCCAGTATTTCCTGTACTTGTATCATTTTATGTTGTGTAATATGTGTTTATGATCTGAAAGTGAGTGTTGTTTTTTTTAAAATATCAGGTGTATCCATATTTATTCTACCAATATCAAATAATTGTACTGTCACATCAAAGCCAAGGATGTGAGAAAAACACATACCAAATATCTTTGAGATATCTCAGTAACTGAATGAGCAGTGAACTGTTCAGTGAACATACCAAGGAAAGCAGTATTTTGCCCTGGCACGCAGTAATACCAGTAGGGTTGTTTCATGGGTTACCATGCCAAGTTTGTGTACTGGCACTAACACCGAGTGATGTATTTTCATTCTCAGTAAATGTACAAGAAAACCCTTTTTTCCAGTACGTTTGATGTTTTATGGTCAGGAATGTGTGAGTGTATGTTCCAAAAGTGTGTTGTTTTTAAAATATACATTACCAAGGATAACACAAAAACTGGAAACATCACAACATAATGCTGTCACTTCAATGCCAAGGGTATGAGGGAAAAAAAACATGCCAAAAATCTTTGAGATACCCCTATAAATGAATGAGCAGTGAAAACTTTGGTGAACCTACCCAAAATAAGCTAAAATGAGGCCTGGCACACAGCAATCCAAAAAGGAAATTTTCTATCTGGCAGGGATGTCAGACCCCTGCCGGAGTCTGCACTAGTTGGGTCACAGTTAAGTATGTGTAATTAAAAGGGTTATTTACTGTGACAGTGAAGGGGTTAAGTACAGTCTGATTTTGATAGGAGTGCCTTACTGTCTTGTCTGTCTTTACATCTAGTCAAGGCACAAGACCTGATTTTGACAGCAGTCCCTCACCCTAAAGTAGTGGTGGCCCCATGTTCCTGGATCCCGCAGGCGGTGTCCTGCTCAGCCCCGGTGTTTCTCAAGTCGTGGCGCTGTCCTCAGTGGGCTGCCTGAAAACTAGGAAACTCAGGGCATTCGCGCCATACTTATTTGTTCTTCACAATCCACACACACACACACACACACTGCATCCATACTGTGCAGTGTGTTAGGGTTAGAAAGGGTTAGGGTTAAGCTCAACACCATGCTGAACTCGGTGCACACATCCACTCAGGGCAACCATCCAGGGAGACAGACAAATGGACGGACACACACACACACACACACACACACACACACATGGACAGACAAGACAAGACAGAGACAGACAGAGAGAATGGAGAGATAAGGGGGGAAGGGTTGACTTAGCTTTTTCAGAGGCCTCATGAAGTCCCTTGTTCATGTCACAGATCCCTGATAACATGCCCACATACAAATGGTCAAATACATTTAAGACTGTCAAATTATTTAAACATGAATGGTGTCAGGGCTTTCTGGGATCTTGGGAAAGGGAGAGGGGCTTTTTGGAAGCAAAAATATATCAAATAAAGCCAGTGGTTGAGCTTACAAAACAATAGTTATGCTAAAACATTATTGGTACATAGTGCTGCATATTGGATCATTTTGACAACTGGTGCATCATTTTTATAAATGTCTTCTAGTAACAGTTGGCGTTTATCATTGCATTTGCTAGCATTCATTATTAACATTTCCTGATATATTTGTTTTCTCTAGAGACATCATTCACTTTTGATTTTCATCCCACAGAGGTTGCAAGCATCACTAAATTGCAAATGTCTCCATCACACCAGTTGCATTCCATGGTGAACTGGTCACTAACATAGCTCAGTAAGGAGTTCACAGGTCCGTATCACTGTCCTTAGCACCCATTTCTGTATTTGGCGACTTATTTCTTGTTGTTCATCATCAGGAAGTGCCATGGCAGAATCACGACATTTCCTTCTGATTCAGCGTTTTAAGAATGTAAGTATGCATGTTGTTTCATTTTTTTTTAATGGATTACAGACACTTGTATCACGAGTTCCTGTTGGCTACCTGCCAGAAATATAATGTCATCTGCAGAGCCTACGTTTGTGCTAGTTCTTCCCATGCTGATTGATATAATTTTCAAGTGAGTCAAAGCTATGTTACACTTCCTGAAATCCACATCATTTCCGGTTTAAAGTATAGTCTCATTTAGATAGTAATGCCTCACCTGTCGGCGTCGGAGGCTCCATCTGTCTCGAACCCACTGGCAGCGGCGGTGTCGTGTCGACGACCTCTGTCCCTCTGGACATACATATTTTTTCATCAGTAACATTTGACACATACTTCATTTCAATAGTTAAACCCACTTAATTTCGTTTTTGACAGTTTCAAGGAAAAACCTGCCAAAAATTATACCTATCAATATTACTTCACAATTTAATTCTTTTTATTTTGCCAAAATAATATCTATTGGTTGAAAAAATCTTACATATAAATATTAATCTTAACATTTTCAATTTTTCTGTAATCTCCCACAATTCTATTCCATATATACAATCTGCCAAAGCTGGGTCAAAATCCTCAAATTTTGTTTACTAAAGATTCAGGTCATGCTTTATCCCAGTTTCATTTTCTAAATTAGTCACACACTTGTACGATGAGTTCTTGCTCACTGCCTGCCAGACATTAATTTTAAGGTCATCTGCAAAGTGTGTTTGTGGTGGTGGTTCTTCCAATGCTGACTGCTCGTGAGTCACTCAAGTTAGTCAAAGCTATGTTACACTTACTGAAATCCACATGATTTTTAGTCAAAGTACAGTCCAATTTTGATAGGAATATCTCACCTGTCGGTGTCGGTGGCCCCATCTGTCTGGAACCCACTGGCTGTGGCGGCTGTCTGCTGGCATCGGCAGCGTCCTCCCCGATGCTGGTGTACGCGTCCTCTGTCCCCCTTGACATACATTTTTTCGTCAGTAACATTTATGACTGATAAATTTCAATAGTTAACGCTCTTACTTTCAGTTTTTGACAGTTTTAAGCAGAAAAGAGCCAAAAATGACACCTATAATTACCTAACATTTCAACTTCTTTTATTTTACAAAAATATATATGCGTAGTTTGAAAAAATCTGAAAACTGATCAATCTGCTTTGATTCTTTGGGATCCAAATTCCTAACATTTTCATCTACATTGTAATCTCCCACCATTCTCTTCCATTTTTAGAATCCACAAAAGGTAACACAAAATCCTAGAAATTTGTTTACAAAAGATTTAGGTGATGTTTTAACCTAGTTTCATTTTTTAAGTAATTTACAGATATTTAAATGATGTGTTCTTGCTCATTGCGTGCCAGACATTTTAGGTCATCTGCAAAGCCTGTCTTTGTGGTGTTTCTTCCAATGCTGACTGCTGACATGATCTTCAATTGAGTCAATCAAAGCTATGTTACACTTCCTGAAATCCACATGATTTCTAGTTTAAGTACAGTCTGACTTTGATAGGAATATCTCACATGTCGCCGTCGCTGGTTCCATCTTTCTCGAACTGACTGGCAGTGGCGTCCTGGGTGCTGGCATCGGCAGCATCCTCCCCGGTGCTGGCATTGGCGTCCTCTGTCTGGACATATATTTTTTCATCAGTAACATTTATGACTGATAATTAATTTACTTACTTTCAGTTTTTGACAGTTTCAGGAATATTCTATGAATATCTATCAATTCAACTTTTATTTTACAAAAATTAATGAACATGCGTAGTTTGAAAAAATTTGAAAACCGACTGATCTGCTTTGATACTTTTGGATTCAAATTCTTAACATTTTCATCTCCACCAAAGATAACACAAAATCTTCAAAATTTGTTGACAAAAGATTCACATAATGCTGGATCAAAGTTTCATTTTCTAACATTTAAGGTCATCTGAAAAGCCTGTCTTTGTGGCGGCGGTGGTTCTAATGCCCACTGCTGACATGATCTTCAAGTGAATCAGTCAAAGCTAGGTTACACTTACTGAAATCCACTCGATTTTTAGTCGAGTACAGTCTGATTTGATAGGAATACCTCACCTGTTGACGTCGGTGGCCCCATCTGTCAGGAACCCACTGGAAGCGGCGTCCTGGGCGCTGGCATCAGCAGCGTCTTCCCTGATGCCGATGTAGGCATCCTCTGTCCCCCTAGACATATATTTTTCGTCAGTAACATTTATGAGTGATAATTTTAATACTTAAACAAGCTTACTTTCAGTTTTTGACAGTTTTAAGGAAAAAAGAGCCACAAATTACACCTATAATTATCTAACAATTCAACTCCTTTTATTTTACCCAAATAAATATGTGTAGTTTGAAAAAATCTGATTAATCTGCTTTGATTCTTTTGGATTTAAATCCTAACATTTTCATTAACATTGTAATCTCCCACCATTCTATTCCATTTTATAGAATCCACCAAAGTTGTCAAAAAATCCTTAAAAAAAATTTGTTCACAAAATATTCAGGTCAGACTTTATCCAAATTTCATTTTCTAAATTAGTTAACACACACTTGTATGATGAGTTCTTGCTCACTGCCTGCCAGACATTTAAGGTCATCTGCAAAGCCAGTGTTTGTGGTGGTGGTTCTTCCAATGCTGACTGCTGACATGATCTTCAAGTGAGTCAGCCAGAGCTATGTTACACTTCCAGAAATCCACATGATTTCTAGTTTTAAGTACAGTCTGATTTTGACAGGAATATCTCACCTGTCAGCGTCGGTGGCTCCATCTGTCTGGAACCCACTGGCAGCGGTAGTGTCCTCCCCAGTGCTGGCGTTGGCACCCTCTGTCCCCCTGGACATATATTTTTTTGTCATTGACACTTATGATAGATACTTATTTTAATAGTAACACAATTTCACTTTTGACAGTTTCAAAAAAAAAAAAAAAAAGAGCTAAAAGTGATACCTATAAATTGTTAACAATCCAACTCCTTTTACTTTGCCAAGATAAACAATTATTCACAGTTTGAAAAAATCTAAAAATTGATTGATCTGCTTTGGTGTTTTTTTGGATCTAAATTGTTAATTTCATCTGCATTGTTGTCTCCCACCATTCTATTCCACTTTTTACAATCCAAGGTGTCACAAATTCCTGAATATTTGTTTACAAAAGATTTAGATCATTTTATCCCAGTTTCATTTTCTTAAAGGTACAGGCATCTATATAATGACTTCCTGCTCACCACCTGCCACACATTTACTGTCATCTGAAAAGCCTAAGCCTAATATGATTTCTATTCAGTGAATATATTTTGCCCTGGCCAAGTCCTTCCATGCGTACAAATACCAGTAGGGTTGTTTCATGGGCTTCCATGCCATGTTTGTGCACTGGCACTACCTGCAACTTACGTATTTTCATTCCGAGTTTGTAAATGTACAAAGAAAGCCAGTATTTCCTGTACTTGTATCATTTTATGTTGTGTAATACGTGTTTATGATCTGAAAGTGAGTGTTGTTGTTTTTTAAATATCAGGTGTATCCATATTTATTCTACCAATATCAAATAATTGTACTGTCACATCAAAGCCAAGGATGTGAGAAAAACACATACCAAATATCTTTGAGATATCTCAATAACTGAATGAGCAGTGAACTGTTCAGTGAACATACCAAGGAAAGCAGTATTTTGCCCTGGCACGCAGTAATACCAGTAGGGTTGTTTCATGGGTTACCATGCCAAGTTTGTGTACTGGCACTAACACCGAGTGATGTATTTTCATTCTCAGTAAATGTACAAGAAAACCCTTTTTTCCAGTACGTTTGATGTTTTATGGTCAGGAATGTGTGAGTGTATGTTCCAAAAGTGTGTTGTTTTTAAAATATACATTACCAAGGATAACACAAAAACTGGAAACATCACAACATAATGCTGTCACTTCATTGCCAAGGGTATTAGGGAAAAAAAACATGCCAAAAATCTTTGAGATACCCCTATAAATGAATGAGCAGTGAAAACTTTGGTGAACCTACCCAAAATAAGCTAAAATGAGGCCTGGCACACAGCAATCCAAAAAGGAAATTTTCTATCTGGCAGGGATGTCAGACCCCTGCCGGAGTCAGCACCAGTTGGGTCACAGTTAAGTATGTGTAATTAAAAGGGTTATTTACTGTGACAGTGAAGGGGTTAAGTACAGTCTGATTTTGATAGGAGTGCCTTACTGTCTTGTCTGTATTTACATCTAGTCAAGGCACAAGACCTGATTTTGACAGCAGTCCCTCACCCTAAAGTAGTGGTGGCCCCATGTTCCTGGATCCCGCAGGCGGTGTCCTGCTCAGCCCCGGTGTTTCTCAAGTCATGGCGCTGTCCTCAGTGGGCTGCCTGAAAACTAGGAAACTCAGGGCATTCGTGCCATACTTATTTGTTCTTCACAATCCACACACACACACACACTGCATCCATACTGTGCAGTGTGTTAGGGTTAGAAAGGGTTAGGGTTAAGCTCAACACCATGCTGAACTCGGTGCACACATCCACTCAGGGCAACCATCCAGGGAGACAGACAATGGACGGACACACACACACACACACACACACACACACATGGACAGACAAGACAAGACAGAGACAGAGAGAATGGAGAGATAAGGGGGGAAGGGTTGACTTAGCTTTTTCAGAGGCCTCATGAAGTCCCTTGTTCATGTCACAGATCCCTGATAACATGCCCACATACAAATGGTCAAATACATTTAAGACTGTCAAATTATTTAAACATGAATGGCGTCAGGGCTTTCTGGGATCTTGGGAAAGGGAGAGGGGCTTTTTGGAAGCAAAAATATATCAAATAAAGCCAGTGGTTGAGCTTACAAAACAATAGTTATGCTAAAACATTATTGGTACATAGTGCTGCATATTGGATCATTTTGACAACTGGTGCATCATTTTTATAAATGTCTTCTAGTAACAGTTGGCGTTTATCATTGCATTTGCTAGCATTCATTATTAACATTTCCTGATATATTTGTTTTCTCTAGAGACATCATTCACTTTTGATTTTCATCCCACAGAGGTTGCAAGCATCACTAAATTGCAAATGTCTCCATCACACCAGTTGCATTCCATGGCGAACTGGTCACTAACATAGCTCAGTAAGGAGTTCACAGGTCCGTATCACTGTCCTTAGCACCCATTTCTCTATTTGGCGACTTATTTCTTGCTGTTCATCATCAGGAAGTGCCATGGCAGAATCACGACATTTCCTTCTGATTCAGCGTTTTAAGAATGTAAGTATGCATGTTGTTTCATTTTTTTTTTAATGGATTACAGACACTTGTATCACGAGTTCCTGTTGGCTACCTGCCAGAAATATACTGTCATCCGCAGAGCCTACGTTTGTGCTAGTTCTTCCCATGCTGATTGATATAATTTTCAAGTGAGTCAAAGCTATGTTACACTTCCTGAAATCCACATCATTTCCGGTTTAAAGTATAGTCTCATTTAGATAGTAATGCCTCACCTGTCAGCGTCGGAGGCTCCATCTGTCTCGAACCCACTGGCAGAGGCGGTGTCGTGTCGACGACCTCTGTCCCTCTGGACATACATATTTTTTCATCAGTAACATTTGACACATACTTCATTTCAATAGTTAAACCCACTTAATTTCGTTTTTGACAGTTTCAAGGAAAAACCTGCCAAAAATTATACCTATCAATATTACTTCACAATTTAATTCTTTTTATTTTGCCAAAATAATATCTATTGGTTGAAAAAATCTTACATATAAATATTAATCTTAACATTTTCAATTTTTCTGTAATCTCCCACAATTCTATTCCATATATACAATCTGCCAAAGCTGGGTCAAAATCCTCAAATTTTGTTTACTAAAGATTCAGGTCATGCTTTATCCCAGTTTCATTTTCTAAATTAGTCACACACTTGTACGATGAGTTCTTGCTCACTGCCTGCCAGACATTAATTTTAAGGTCATCTGCAAAGTGTGTTTGTGGTGGTGGTTCTTCCAATGCTGACTGCTCGTGAGTCACTCAAGTTAGTCAAAGCTATGTTACACTTACTGAAATCCACATGATTTTTAGTCAAAGTACAGTCCAATTTTGATAGGAATATCTCACCTGTCGGTGTCGGTGGCCCCATCTGTCTGGAACCCACTGGCTGTGGCGGCTGTCTGCTGGCATCGGCAGCGTCCTCCCCGATGCTGGTGTACGCGTCCTCTGTCCCCCTTGACATACATTTTTTCGTCAGTAACATTTATGACTGATAAATTTCAATAGTTAACGCTCTTACTTTCAGTTTTTGACAGTTTTAAGCAGAAAAGAGCCAAAAATGACACCTATAATTACCTAACATTTCAACTTCTTTTATTTTACAAAAATATATATGCGTAGTTTGAAAAAATCTGAAAACTGATTAATCTGCTTTGATTCTTTGGGATCCAAACTCCTAACATTTTCATCTACATTGTAATCTCCCACCATTCTCTTCCATTTTTAGAATCCACAAAAGGTAACACAAAATCCTAGAAATTTCTTTACAAAAGATTCAGGTGATGTTTTAACCTAGTTTCATTTTTTAAGTTATTTACAGATATTTAAATGATGTGTTCTTGCTCACTGCGTGCCAGACATTTTAGGTCATCTGCAAAGCCTGTCTTTGTGGTGTTTCTTCCAATGCTGACTGCTGACATGATCTTCAAACGAGTCAATCAAAGCTATGTTACACTTCCTGAAATCCACATGATTTCCAGTTTAAGTACAGTCTGACTTTGATAGGAATATCTCACATGTCACCGTCGCTGGTTCCATCTTTCTCGAACTGACTGGCAGTGGCGTCCTGGGTGCTGGCATCGGCAGCATCCTCCCCGGTGCTGGCATTGGCGTCCTCTGTCTGGACATATATTTTTTCATCAGTAACATTTATGACTGATAATTAATTTACTTACTTTCAGTTTTTGACAGTTTCAGGAATATTCTATGAATATCTATCAGTTCAACTTCTTTTATTTTACAAAAATTAATGAACATGCGTAGTTTGAAAAAATCTGAATACTGACTGATCTGCTTTGATACTTTTAGATTCAAATTCTTAACATTTTCATCTCCATTATTATCTCCCGCCATTCTATTCCATTTTTTAGAATCCACCAAAGATAACACAAAATCTTCAAAATTTGTTGACAAAAGATTCACATAATGCTTGTTCGAAGTTTCATTTTCTAAATTAGTTACAGACACTTGTACGATGAGTTCTTGCTCACTGCTTGCCAAATATTTAAGGTCATCTGCAAAGCCTGTCTTTGCGGCAGTGGTTCTTCTAATGCCCACTGCTGACATGATCTTCAAGTGAATCAGTCAAAGCTAGGTTACACTTACTGAAATCCACTCGATTTTTAGTCGAGTACAGTCTGATTTTGATAGGAATACCTCACCTGTTGGTGTCGGTGGCCCCATCTGTCAGGAACCCAGTGGAAGCGGCGTCCTGGGCGCTGGCATAAGCAGCGTCTTCCCTGATGCCGATGTAGGCATCCTCTGTCCCCCTAGACATATATTGTTTCATCAGTAACATTTATGAGCGATAATTTTAATATTTATATGCACTTACTTTCAGTTTCTAAATTAGTTAACACATTTTCAAGTGAGTCAAAGCTATGTTACACTTCCTGAAATCCACATCATTTCTGGTTTAAAGTATAGTCTCATTTAGATAGTAATGCCACACCTGTCGGCGTCGGAGGCTCCATCTGTCTCGAACCCACTGGCAGAGGCGGTGTCGTGTCGACGACCTCTGTCCCTCTGGACATATATTTTTTCATCAGTAACATTTGACACATACTTCATTTCAATAGTTAAACCCACTTAATTTCGTTTTTGACAGTTTCAAGGAAAAACCTGCCAAAAATTATACCTATCAATATTACTTCACAATTTAATTCTTTTTATTTTGCCAAAATAATATCTATTGGTTGAAAAAATCTTACATATAAATATTAATCCTAACATTTTCAATTTTTCTGTAATCTCCCACAATTCTATTCCATATATAGAATCTGCCAAAGCTGGGTCAAAATCCTCAAATTTTGTTTACAAAAGATTCAGGTCATGCTTTATCCCAGTTTCATTTTCTAAATTAGTTACACACTTGTACAATGAGTTCTTGCTCACTGCCTGCCAGACATTTAAGGTCATCTGCAAAGTGTGTTTGTGGTGGTGGTTCTTCCAATGCTGACTGCTCGTGAGTCACTCAAGTTAGTCAAAGCTATGTTACACTTACTGAAATCCACATGATTTTTAGTCAAAGTACAGTCCAATTTTGATAGGAATATCTCACCTGTCGGTGTCGGTGGCCCCATCTGTCTGGAACCCACTGGCTGTGGCGGCTGTCTGCTGGCATCGGCAGCGTCCTCCCCGATGCTGGTGTACGCGTCCTCTGTCCCCCTTGACATACATTTTTTCGTCAGTAACATTTATGACTGATAAATTTCAATAGTCAACGCTCTTACTTTCAGTTTTTGACAGTTTTAAGCAGAAAAGAGCCAAAAACGACACCTATAATTACCTAACATTTCAACTTCTTTTATTTTACAAAAATATATATGCGTAGTTTGAAAAAATCTGAAAACTGATTAATCTGCTTTGATTCTTTGGGATCTAAATTCCTAACATTTTCATCTACATTGTAATCTCCCACCATTCTCTTCCATTTTTAGAATCCACAGAAGGTAACACACATTCCTAGAAATTTGTTTACAAAAGATTTAGGTGATGTTTTAACCAAGTTTCATTTTTTAAGTAATTTACAGATATTTAAATGATGTGTTCTTGCTCACTGCGTGCCAGACATTTTAGGTCATCTGCAAAGCCTATCTTTGTGGTGTTTCTTCCAATGCTGACTACTGACATGATCTTCAAATGAGTCAATCAAAGCTATGTTACACTTCCTGAAATCCACATGATTTCTAGTTTAAGTACAGTCTGACTTTGATAGGAATATCTCACATGTCGCCGTCGCTGGCTCCATCTTTCTCGAACTGACTGGCAGTGGCGTCCTGGGTGCTGGCATCAGCAGCATCCTCCCCGGTGCTGGCATCAGCAGCATCCTCCCCGGTGCTGGCATTGGTGTCCTCTGTCTGGACATATATTTTTTCATCAGTAACATTTATGACTGATAATTAATTTACTTACTTTCAGTTTTTGACAGTTTCAGGAATATTCTATGAATATCTATCAATTCAACTTCTTTTATTTTACAAAAATTAATGAACATGCGTAGTTTGAAAAAATCTGAAAACCGACTGATCTGCTTTGACACTTTTGGATTCAAATTCTTAACATTTTCATCTCCATTTTCATCTCCACCAAAGATAACACAAAATCTTCAAAATTTGTTGACAAAAGATTCACATAATGCTGGATCAAAGTTTCATTTTCTAACATTTAAGGTCATCTGAAAAGCCTGTCTTTGTGGCGGTGGTTCTTCTAATGCCCACTGCTGACATGATCTTCAAGTGAATCAGTCAAAGCTAGGTTACACTTACTGAAATCCATTCGATTTTTAGTCGAGTACAGTCTGATTTGATAGGAATACCTCACCTGTTGGCGTCGGTGGCCCCATCTGTCAGGAACCCACTGGAAGTGGCGTCCTGGGCGCTGGCATCAGCAGCGTCTTCTCTGATGCCGATGTAGGCATCCTCTGTCCCCCTAGACATATATTTTTCGTCAGCAACATTTATGAGTGATAATTGTAATACTTAAACGAGCTTACTTTCAGTTTTTGACAGTTTTAAGGAAAAAAAGAGCCACAAATTACACCTATAATTATCTAACAATTCAACTCCTTTTATTTTACCCAAATAAATATGTGTAGTTTGAAAAAATCTGATTAATCTGCTTTGATTCTTTTGGATTTAAATCCTAACATTTTCATTAACATTGTAATCTCCCACCATTCTATTCCATTTTATAGAATCCACCAAAGTTGTCAAAAAATCCTTTAAAAAAAATTTGTTCACAAAATATTCAGGTCATGCTTTATCCAAATTTCATTTTCTAAATTAGTTAACACACACTTGTATGATGAGTTCTTGCTCACTGCCTGCCAGACATTTAAGCTCATCTGCAAAGCCAGTGTTTGTGGTGGTGGTTCTTCCAATGCTGACTGCTGACATGATCTTCAAGTGAGTCAGCCAGAGCTATGTTACACTTCCAGAAATCCACATGATTTCTAGTTTTAAGTACAGTCTGATTTTGACAGGAATATCTCACCTGTCAGCGTCGGTGGCTCCATCTGTCTGGAACCCACTGGCAGCGGTAGTGTCCTCCCCAGTGCTGGCGTTGGCACCCTCTGTCCCCCTGGACATATATTTTTTTGTCATTGACACTTATGATAGATACTTATTTTAATAGTAACACAATTTCACTTTTGACAGTTTCAAAAAAAAAAAAAAAAAGAGCTAAAAGTGATACCTATAAATTGTTAACAATCCAACTCCTTTTACTTTGCCAAGATAAACAATTATTCACAGTTTGAAAAAATCTAAAAATTGATTGATCTGCTTTGGTGTTTTTTTGGATCTAAATTGTTAATTTCATCTGCATTGTTGTCTCCCACCATTCTATTCCACTTTTTACAATCCAAGGTGTCACAAATTCCTGAATATTTGTTTACAAAAGATTTAGATCGTTTTATCCCAGTTTCATTTTCTTAAAGGTACAGGCATCTATATAATGACTTCCTGCTCACCACCTGCCACACATTTACTGTCATCTGAAAAGCCTAAGCCTAATATGATTTCTATTCAGTGAATATATTTTCCCTGGCCAAGTCCTTCCATGCGTACAAATACCAGTAGGGTTGTTTCATGGGCTTCCATGCCATGTTTGTGCACTGGCACTACCTGCAACTTACGTATTTTCATTCCGAGTTTGTAAATGTACAAAGAAAGCCAGTATTTCCTGTACTTGTATCATTTTATGTTGTGTAATACGTGTTTATGATCTGAAAGTGAGTGTTGTTTTTTTTTAAATATCAGGTGTATCCATATTTATTCTACCAATATCAAATAATTGTACTGTCACATCAAAGCCAAGGATGTGAGAAAAACACATACCAAATATCTTTGAGATATCTCAATAACTGAATGAGCAGTGAACTGTTCAGTGAACATACCAAGGAAAGCAGTATTTTGCCCTGGCACGCAGTAATACCAGTAGGGTTGTTTCATGGGTTACCATGCCAAGTTTGTGTACTGGCACTAACACCGAGTGATGTATTTTCATTCTCAGTAAATGTACAAGAAAACCCTTTTTTCCAGTACGTTTGATGTTTTATGGTCAGGAATGTGTGAGTGTATGTTCCAAAAGTGTGTTGTTTTTAAAATATACATTACCAAGGATAACACAAAAACTGGAAACATCACAACATAATGCTGTCACTTCATTGCCAAGGGTATGAGGGAAAAAAAACATGCCAAAAATCTTTGAGATACCCCTATAAATGAATGAGCAGTGAAAACTTTGGTGAACCTACCCAAAATAAGCTAAAATGAGGCCTGGCACACAGCAATCCAAAAAGGAAATTTTCTATCTGGCAGGGATGTCAGACCCCTGCCGGAGTCTGCACCAGTTGGGTCACAGTTAAGTATGTGTAATTAAAAGGGTTATTTACTGTGACAGTGAAGGGGTTAAGTACAGTCTGATTTTGATAGGAGTGCCTTACTGTCTTGTCTGTCTTTACATCTAGTCAAGGCACAAGACCTGATTTTGACAGCAGTCCCTCACCCTAAAGTAGTGGTGGCCCCATGTTCCTGGATCCCGCAGGCGGTGTCCTGCTCAGCCCCAGTGTTTCTCAAGTCATGGCGCTGTCCTCAGTGGGCTGCCTGAAAACTAGGAAACTCAGGGCATTCGCGCCACACTTATTTGTTCTTCACAATCCACACACACACACACACTGCATCTATACTGTGCAGTGTGTTAGGGTTAGGAAGGGTTAGGGTTAAGCTCAACACCATGCTGAACTCGGTGCACACATCCACTCAGGGCAACCATCCAGGGAGACAGACAAATGGACGGACACACACACACACACACACACACACATGGACAGACAAGACAAGACAGAGACAGACAGAGAGAATGGAGAGATGGTGTGGTGGTGTGTCCATCGAGATCGATGGTGACCATCATTGTCATCCAGATGGGGGATGGGGAATGGGGGGAGGGTGGTGGTGGGATGGGGGGAAGGATGCTCATGAATCTATCTGTGAGTGCGCAGATGGCTGAATAGTCCAATCTGCGCACGAAATGTTCGCTGACAGTTGGGGCAGACAAAGACAGGCATATCATTGTCAGGGAGCTTGTTTGCCCGTGACTTTCTGGCCTGCCTCTTCTCAACAGCTGCAGCAGTCCTGTTGGCCTCGCACAACTTGGCGCCTTTGTGCACAGCAGCGCGCCATTTGTCACGGTCCACTGCAGATTCCTCCCAAGAGTCATGGTTGATATCAAACGCTTTCAGAGAGACTTTCAGAGTATCTCTGAAGCGCTTCTTCTGACCTCCGTGTGATCTCTTCCCTTGTTGCAGCTCGCCATAGAAGAGCCTTTTGGGCAGCCGATGGTCTGGTATGCGCGCCACGTGTCCAGCCCAGCGAAGCTGGTACTTCATCAGGATGGTGAAGATGCTGGGAAGGGTGGCTTTTGCGAGCACCTCTGTGTCTGGGGTCTTGTCTTGCCACTTGATGTTCAGTAGCTTCCTGAGGCATGTTGTGTGGAAGTGGTTCAGCTTCTTGGCATGTCGTTGGTACACTGTCCAAGTTCCGCAGGCGTACAGTAGTGTGGGGAGAACTACTGCTTTGTAGACCTTTAGCTTGGTCTCAAGACTAATGCCTCTTCTGTTCCAGACATTTGCATTGAGTCTACCAAAAGTTGCACTTGCTCTTGCAATCCTGACATTCACTTCATCGTCGATGGTCGCATTTCGTGACAGTGTGCTGCCGAGGTATGTGAACTGCTCCACCGCATTGAGTCTCTGACCGTTGACTGTGGTGTTGGGTTCAACGTAGGGTTTCCCTGGGGCTGGCTGATGGAAAACTTCAGTTTTCCTCGTGCTGATGGTAAGGCCGAAGTTCCTGCTGGCAGTGGCAAACTTGTCGACGCTGAGCTGCATGTCAGCTTCAGATCCAGCGTTGAGGGCACAGTCATCAGCAAACAAAAAGTCTCTGATGATGTCTGTCATGACCTTCGCTTTTGCTTGAAGCCTTCTGAGGTTAAACAGCTTGCCATCTGTTCGGTACTTTAGGCTGATTCCAACATCGCCATCTCTGAAGGCATCAGTAAGCATTGCAGAGAACATGAGGCTGAACAGCGTTGGAGCCAGGACGCAGCCTTGCTTGACACCATTTGTGACAGCAAAAGGAGCAGATGTTTCGCCATTGTCCTGGACTCGAGCCTGCATGCCTTCATGGAATTGGCTGACCAAGGAAATAAATTTCCGAGGGCATCCGTATTTGGCCATGATCTTCCACAGTCCCTCTCTACTCACGGTGTCGAAGGCCTTAGTGAGGTCGACATAGGTGGAGAACAGATCAGCATTTTGCTCCTGACATTTCTCTTGCAGCTGCCTTGCAGCAAACACCATGGCGGTGGTTCCGCGCTCTTTCCGGAATCCACATTGGCTCTCAGGCAAATGACCTTGGTCAAGGTGTGCTGTGAGGCGGATTAGTAGGATCCTGGCAAGTATCTTGCCTGCGATGGAGAGCAAGGAAATGCCCCGATGGTTATCACAGGCTTGCTGGTTCCCCTTTCGCTTGTACAAGTGAATGATAGATGCATCTTTGAAATCCTGGGGGATCGTCTCTTCTTTCCACATGAGTACAGCTGATAGAGCTTCTCAGTCAGCACAGTGCCTCCATCCTTGTAGACCTCTGCTGGTATGGAGTCTGAGCCAGGTGCTTTGCCACTGGATAGCAGACGGATTGCTTTCTGGGTCTCAAGAGGTGTTGGCGGATCGTCCAGTGCTTCGTTGATAGGGACTTGTGGGAGACGGTCTATGGCTTCATCATTTATGAAGAAAGGGCGATTTAAGACACTGTTCAAGTGCTCAGCCCAGCGTTCGAGAATTTTCTCCTCCTCGGTGATCAAGGTATTCCCATCTGCACTGAGGAGGGGGTATGATCCTGAGGATGTGGGGCCGTAGACTTCTTTTAAGGCATCATAGAACCTCTTCATATCGTGCCTGTCAGCATATCCCTGGATCTCAGCTTTGTCACTCAGCCACTTATCCTGCATCTGGCGTAACTTTTGCTGAACAGTCCTGCGGATGGCATCGTACGCATCCTTTTTTGATGTGGACTTTGGGTTGCTCAGGTAGGCTTGATGCAGATGGCGTTTCTCATCCAGAAGCTGCATGATTTCATCACAGTTATCATCAAACCAGTCTTTGTGCTTTCTGGTCATGGGTCCCAGGGTCTCTGAAGCTGTACTATAGATCAGCTCACGCAGGGTCCTCCAGTCAGACTCCACATTCTGGTTGTCCAGAGAGGCGGATTCCAGACGATCTTCCAGCAGCTCCACAAAGGACTGTTTTTGATGGTGATGTTTTTCAGCTTAGCGATGTTAAGCCGTTTTGGAGCCTTCTGGCCTTGGGGGCGTCTCTTGGGCTGGATTCGAATATTCAGCTTTGAGACTACAAGGCGATGGTCTGTCCAACACTCGGCGCCGCACATGGTCTTTGTTACACGTACATCTTGCCTATCCTTTTTCCTGACGATGACATAATCGATGAGATGCCAATGCTTTGAGCGAGGGTGCATCCATGACGTCCTGTTACAGGTAGGGAGGCATAAAACTGTGTTGGTTATCAGCAGTTCGTGCTCTGCACAGGTCTGAAGCAAAAGCAATCCATTTGGGTTGCAGTGGCCCACACCGTGCTTTCCAATCACTCCATCCCAGGAGATGTAGTCAGAGCCAACTCTAGCATTGAAGTCCCCAAGAATGATGAACTTATCTGCTTTAGGGATAGCAGCAATGACAGAGTGAAGGTCCTCATAGAACTTCGCCTTCACTTCATCCGGGTTGGTCATGGTTGGGGCGTAGGCACTGACAATGGTGAGGTGCTTCTGGCCAGATGCCAGTGGGAGTTTCATAGTCATAAGCCTATCGTTGACTCCCTTTGGGATTCCAGCTAGCTTGCTGACAAGTGCTGTTTTTACTGCAAAACCAACGCCAGCCTCACGTCGCTCTTCGCTCCCTCGTCCACTCCAGAAGAAGGTGTAACCAGATCCCTGTTCACAGAGCTCACCTTCGCCTGCAAGCCGAGTCTCACTCAAGGCTGCAATGTCAATGTTGTATCTGGCGAGTTCGGATGCAGCAAGTGCCGTTCTCCTTTGGGGTCTGTCCGCGTTATCTGTCCAGGAGAGTCCTTATGTTCCAAGCACCAATGGTGAGAGGAACGATCCTTGTTTTTTTTCTTTTCTTTGTTTCGACCGCTGATGTAGGGTCCCCGCCAGCCGCGGTATGCTGGCCAGGGTGATATGGAGCAGGCAATTTTTAGGGCACCTTTTCTAGCCCCTTCCTCATGCCAGGGAGGTGAGCAGTGCATTCCTAAAGAGGGCTGCTCAGACGCTCAGACGGCTGCCGAGCTCCATCGCTGCTCCTGTCGACGAAGAACGACCCTATGGCCTGAGCCGCTTGCGTGCAGGTCTGCAGCTGCGACTGCCAGTGTACCCACACCTGTCGTTTCGTCGCTCGCCTGTCGCCACAGGACTTGGGGGTGATGAAATGATGAAGGATGAAAGGTCATTTTGGATGACTGATGACTTGCGCGATGAGTTTGTTTAAAGTGAAGAGGAGTTGCGCAACGTCGACCTCACTCTCTCGTCCGGGTCCACCAATTTCCAGTGGCAAGACCAAGTCGAGACGACTGAGGATGAGCACGGATGCAGTGGATGACCAAGATATCCTTTCGGTGTCTCATCTTGCTCTCTGCACTCCACAGTGCGTTGCTGTAACCGCCTTCCTCTCCATTGAACCGATAGGTTTCTTCCGCAGATTCTACCGGATCCAGACTTCGCATGCATGGGTAGACACACCCCGGGAGCCAACTGCGTGTGGCATGCACACAGCACGGTGGAGCTAGATGGCCGTCGGTGGCTCTCCTGAGCCAACGCCCTTTTATGGATCTCCATAAGGGTGTCTAGCCACCCGCCTCACCAGTCCCGGAAGGGAGCGGTGGGAGTGCCGGTTTAGTCGCCGGCAACCCGACCCTGAACAGGTTGTACTGGATTACAGGTTACCAGTAGCAGATCTAATGACCTGACCTGACCAGAGTACATCAGTGTGGACAACCACTTGCCGACAACGGAGCCAGCAACGCTCTCAGCATCTGCTACATCCACTTCGGCATCAAATGTTGCAGGAGCAGGGGCCACGGAATCATCAGAGGAAGACGAAGCAAGCGAAAAAGAGACAGAAAGAGTCTCAGTTGGTGAAGTGTTAGGCTATGTGAGACAAATTAACTTGTACTGTCTGCAATCAGGGTGTGGTGATGCAGTCAACAAATCTTTTCATGTGTTTACTGACCTGTTGATGAAACACATAGTAAATGCCCGCCATCAGACACAGATCACAGATTTCTTTACTTCAACTTCCAGTGACAATCTGAACCGTAGAGAAGACAAAGACAGCGAAGGGTTCAAAACAAGTGGTGGGGAGGATGGAGATGATCGAAGTGAGGGAGGGAAAGCAGGGAATACAGAAACAGGGGGAAATTGTGAAAAAGAGAAAGCAAGCGAAACAAAAGAAAGGGAGATGAAGGAAAAGAGCTGGGGGGAGAATGCGGGGAACAAGGACGAAGAGACAGAAATGAGAAGAGAAACAGAAGGGCGGAAACGAAAAAAGACAGAATGATTCGGAAATCTCAGGAAGGAAGGATGGGTGGTTTGAAAGAAAGGGAGAAGGGGATGGAGGAGGAACGAAAGATGACTGGGATTTGAGAGAGGATGATTTCACTGAAAGAGAGGAAAAGAGAAGCATGCAAACGCCGAGTAAAAAGAGAAGGGATGGAGAAGAGGTACACAGAGGCGGAGAAAAAGGATGCAGGAGTGAATGCGGAGGAGTAAGGGGGATGAGCAGAGAAGAGTGAGGGAGTGGATGGAATCGACCTGCAGAGGGAGAAACAGGAAAGAATGAAGATGAAAGAGTGCAAGGAAGGAGAGAAGATGACAATGGAAATGAAAGAAATAACTGCAATGTGGAAAAAATGTGTGGAGAAGAAAATGATGATGAAGCGAGAAAAGAACATGATGATGTATACACATGTATAAAAATCACCAGGGTACAAAATCCTGAGCCAGATCGATTCCACCCGACTAATAAACATTGGCGAAAAGAGCAATGTTCAAGATTGGGCTTTCCCTATCCCAAAGATCTACCAGACAGAGAAATCAAGCAACAGCTTCGCCCACCTTCGCAAGTGGATAAAATTGTTGGAGACGGAAATTGTCTCTATAGAGCATTGAGCTTTGAGCTTTGCGGGACTCAGGACCAGCACGGGCGCTTGAAGGAAATTGTTAGATTTCATGCTTGAAAACCAGGAAACATTTGCCGGATATGTTGGTGATGACCTTGGGAGTTACTTGATGGAACATACAATGCAGGCCAGGGCATGGGGGTCCGACGTGGAAATCTTCGCTGCCGCTACCCTCCGTCAGACATCCGTGGTTGTCTACACGGCCATCGCCCCTTTCTCCAGAAAGTGGCTCACCCATGCCCCTCTCTTCCGGATCCCAGATGTCCCACGCTTTGAGGAGAAGATTTATCTCCGAAACTTATGCGGACATTTTGAAAGGGTGACAAGTACCGTTTGAGCATGCAGGCTAAATTCTCAAACAGGCGCAATCCTTGGATTTCTGGAACTAAAATGATGAATAACGGCCAGTGTTCCTTTATTAGTTCCTTCGTAACGTAATGCCGTTTGGTCGCTGGTTGCTACAGCCATTTTTCAGTTTATTGTTGTTTATTGTTATTCTCACAAGAAAGTGAAATTTAGCCAGTGACAGCAGGCCCTATTTTTTTCCATTTCATTTTGATGAGCGTATTGATCCTAGTGAGAAAAAATGTGTGCGTTTTTTGTTTCTTGTTTTTTAATAAAGGAATGTAATTTGAAGGTGATTATAGCCGCTTCATGAGTGTTCTCGGACTGAATGTTGTTTCATTGTATGTATGTGTATCAGTGACAGCGACAATTATGTTTGTTATGTGTTGTGCATGAATGGAGGTGTGGGTGTGGCTGCATTGATATGTAAGGTTTTGAAGGGGCTGTTATCGTGTTGTTTTTCAGTATCACTGTCTCAAGTTCCCTTTGACTGAATGGAGACCAGGGCAGGGCTTGAAGTGTTTGTTGTCCTGTTGTGTCACTGTGGTATCAACAAAACTTTTTTAACACCCGCAACAAACTCATCGCTGGCGTTACATATACAGAGAGGAACATTTTCTTCTTCTAGAGCGTTCAGGCGCCCCGCGGTCATTCCGCTAGACTCGGATGAGTTTTACTTGTGTGACATTATTTATCTGCCACCAGGGCAGCTGTCGCAAGCTGTCTTCTAAGTACTGTTATAGTGGTTTGAAAACCAAAAGAAGTTGAAGGGAGACAGAAATACAGAAAAAAATGGCCGAAGAAACAAAACAGAGAGGAACAAATTACTGTTGTTCCATAGACATGAGCCTAAAGGGGCATTGATTTTCAATCTGCTGTGCGAGAGAGAGAGAGAGAGGGAGGGAGGAAGAAGAATTGCTGATACTGACACCGAAAAAATGCAGAAGCCCGTTTATAAGGTAGTTGGGCTTGGGTTACTCCTTATATCCGAGAACTCTGTTATAAGGAACCTCGGTTATAAGGAGTAAAAAATTTGGTCCCCGAGCGCTCCTTATAAACGGGCCCGAGTGTATTTTTTCATCAGCAATTATTATGACAGATATTTCAATAGTTAAACCCACTTAATTTTATTTTTGACAGTGTCAAGGAAAAACCTGCTAAAACTGATAACTATCAATATTATTTAACAATTTAATGCCTTTTATTTTGCCAAGATAAATATCCATTGGTTGAAAAAATCTTGCATAAAAATTCTTAACATTTTCATCTATATTGTAATCTCCCACCATTCAATTCCACTTATACAATTCACAGAAGCCAACAAAAAATCCTCAAAATTTGTTGACAAAAGATTCAGATAATGCCTTATCCAAGTTTCATTTTCTAAATTAGACACTTGTACAATGAGTTCTTGCGCACTGCTTGCCAGACATTTAAGGTCATCTGCCTGTCTTTGCGGTGGTGGTTCTTCTAATGCTGACTGCTGACATGATCTTCAAGAGAATCAGCCTCATATTTTACACTTCCTGAAATCCGGAAGATTTTCAGTCTAAGTACTGTCTGACTTTGATAGGAATATCTCACCTGTCAGCGTCAGTGGCTCCATCTGTCTGGAACCCACTGGAAGCAGCGTCCTGGGTGCTGGCATCACCAGCATCCACCCTGGTGCTGGTGTAGGCGTCCCGTCTCCCTGGACATATATATATATATTTTTTTTTGCCAGTAACATTTATAACTGATAATTTTAATATTTAAATACAATCACTTTCAGCTTCTGACGGTTTCAAGGAAAAAGAGCCAAAAATGATACCTACAAATACTTATAATTCAACTCCTTTTATTTTGCAAAGATAAATAAATATGCGTAGGTTAAAAAAAAAATTTGAAAACCGATTCATCTACTTTGATAATTTTGGATTTTATTTCTTAAGATTTTCATCTACATTGTAATCTCCCACCATTCTATTCCATTTTTTAAGAATCCGCCAAACACAAAATCCCCAAAATTTGTTTACAAAAGATTCAGATAATGCTTTATCCAAGTTTCATTTTCTAAATTAGTTACAGCTATTTGTACGATGAGTTCTTGCTCACTGCTTGCCAGACATTTAAGATCATCTGCAAAGCCTGTGTTTGCGGTGGTTCTTCTTCCAATGCTGACTGCTGACATGATCTTCAAGTGAATTCGTCAAAGCTATGCTACACTTCCTGAAATCCACAAGATTTTTTGTCCAAGTACTGTCTGATTTCGATAGGAATATCTCACCCGTCAGCGTCAGTGGCTCCATCTGTCTGGAACCCACTGGAAGCGGCGTCCTGGGTGCTGACATCACCAGTATCCACCCCGGTGCTGGTGTAGGCGTCCTGTCCCCCTGGACATATTTTTTCGTCACTGACATTTATGACAGATACTTCATTTTAATAGTTAAATGCACTAAATATCTTTTGACAGTTTCAAGGAAAATAGAACCAAAAATGATACCTATGAATACTTATAATTCAACTCCTTTTATTTTGCAAAGATAAATAAATATGTGTAGGTTAAAAAAAATCTGAAAACTGATTCATCTACTTTGATACGTTTGTATTTTAATTCTTAACATTTTCATCTGCATTGTAATCTCCCACCATTCTATTCCATTTTTTAGAATCCGCCAAAGATGTCACAAAATCCTCAAAATTTGTTTACAAAAGATTCAGGTAATCCTTTATCCAAGTTTCATTTTATAAATTAGTTACAGACACTTGAATGACGAGTTCTTCCTCACTGCCTGCTAGACATTTAAGATCATTTGCAAAGCCTAAGTTTGTGGTTGTTCTTCCAATACTGACTGTTGACATGATCTTGTTATGAGTCAAAGCTATGCTACACTTCCTGTTATCCACATGATTTCTGGTTTAAGTGCAGTCTGATTTTGGTAGGAGTGCCTCACCTGTTGGCCTCAGTGGCCCCACCTGTCTTATCTGCCTTACCATCTGGTCAAGGTGCAAGATCCGATTTTAACAGCAGTCTCTCACCCAAAGGCAGTAGTGGCCCCATGTTCCTGGATCCTGCTGGTGGTGTCCTGCTCAGCCCTGGTGTTGTCCCAAGTTGTGGCACTGTCCTCAGTGGCCTGCCTGAAAACATGGAAACTAAGGGCATTCACACCGCAGTTATTTGTTCTTCACAATCCCCCCCCCCCACCCACCCCCACGGCACCCATACTGTGCAGTGTGTCAGGCTTAGGTTGTTAGTAAGGGTTAGAGGGTTAGAGTTAAGCTCAACATCATGCTCAACTCAGTGTGCACATCCACTCAAGGCAACCATCCTCAGGGAGGGACAGAGATGGACGGACACACACACACATACACGGACAGACAGACAAGACAGATAGAATGGAGAGATAAGGGGGGGGGGGGGGTGCGGGGGGTTGACTTAGCTTTTTCAGAGGCCTCATGAAGTCCCTTGTTCGCGTCCTTGATCCCTAATAACATGACCACATACAAATGGTCAGATACATTTAAGACAGTCAATCAAAGTATTTAAACATGGTGTCAGGGCTTTCTGGGATCCCTGGGAAAGGGTGAGGGGTGTTTTATTCAAGCAAAAATATATCAAGTAAAGTCAATGGTTGGGTTTACAAAACAGTTATGCTAAAACATTATTGGTACATAGTGCTGCATATTGGATCATTTTGACAACTGGTGCATGTCTAGACAAAACAAATATATTAGAAAATGTCAATAATGAAAGCTAACAGATGCAATGATACATGACCTTTTGATATTCATCCCACAGAGGTTGCAAGCATCACTAAATTGTAAATGTCTCCATCACATCAGTAGCATTCCATGGGGAAATGGTCACCTTCTGCTTCAGCGTTTTGAGTAAGTAAGTATGCATGTTGTGTAACTGCGTCTAAAAAGAAAAAAATGTGGTAACAAAGAGTATCTAAATGTAAAATGCATAAAAAACCCACTTGACAATTGGAATGAGCGAGGGGGGGGGGGGGGGGCATAAAGAAATTTCAAAATAGTTTTATAATGCCCTGAACATTTTCTTTTTCATCTTTTAATCCCTTTTGGGGCATGGAGGATATTAAATAACGCCGTTGATATTTTTCAACAAAATTAAATATAAAAGCAAATGAAAACATTGATTTCAAAGGTGTGTGTGTGTGGGGGGGGGGGGGTGACAAATATAAATGATCATTAAAATTCTTATCTTTTCATTTTGAAAAAAAAAAGAAAAAAAAGGAACACTTTCAGGCACTCTTTTCACACCTTTCAACAAACTGCAAAAATGAAAAGCTGACTTAAGATTAAAATTGTGCATAATGTAAACCACAATTATATCCAACACTTTTGGGCAAGACTTCCACCCTGCCCCTCCTGTTACTACATCCCCCCTCCACACCATCCCTACTAAGCTGTGTGGGGAGGGAAGCGGTTGGGGAGGGGGGGGTGGAGAGAGAGTGCAGGTGTGGATTTTTATGTGTGCTTGGGTCGTGCATAATATGTGGGCATGCATGTTGTCTTACTTTTTTTTTTTTTTTTTTTTTTTTTAATGTTTCAACAACGTATCAGTAGAGATCTTTGATCAATGATTTACGTTTCATGTATGTCTTTGAGTTCAGTTTCATTTTTCTGTCTTTCTCAATTCTACACCACTATCAATAATCTGTGATGATTTGAACACCCTTTAAAACTTTTTAAATATCACAATGAAGAATAAAAAAGCTGATCTAAAATGTATACAAAAACTTGACAGTTATGATGGAGGAGGGGTGAACAAAGAAATCTGCCATTCAATGCTTGAACTAAAAGTTACTGACCACATTTTGCAGTAACCAGATTTTTCTGTTTTCTATGATTAAGGTGACCAGTCAAAAATGATAAACTGAAAACAAAATGAGAGATGACTTCAAATATCAATAATGAAATATTTTGTTTTGTTTGTTTTTAGCCACTTTGGCTAGGAATGGGAACCACCATCCCTGCTACCAAAACCTGTCACTATAATGTAAACTATTCTCGTCTTTTTTGGACATGATTTCCACCCTGCCCCCACCACCCCCACCATTCCTGCTGCTGGAAACATATTGGAAATATACCTCCTTTTTGTCCCCATCCCCTGCCCTCTTTACTCAATTGGGAAAAGGCTGGAGAGGTCTGGGGTGATTATCTTTCCAACATTGTTCCTTCTTCAATGAGTAATATTCCCATTCCGATGTTTTCAACACGCTTGCTATCGTTCTGGGATCAATCCCTACCTTCTGATTTAAAACATAAATAAATGGGTGTGAAAAGAAGCCGAAACGGGGTGGGGGAGGTGTGGTTGTAATGTTTTCCCATTTTAGTTTATAGAACTTTAAACGAGAACTTCAAATACTCCTTCCTGTGGACACCCAGTGAAGGTAAACTGGCGATTTATCGATGACTACCTTTGCGACAGATATAAACAGGTAAGAGGCTCTCTTGCAGCAGTACTGGGATGGTGAATGAGTTCATTTACAAAGTTATTAACAAAACTAAACATTTCATTTAAACACAGCTACGTACTTACCAGGCCGGACAACCAAGGCTGTATGGTTTCTCTCCTCCAGACCGACTGAACCTGACAAAATGGCGCTTTTGACTGCAGAAACACGAACTCACATCGTTTCACCCCACGGGCGAGATGAGCTTGCGGGTAAAAAAAAAAAAATCGTGAACAGTTGTAAACCGCTCACACCAGCACTTGGAGACCCCCACCCTACCCTCTCCATTCCGCACTCTCTTTTTCACCCCTATCTCTCCCGTCCACCTGTCATCTCTGTGTGAGCGTGTCTGTGTATGTTATATAAATACGTATCATGTGTAAGTGAGCGAGTGTGTGTGTGTGTGTGTGCGCGCGCGCTTGTGTGTGTGTGTGTGTGTGTGTACCTTCTTCGACATGCATATTCATTTGCACGGGGTTGTTTTTCTCCTTTCACCATCCCCCTCCTCCGTGTAGGTATATTTGTGTACAAAATGTTGTGAATGTAGATTGGTTAGGATAGATGGGAAATAAAAGCAAGGCTGAAATCCTTATCATTGGGCCTGACTCTCTCTCTTTCTTCGGTGTGAACCACCGCTCTGTTTTGATTATCCCAAGCACCACAAAACCACATTGCTGCCTCTCTCTCTCTCTGATCTCTCTTTCTCTCTCTTTCTGTCCCAGGTGGCGAGATCTGGGGTGGGGGAGGGGGGGAAGTCCCAAGTGGCGAGATTTGGTGGGAGGGGGGGGGGGGTCCCAGGTGGCGAGATTTGGAGTGGGAGGAAGGGGGAGGATCGGTGGGGGAAACTTGATACCCGCTAGTTCAATGTGTGGCCTCACA
Organism: Babylonia areolata; assembly: GCF_041734735.1. Taxonomy (NCBI): domain Eukaryota; kingdom Metazoa; phylum Mollusca; class Gastropoda; order Neogastropoda; family Buccinidae; genus Babylonia; species Babylonia areolata. The sequence goes on along the minus strand of NC_134881.1, from coordinate 33,982,773 downwards.
ACGGCAACCATTACACACAGAACAAGATCAGTGACAAACCCCGAAACAATGCTAACTGTGCTAACGTAACTGTGTTCGAAGTTGCCAAGGAATGGACAGTGGAAGTGTGCATCGAGAAAGAGAGGGAGAGAACCGCCATTCTCAACCACACCATCGTGGGACTTGAGAAAACCCAACTTTGTTATGGACTACACAAATCTCGAAAAATAAATCGACTAATATATTAAATAGCTCTGCATGCTCTCATGATTGTGGAAAATAAATATAGAAATAGTAATAATATCAAAAAATGTATACAGGTGAATCGGTTCTTGATAATGGCAAAACGGGAGCAGCTTTTGGAAATCCGGAATTGAACCATGAGAAAAAGTACCACTTGTAATTGTACAAACAATTTACAGTCTTTACTGCTGACCTCGTGGCCATACTCATGACTTTGATTCACATTCTAGATTTTCATAAAAATGATTACGGTCAAATTCCTCTCTGAGTAGATTCAAAATCAGCGCTGCACGCGCTTAGATCTGCAAATTAAAAAAAATATACACAACAGAGGCAAGGCCTTCAAGACTCACTTGTGATACACTTAAAAAAAAAAAAATCTAATCGTTAAAATGTGTTCTGTATTTGTTATTATAAAGCTTTGGGTTAAAAAAAAAGAAAAAAAGAAGAAGAAGTCATAATCAGATTTGAACCCCGCATGTTCAGGTGAGAAGAAACTGTCTTCCCATTACACTATCGTGGCTCCTTAACTGACGTTCTAAAATTTAATATTTGAACATACTTTTTTAAAGGGCGATAAATCAATTGCGGTATTGGCACTACAGTGAGAATGCTTTTTAAATCATATTATTCTGGTGTATCTTGGGCATTCAAAAAATCTTTAAGGGCAATAAAAAAAAAAAAAAATCTTTTTAAGTCCGCGGTAAAGGAGACGTGGCTATCCTGCAATCACACTGCAACATTTAGCTGTTTTCTCTAGATCTAGATAGATGTACAAGTTTAGTTACACCCGCTGGGCATGTAGAACGACACGGTCAATTCAATTTCCCTTTTATGTTCATTCTAGTTTTATACTTTTAAAATTGACATGAAAATTTAGTATTTTGTTAAACTAATAACATGTAGAGCCAAGTACAAGTACTTCTAAACGCCGTAAGAAGTGAAAAGGACTTAATTTTGAGAAAAGTCAAGACTGGAAATTTTTTCGTTTCATCGTAATCAGTTCATGGGTATTAACTCACAGGTTTACAATTTTTAACTATGAATTCCGACTGATTCTGTGGATATTTTTATGGCAGTTTGGGGCATAATCCAGTAAGTGATGAGGCGTTCACAAATCTTTCTCTGGATAAATATTTCACGGTCTCCTTCTCCAACTTTCCATCACATGTAATCGTGTATTGTCGATTGAATATAGGATTGAACGGGCAGGTCAACAACTTGAAACAAAATGGCATCGTTCGCGTTCGCGAAGAATATGAGCATGCGCTTTGAATGTATATAAATATGTGTACGCAATTGATTTTTGCCCATGACCTTCAGGGCTCAGCCAATAGATCTGTAAAGTCCACTCGTCGTATTGATTTTAGTTTTTTCCGAAAAAGACCACTTGGGCGAATAAACATAGTGAACACAAGCTTTTTATGTTTTGAGTATAATTTCAAAATGTAATGTTTAAGATGAGAAAGATCAGTTTAAAGCAAATTAAGTCCCATAGCATTAATTGCAGATTAATTTCCCTTTTTTACTATCTGGACCAAAACGTTTGCAAAATAAATAAAACTTCCATGCTTAGCAAAAGAATTCCTGTTTGAATAAAAAAATGATAATGACTGCTCTTGTTGTTGTGTCAGAATATCAGATCAAAGTGCCAAGTTTAGAGAATACAAAAAATATAAATATAACTGTAAATGCAGTTTGCATATAATTTGGCGCTTTTTTTTTCATCCCAGAGGTGCAATATTGTTTTAAACAAGATTACTGGAAAGAACTGAATTTTTCGTATTTTTATGCCTAATTTGGTGTTAACTGACAAAGTATTTGCAGAGAAAATGTCAATGTTAAAGTTTACCATGGACACACAGACGCACATACACACACAGACACACACACACACACACACACACACACACAGACAACCGAACACCGGGTTAAAACATAGACTCACTTTGTTTACACAAGTGAGTCAAAAAAACTGAAAAAGAAATAGATACATAATACATTGTGACTTCTGCAAGTGATAATATGGATGTGAGGCCACGCCCCCTCAGTCGCCACCCCCCTCCTCTTCACCCCCCTCACACAGTCACTTTATCCAGTTCTCACCAGACTGCATTGGCTGAGTGCCAAGAAAATAGCTCACACTGCTAAAAATTCGGTGACTTCTGTCGCCTGCTAGAGCTGAATAGCCGGCATCACTCACTGATAGTCGAATCTTGGCCACTCTCTTGATTGTTCCCTTTATTTTCTATCAAATCGTCCTATAAATGTTTACCACTTTCTTCTCCTTCGAATTTATGCTTCAGTTCTTTCTGAGCATCAGCTAAAGAAAGTAATCTTGGTTGATTTATTTCGTCACGATCGCATGTCTTGAGCACAGAGTCAGTCGGACATTTTGTTGAGCAAGCAAGGAGAGGAGCCAGGCAAGACTGCGGCCAGTAACCCAACCAAAACGTTCAAATAAAGGACTGTCTAATGACGCAGATGGTATTTCTAGCTATGAAGAGAATCTAGAAAGATTCCCCAACCGAAAGCTACCAGCATTTTTGTCAACGAACTGAATGCAAAGCAGGGAAAAGTCAGAATATTTCGATGACAAGTTATCTCGTCATTGTGGCAGCGAAGCGTACATGCTTTCTATGACGAGTTATCTCGTCATATAGGCAGCCTACGGGTTAATAAGTCTGACTTAATCACTTATTCCCAGTCTGTGCAAACAAGACATGTTCCAGTAAGTAAACTCGACACTTTAATAAGTCTGACTTAATCACTTATTCCCAGTCTGTGCAAACAAGACATGTTCCAGTAAGTAAGCTCGATACTTTAATACGTCTGACTTAATCACTTATTTCTAGTCTGTGCAAACAAGACGTGTTCCAGTAAGTAAACTCGATACTTTAATAAGTCTGACTTAATCACTTATTCCCAGTCTGTGCAAACAAGACATGTTCCAGTAAGTAAGCTCGATACTTTAATAAGTCTGACTTAATCACTTATTCCAAGTCTGTGCTAACAAGGCATGTTCCAGTAAAATCGCAATGTTTAAAACCAGTAGAGTGCCCATAAGGCGTCAGCTGACGTCCAACATAAAGTATTGCCACAGTGCCGATAAGACGTCCACTGACGTCCTGTATATGTTCCGATTTTCCCGAGTTTGGTTCAGTTCACATAAACAGACTCTCAACAGTTATTCTGATGTGTCTGGATTATAAAAAAAATACTATTTAAATGAATATTCATCAGGTAGAAGACCCCTTTCCACTCGAAAATAATTTGCAAACTGACCACGTGATACACCGTGAAAAAGCGGGCTGCCTCATGTGCAAAAAAGGCATTGAAAACTGCGTCCAGTAAAGGAGGTGGTCACGGTCAGCAGATGTACACAAATGTGAAAGCTCTGCTTGTGATTATGGACAGCTTTCGCGATGAAGAAGGATCTCTCTTTTCTGAAGATTGGTTTGAAAACGAAGGTGATTGACAACGACAGTGACGAAACTGACAGCCTATTTGATGGTAATTCAGTCCACCTATCCAGTCAGACAGCGTTTTTTGGTGTTTTTTTTTTTTTTTAAACAAGTGGCTATGACTGACAGAATACGTGCAGCCAGCGTTGGAAGAAGGGGAGGAGAGGGAGAGGAGTGATGTAAGACGATAGGTCGAATGTCAGCCAGAGTTCATGAAGGAGGCGTGGCTTTCAGGAATGAGTGTGCTCCACTCCAATGCAGACTGCAGGATGACAACTGCCAATGCTCCACGATTTTCACGAAACGCACGGTGCTACCTGCACTGGGACGTGAAACACGTGCTTTTTGTTTTTCACGCTTTTTGGGTTTTTTTTACGCTTTTTTTCTGAATCAGCTGGTTGACCTGTTTGAAGAGGTGGCAAGCCGGATGCACAGCCAGAGGTTTTAATCGGCCCACGTGCAACTTGAAAGGATTGAATGTCAACAAAGAACTTCACCCTCTCACTCCCAAACGCTCTTAGCTGTCAAAAAGCTTACCAGCTCAGCTTCTGAGACGGTGATTGACCTTTTACCAACCTTTGTCATTGTTGGGACAGTGATTTACTTTCACATGTCTGCACGAGCTGTGATTTGCTTTTATAAACTTATGGCCTGTTTTAATTTCTTCTACAGGTATAATCTGACAATAGGCATGCTATTTCTAGCTGTATTTTGTTTCTTTTCTTTATGGATGTTATTATGTGGAGGTGGAAAAAGACTTTTTTGTTGCACAAAAAATTATTATCTTGACTTTATATGCCTGAACAATGATCTACAATCAACCTGATTGGGTAAAAGAGCCCAGAAGCAGAATCTACACTCATTTTCCCTCACAAAAACGTTTACTTTCTTTCTGTATCGCCCACAGCTTTCGTGATAGAATATTTTTGTGATTTATTACCCCCAATTCCTCAAAATTCCCTGGCAAGGGGAGAGCCCTTTTTGTTTTGTTTTTTGTTATTTTTACAAAATTCTCTGGCACTGAACTGGTTAAATCTGCCTTAAAATCACTTATTCCCTTATGGTCCAAAAAGTTTCAAACAAAAACATGGACTTTGGTGCATACTGGGTTGTTGTTTTTTTGTTTTGTTTTTTTTTGTTTTTGTTTTTTTTGGGGGGGGGGGTTTAATTGTTGCTGTTTTGTTTTGTTTTTTTGTTGTTGTTGTTTTTAATTCACTTTAAATGTGAATTAGGGTTATCTCAGAATGACGTTTCTGAACTTCCGTTCAAACAGATGGGGTGAGTCGTCACGCGATGGCTTCTGCACGCTTAATCTCCTTGACAGCTGGGAAGATCAGCTGGAACAGAAGAGTTTTCGTTTTTCGCTTTTTCCCCTTTCACGAGAGAAATGAATGTGGTCGTCAGCAAGCACAACAACCTTCCCTTTGTAACGAAATCAGGAATCTGTGCAGGACAAGATCGGAAAAAAAACTACATGCAGGAAAAAAAAAGGGGGGGGGGGGGGGGGAGTGTGTGGGGATGTGTGTGCGTATGCGTGTGCGTGGGCGCGAGTGTGTGTGTGTGTGTGTGTCTGTGTGTGTGTGTTTGCTTGCGCGCGCAATCCGAGAAGACAAAGATCTCCTCATTTACCCACTCTGGTCCCTCAAACAAGTAACCAGATTCACACTGCAACTGCTTCATTTCTATGAAACGAAAAAAAAAAGGGGGGGTTTGGTTTTCTTTCAAAACAACATGACAGACCAGGCTGGGCGTCTCTTTGTGTGTGTGTTTTTTCTTCCTTTCCTTTTTCTGTCCCGCCAAATGTATTATTTACAGCACACACCTTGGCTTGGCCTCCGTGATGTCAGGTCAGGTCATTAGATCTGCTACTGGTAACCTGTAATCCAGTACAACCTGTTCAGGGTCGGGTTGCCGACGACTACAACCGGCACTTCCACCGCTCCCTTCTGGGACTGGTGAGGCGGGTGGCTAGACACCCTTATGGAGATCCATAAAAGGGGCGTCGGCTCAGGAGAGCCACCGACGGCCATCTAGCTCCACTGTGCTGTGTGCATGCCACACGCAGTTGGTCCCCGGGGTGTGTCTACCCATGTATGCGAAATCTGGATCCGGCAGAATCTGCGGAAGAAACCTATCGGTTCAACGGAGAGGAAGGCGGTTACAGCAACGCAACTGTGGAGTGCAGAGAGCAAGATGAGACACTGAAAGGATATCTTGGTCATCCACTGCATCCGTGCTCATCATCCAGTCGTCTCGACTTAGTCTTGCCACTGGAAAATTGGTGGACCCGGACGAGAGAGTGGAGGTCGACGTTGCGCAACTCCTCTTCACTTTAAACAAACTCATCGCGCAAGTCATCAGTCATCCAAAATTACCTTCATCCTTCATCATTTCATCACCCCCAAGTCCTGTGGCGACAGGCGAGCGACGAAACGACAGGTGTGGGTACACTGGCAGTCGCAGCCGCAGACCTGCACGCAGGCGGCTCAGGCCATAGGGTCGTTCTTCGTCGACAGGAGCAGCGATGGAGCTCGGCAGCCGTCTGAGCGTCTGAGCAGCCCTCTTTAGGAATGCACTGCTCACTCCCTGCCATGAGGAAGGGGCTAGAAAAGGTGCCCTAAAAATTGCCTGCTCCATATCACCCTGGCCAGCATACCGCGGCTGGCGGGGACCCTACATCAGCGGTCGAAACAAAGAGAAAGAAAAGAAAAAAACAAGGATCGTTCCTCTCACCATTGGTGCTTGGAACATAAGGACTCTCCTGGACAGAGATAACACGGACAGACCCCAAAGGAGAACAGCACTAGTTGCATCCGAACTCGCCAGATACAACATCGACATCGCAGCCTTGAGTGAGACTCGGCTTGCAGGCGAAGGCGAGCTCTGTGAACGGGGATCTGGTTACACACCTTCTTCTGGAGTGGACGAGGAAGCGAAGAGCGACGTGAGGCTGGCGTGGTTTTGCAGTAAAAACAGCACTTGTCAGCAAGCTAGCTGGAATCCCAAAGGGAGTCAACGATAGGCTTATGACCATGAAACTCCCACTGGCATCTGGCCAGAAGCACCTCACCATTGTCAGTGCCTACGCCCCAACCATGACCAACCCGGATGAAGTGAAGGCGAAGTTCTACGAGGACCTTCACTCTGTCATTGCTGCCATCCCTAAAGCAGACAAGCTCATCATTCTTGGGGACTTCAATGCTAGAGTTGGCTCTGACTACATCTCCTGGGATGAGTGATTGGAAAGCACGGTGTGGGCCACTGCAACCCAAATGGATTGCTTTGCTTCAGACCTGTGCAGAGCACGAACTGCTGATAACCAACACAGTTTTCTGCCTCCCTACCCGTAACAGGACGTCATGGATGCACCCTCGCTCAAGCATTGGCATCTCATCGATTATGTCATCGTCAGGAAAAGGGATAGGCAAGATGTACGTGTAACAAAGACCATGTGCGGCGCCGAATGTTGGACAGACCATCGCCTTGTAGTCCTCGAAGCTGAATATTCGAATCCAACCCAAGAGACGCCCCCAAGGCCAGAAGGCTCCAAAACGCTCAACATCGCTAAGCTGAAAAGCATCACCATCAAACAGTCCTTTGTGGAGCTGCTGGAAGATCGTCTGGGAATCCGCCTCTCTGGACAACCAGAATGTGGAGTCTGACTGGAGGACCCTGCGTGAGCTGATCTATAGTACAGCTTCAGAGACCTGGGACCCATGACCAGAAAGCACAAAGACTGGTTTGATGAAAACTGTGATGAAATCAAGCAGCTTCTGGATGAGAAACGCCGTCTGCATCAAGCCCACCTGAGCAACCCAAAGTCCACATCAAAAAAGGATGCATACAATGACATCCGCAGGACTGTTCAGCAAAAGTTACGCCAGATGCAAGATAAGTGGCTGAGTGACAAAGCTGATGAGATCCAGGGATATGCTGACAGGCACGATATGAAGAGGTTCTATGATGCCTTAAAAGAAGTCTACGGCCCCACATCCTCAGGATCATCCCCCCTCCTCAGTGCAGATGGGAATACCTTGATCACCGAGAAGGAGAACATTCTTGAACGATGGGCTGAGCACTTCAACAGTGTCTTAAATCGCCCTTCCTCCATAAATGATGAAGCCATAGACCGTCTCCCACAAGTCCCCACCAACGAAGCACTGGACGATCCGCCAACACTTCTTGAGACCCAGAAAGCAATCCGTCTGCTATCCAGTGGCAAAGCACCTGGCTCAGACTCCATACCAGCAGAGGTCTACAAGGATGGAGGCACTGTGCTGACTGAGAAGCTTCATCAGCTGTACTCACTCATGTGGAAAGAAGAGACGATCCCCCAGGATTTCAAAGATGCATCTATCATTCACTTGTACAAGCGAAAGGGGAACCGGCAAGCCTGTGATAACCATCGGGGCATATCCTTGCTCTCCATCGCAGGCAAGATACTTGCCAGGATCCTACTTAACCGCCTCACAGCACACCTTGACCAAGGTTATTTGCCTGAGAGCCAATGTGGATTCCGGAAAGAGCGCGGAACCACTGACATGGTGTTTGCTGCAAGGCAGCTGCAAGAGAAATGTCAGGAGCAAAATGCTGATCTGTTCTCCACCTATGTCGACCTCCACTAAGGCCCTTCGACACCGTGAGTAGAGAGGGACTGTGGAAGATCATGGCCAAGTACGGATGCCCTCGGAAATTTATTTCCTTGGTCAGCCAATTCCATGAAGGCATGCAGGCTCGAGTCCAGGACATGGTGAAACATCTGCTCCTTTTGCTGTCACAAATGGTGTCAAGCAAGGCTGCGTCCTGGCTCCAACGCTGTTCAGCCTCATGTTCTCTGCAATGCTTACTGATGCCTTCAGAGGATGGCGATGTTGGAATCGGCCTAAAGTACCGAACAGATGGCAAGCTGTTTAACCTCAGAAGGCTTCAAGCAAAAACGAAGGTCATGACAGACATCATCAGAGACTTTTTGTTTGCTGATGATTGTGCCCTCAACGCTGGATCTGAAGCTGACATGCAACTCAGCGTCGACAAGTTTGCCACTGCCAGCAGGCACTTCGGCCTTACCATCAGCACGAGGAAAACTGAAGTTCTCCATCAGCCAGCCCCAGGGAAACCCTACGTTGAGCCCAACATCACAGTCAACGGTCAGAGACTCAGTGCGGTGGAGCGGTTCACATACCTTGCAGCACACTGTCACGAAATGTGACAATCGACGATGAAGTGAACGTCAGGATTGCAAGAGCAAGCGCAGCTTTTGGTAGACTCAATGCAAATGTCTGGAACAGAAGAGGCATTAGTCTTGAGACCAAGCTAAAGGTCTACAGAGCAGTAGTTCTCCCCACACTACTGTACGCCTGCGAAACTTGGACAGTGTACCAACGACATGCCAAGAAGCTGAACCACTTCCACACAACATGCCTCAGGAAGCTACTGAACATCAAGTGGCAAGACAAGACCCCTGACACAGAGGTGCTCGCAAAAGCCACCCTTCCCAGCATCTTCACCATCCTGATGCAGTCCCAGCTTCGCTGGGCTGGACACGTGGCGCGCATGCCAGACCATCGGCTGCCCAAAAGGCTCTTCTATGGCGAGCTGCAACAAGGGAAGAGATCACACGGAGGTCAGAAGAAGCGCTTCAGAGATACTCTGAAAGTCTCTCTGAAAGCGTTTGATATCAACCCTGACTCCTGGGAGGAATCTGCAGTGGACCGTGACAAATGGCGCGCTGCTGTGCACAAAGGCGCCAGGTTGTGCGAGGCCAACAGGACTGCTGCAGCTGTCGAGAAGAGGCAGGCCAGAAAGTCACGGGCAAACAAGCTCCCTGACAATGATATGCCTGTCTTTGTCTGCCCCAACTGTCAGCGAACATTTCGTGCGCAGATTGGACTATTCAGCCATCTGCGCACTCACAGATAGATTCATGAGCATCCTTCCCCCACCCCACCACCACCCTCCCCCCATCCCCCATCCCCCATCTGGATGACAACGATGGTCATCATCGATCTCGATGGACACACCATACATACATCCAGGGTGCCCAGCGACAGCCGCCGACTAGCGTCAGCTCTACCCGAATAGGCAGCCTGTTGTGCAAATGACCACCATATTAAGCTTACAGCTTGGGTCTTCCTCCGACCGAGAATGGGCGCTATATAAATATCGATATCAATCAATCAATGTGTAACCAGTGAAAGAGGGTACCATGTTGGCGTTTTGGAGCGGGGGGAGATAGGGGTAGGGGTATACAGTGAGGGGAAAACAGATCGATCTATTCACTCGGAAACCTGAACCTACGAGGTTTGCATGGCTGCACGCTGGTTGACATAACTCCATGGCTTTTTACCCTGTCCAGGAGGTTTGGATGGCCATGGTGGTGGTTGACATAACTCCATGGCTTTCATCTACACTTGCCTTGTCTGGCATGGCGGAGTTCAGCGACCGATTCGCTGACAGCTCTCGACTCGTGACTCTGTGCATTGCTCTGGCGTCAGAATTCGTTTTGCTTTTACAGTATTTCCGTTTGGAGGAATACATTCGTATGTTCTACGTGTTTGTTTCTTTGTTTTCCGCGTCAATAAGGCATGGAAACCTGCCGAGGCTGTAAGTTCCCGGGGATTGAATGGGTCAGACGGGCGCAATAGCTGAGTGGTTAAAGCGTTGCACTTTCAATTTGAGGGTCCCGGGTTCGAATCTCGGTAACGGCGCCTGGTGGATAAAGGGTGGAGACTTTTTTTTCCAATCTCCCAGGTCAAACATAATTGTTTGCGGACCTGCTTGTGCCTGAACCCCGTTCGTGTGTATACGACAAGCAGAAAATCAAATACGCACGTTAAAGAACCTGTATTCCGTGTCAGTGCTCGGTGGGTTATGGAAACAAGAACACACCCAGCATGCACACCCCCGAAAACGGAGTATGGCTGCCTACATGGCTGGGCAAAAACGGTCATACACGTAAAAGCCAACTCGTATACTTACGAGTGAACGTGGGAGTTGCAGCCCACGAACGAAGAAGAAGAAGAGGACGAAGAAGAAGAAGAAGTTCTACGTGTTTTTTTTTTTTTCTCCCACGTCAATATGGCATGATAGCCTGTCGAGGCTGTAGTGTAAGCTTCCCGGAGATTCAATGGGTCACGTTCACGGCTGGGGTCATGCTTCCAACAGGTGGTCCAGGGATGAGTTGTGGTGTGTCCACGCTGTTGTGTGTTAATGTTTGATAAGCAATGATCAGATGTGTGTGTCAGTGTTTGCTTGTGTGTGTGTGTGTGTGTGTGTGTGTGTGTGTGTGTGTGTGTGTGTGTGTTGCGGCAGCGCCCAACCCCCGGGCAACGGCTTTAACAGGTTGGCTAAACTAGGTGAGTGTAGCCGACGGGTGTCAAACCCTCGGTGAGTTAGGGCTTGTCTACCCAAGCATGTGAAGACTGGATCCGGCGGACTCTGCGGAAGAAACCTTCATGGTTCAACGGAGAGGAAGGCGGTTGCAGCAGAGCACTGTGGAGTGCTGAGGGCAGGATGAGGCACATAGGACATCCTGGTCATCCACTGCATCCGTTTCCATCTCCAGTCGTCTTGACCTCGTCTTGCCACTGGATACAGACGGTCTCGGACACGAGAGTGAGGTCGACGGTGCGCAACTCCTCCTCACTATAAACAAAGTCATCGCGCAAGTCATCAGTCATCCTTCATCCCATACCATCATTTTTCCCAAGCCCTGTGGCGACAGGCGAGCGACGAAGCGACAGGTGTGGGTACACTGGCAGTCGTAGCCGCGGACCTGCACACAGGCGGCTCAGGCCATAGGGTCGTTTTTCACCGACTGGAGCAGCGGTGGAGATCGGCAGGCCCCTGAGCGACTGAGCAGCCCTCTTCAGGACAGCACTGCTCACCTCCATGGCATGAGGAAGGGGCTAGAAAAGATGCCCTAAACATTGCCTGCTTCACACCACCCTAGTCAGCATACTGCGGCTGACGGGGACCCTACTCAAGCGGTCGACACACAAAGGAAAGAAAGAAGAAAACAAGGAGCACCCCATTGACCACTGCCACATGGAACGTGCGTACGCTTCTGGACAGAGGCGACTCAGCCAGACCACAGAGACGCACAGCACTCATTGCGAGTGAATTAGCCAGGTACAACATCGACATCGCTGCCTTAAGTGAGACCAGACTGGCAGAAGAAGGCGAACTCTGTGAGCGAGGCACAGGCTACACCTTCTTTTAGAGTGGTCGCAGACCTGAAGAGAGACATGAGGCTGGAGTTGGCTTTGCAGTGAATACAACCCTCGTTGGCAAGCTGGCTGCCCCCCCGAAAGGAGTGAACGATCGCCTGATGACGATGAAACTCCCTATATGCAACGGGAAGAAATTTACCACCATTGTCAGCGCCTACGCGTCCACGATGACCAACCCGGATGAGATCAAGGACAAGTTCTACGAGGACCTGAACGCTGTCATCACCACTGTTCCCAACGCAGACAAGCTCATCATTCTTGGTGACTTTAACGCGAGAGTTGGTTGTGACAGCACCTCCTGGGAAGGAGTGATTGGGAAGCATGGGGTTGGTAACTGTAACAGCAATAGCCAACTACTTCTCCAGACATGTGCCGAGCACGACCTTCTTATCGCAAACACCATCTTCTGCCTCCCAACCCGTAACAGGACGTCATGGATGCATCCTCGCTCTGGGCATTGGCATCTCATCGACTTTGTCATCGTCAGGTAGAGGGACAGGCAGGACATACGAGTCACGAGGGCTATGTGCGGCGCCGAGTGCTGGACAGACCACCGCCTTATCGTCTCCAAACTCAACCTCCGCATCCAGCCCAAGAGACGGCCTCAGGGCATGAAAGCACTCAAACAAGCTGGAGCTAGGCAACATCAAGCAGAGCTTTGTTGACACCCTGGAGGAACGCCTTGAGTCCACCGTGCTGGACAACCAGAATGTGGAGGCAGCATAGGTTGCACTGCATGAGACGGTGTATAACACTGCCATGGAGTGCCTAGGGGCCTTCTGTCAGGAAGCACAAAGACTGGTTTGATGAGAACTGCACTGAGATCAAGCAGCTGCTAGAAGACAAACGCCAAGCCTACAAAGCCCACATTGAAGATCCCAAGTCACAGTCAAAGATAGACATACTGAAGAGCGCACGCAGCACCATCCAGCTGAAGCTGCGGCAGATGCAGGATTCCTGGTTGAGCAACAAAGCTGATGAGATCCAGGGCTTTGCAGACAGGAACGACATGAAGAACTTCTATAACGGCCTGAAAGAAGTCTACGGTCCCACCACCTCCGGATCTGCTCCACTCCTCAGTGCTGATGGTTTTACCCTGATCACTGATAAGGACGGAATCCTTGAGAGATTGGCTGAACACTTTGACAGCGTACTGAACCGCCCCTCCACCATCAATGATGAAGCCATCGACCGACTCCCCCAGGTGCCAGTCAGTGAGTCGTTGGATGCCATTCCAACTTTGGAGGAGACCCAGAAAGCTATCCGTCTGCCTATCCAATGGCAAAGCCCCTGGCTCAGACTCCATTCCAGCTGTCTACAAAGAAGGTGGTATGGCGCTGACTGAGAAGCTTCATCAGCTGTTCCAGCTCATCTGGCAGCATGAGGCAGTTCCACAGGACTTCAAAGACGCTTCCGTCATACACCTGTACAAGCGCAAAGGAAACCGTCAGGCCTGTGACAACCATCGTGGAATATCCCTGCTCTCCGTCGCAGGCAAGACTCTGGCCAGAGTGCTACTCAACCGTCTCATAGCGCACCTTGAGCAAGGTCTCCTACCAGAGAGCCAGTGTGGCTTCCGGAAAGAACTCGGAACTATCGACATGGTGTTTGCTGCCAGGCAGCTCCAGGAGAAGTGTCAGGAACAGAACGCCGACCTTTACTCCACCTATGTCGATCTGACTAAGGCCTTCGATACTGTTAGCAGAGATGGCCTTTGGAGAATCATGGCGAAGTACGGGTGTCACAGAAAGTTTATCACTATCATACAGCAACTACACGATGAGATGCTGGCCCGGGTCCAAGACAACGGAGAGACTTCAGAACCATTTCCTGTCTCCAACGGAGTCAATCAAGGGTGTGCTCTTGCCCCCACCCTGTTCAGTCTCATGTTTTCAGCCATGCTGACAGATGCCTTCAAAGACGCTGACGTAGGCATTGGCATCAGGTACCGCACAGATGGCTCACTCTTTAACCTCAGGAGGCTTCAAGCAAAAACCAAGGTGAGGACAGACACCATCAACGACTTCCTGTTTGCTGATGACTGCGCTCTCAACGCTGCCTCCGAAGCTGACATGCAACACAGTGTCGACAAGTTCTCTGCTGCCTGTGACAACTTTGGCCTCACAATCAGAACAAAGAAGACTGAAGTGATGCACCAGCCAGCTCCAGGAAAGCCTTACGTTGAACCAAACAGCTTCATCAACGGGCAACGACTGAACGCGGTGGACAAGTTCACATACCTGGGCAGTACACTCTCTCACACGAGTTGTTATCAACGACGAGGTGAATGCCAGACGCGCCAAAAGCCAGCGCTGCCTTCGGCAGACTCCATAAGAACGTTTGGAACAGGAGAGGCATCACCCTGGAGACGAAGCTCAAAGTATACAAGGCCATAGTTCTCACCACACTGCTCTATGGATGTGAATCATGGACGGTCTACAAACGCCACGCCAAAAAGCTGAACCACTTCCATACCACCAGCCTCAGAAAACTTCTCGGCATAAAGTGGCAAGAGAAGATCCCTGACACAGAGGTGCTCACTCGTGCAAACTTGCCCAGCATCTACACCATCTTGATGCAGGACCAGCTGGGGTGGGCAGGCCATGTAGTTCGCATGCCAGACCACCGGCTCCCCAAGAAACTGCTGTACGGCGAACTCCAACATGGCAAGCGCTCCCATGGAGGCCAAAAGAAGCGCTTTCAAAGACACTCTGAAAGCTTCTCTGAAGGCCTTCAACATCAGCCACGACACATGGGAGCTGAATGCAATGGACAGACCAAAGTCGGGATCGACGAGGACCATCTAGTCATCCTGGGGGTGGGTGGGTTGGGCTCTGTGGGTGCGCAGATGACTGGTCAGGCCAATCCGCGCCCGGATCTGTCTGCGTTGCTCTGCTGCAGCGATTCTGTTGGCCTCACAGGATTTGGCGCCTGTGTGGACAGCTGAACGCCACTTTGGTCTGTCCATTGCATTCAGCTCCCATGTGTCGTGGCTGATGTTGAAGGCCTTCAGAGAAGCTTTCAGAGTGTCTTTGAAGCGCTTCTTTTGGCCTCCATGGGAGCGCTTGCCATGTTGGAGTTCGCCGTACAGCAGTTTCTTGGGGAGCCGGTGGTCTGGCATGCGAACTACATGGCCTGCCCAGCGCAACTGGTCCTGCATCAAGATGGTGTAGATGCTGGGCAGGTTTGCACGAGTGAGCACCTCTGTGTCAGGGATCTTCTCTTGCCACTTTATGCCGAGAAGTGTTCTGAGGCTGGTGGTGTGGAAGTGGTTCAGCTTTTTGGCGTGGCGTTTGTAGACCGTCCATGATTCACATCCATAGCGCAGTGTGGTGAGAACTATGGCCTTGTATATATACTTCCACAATTTGTCACATTTACACCGATTTTCAACTAGTGCGTGTTCTTTCGTGTGTTATCACCATTTGTAGTCTTTTTTCGTGTCACTGAGCAATAAAGAATGTTTGAAATCACCCTTTCCTTGTGACGATTCTTTTAGTCTGATACCACGGTGTGCGTGTGAAGAAGTAGAATAAGGAATTGTTTCAAACAGACAGCTGAATATTACATACATACATACATACATACATACATACATACATACATAAGTGTATGAATCAGAATCAGAATCATATCTATTTGTCACGAAAACTGTGAATGAAAGGTTTATAGACACAACAATAAAGGGTAAAAAAAATAAAAGAAAAAAACAACACAAAAACAACACAACTAAACTAAATGTTTTGTGTTCTAATCTCTGTGTGTGTGTGTGTGTGTGTGGTGTGGTATATACATACATATATATATATATATATGTGTGTGTGTGTGTGTGTGTGTGTGTGGTGTGGTGAGTGTGTGTCTGTGTGTTTGTGTGTGTGGTGTGGTGTGGTGTGGTGTGTGTGTGTATGTGTGTGAACGAAGAAGAAGAAGAAGAAGTATCGTCGTGTGCGTAGCAAAACGTGGAAACGACGGTCGAAAGGGTGATACCTGTGTTTTGCATTGTCGGCATCCACTAGGAGCCTCTTAAGTTCACATCTCTCTCCCTTCTCCCCGCTTAGTGTGTGTGTGTGTGCGTGTGTGTGTGTGTGTGTGTGTGTGTGTGTGTGTTCTATCTGTCTGCCACTCTCTCTCTCTCACACAAGCACACACACACACTCACACACACACACACACACACACACACACTCATATGTACACACTGCCACGTACACATACATGCACACATGCACGAAAGTCACATCTTTTGTGCTGTTTATTAATATTTCGCCTTTCCCTCGATGTTTAAAACGGTGCTGTTCAGAAACGCTTGAATTAACTTTCTTGTAGAACACACTTCCTGACTTGATGTGTAAAAGACAGCTCCTATTTTTCTGTATTTCTGCTATGATATCGTTCAGCAAATATTTATTTTGGGGGAGGGAAATAAAACATCAGATTGTATTCGCGTTTACAAGATTGCATACACACAAAATACACGCACTCTTGACCATCATTGCCAGACCATTGAAGCATGCGTCTATGACAAGGAAACGCACATGAACTGCCCAGATACACAAGACAGAATAGGGGTGTAGACGTTTTTAGTCAGATAATACAACATGAAAAGAGAGAGAAAAAAGAAACTGGAAAATAGAAACAAGAAAAAGAAAAGGAACGAAAAGACCAATAAAGGAAAGACATGAGTTTGAATAAAAAAAGAAATGGTGCGTGTAAACGTTTTAATTTAAAAAAAAAAATGTGAAAGCATCAGAGAAATGACAAACGAATACTAACAAAATATATACAAAGAATGTTCCAGCAAATTGAGATAACTGTGCAAAGCGCTAACACACACACACACACACACACACACACACACACACACAAACCCAAAAAACAATAGCGAAACAAAAACACAAACAATGGAAAGTTACACAGTTAACAATCTTAGACATGATCACAAAGAAACAATCAAGCAAAGCAAACCAAGTGAATACAAACAAGGAAAGAACAGAGTGTGTGGAGGAATAATTGGGGTGGGTGTGGGGGAGGAGAACGGGAAAGAGAAGAGGCGATGGGGAAAAAATGAGAGAAGCAAAGACAGATTATGGGACAAAGAAGCAAACAGAGAGAGAGAGAGAGATGGAGGGGGAGAGGGAGGGAGGAAGAGAGAGTGAGAGTATGTGTGTGTGGGAGAGAGAGAGAGAAAGAGAGAGAGAAAGAGAGTGAATAAGTGAGTGAATGAATTAATGAAGGAATGAATGAATCTTTATTTTCCAACGGTGAAGATATTAGCACTTTGGCCGACTTACACATCTGCCGTTGTTCTAAGAGACACACAGACACATACGCATATAAATGGTGTTATACTAAATACATGTATAATGTACATGTATGGCATCTTTCATCGATCTGTACGCCGAACTGTAAAATCATGTGTATCAGATATAATCCATAGTTATATATCTACTAACTGCTCAGTGAGGTTGTAACATCAAGGTTATAACAGTCTTCTATTTATTCGACAGCTTCTTTGATAACACATCAAACAGCTACCCATTGTAAAACAAGCGTGTTTAATTTAAATATCACCAGTCTCTTCTGTAATTGCTGGTAAATTACCTGCGAATAAAAACACACACACACACACACACAAAATAAGATAAAAAGGAAAAGATCACACAATATAAAGTATAAAACAAATAAGCAAAATAACGTATACATAAAATTTTAAGTTGAATAAATCGATGTTGAAAATGATCCAACTTTCCAACACCATTTATGCATTTGCCCAATTGCTAGCAGGAAGTTTGTCACACACTTAACCATCACATTATCCGCGAAGAATGGCAGAACAATCAGCCTCTCTGGTCTGATAATGATTATATGATTCCGCCACAAGTTGACAATGCTGATGGAGATTCGAAGTGACATGAATCCTAACCCTCCATCTCACTCGCCGATGTTCGACGTGTGTTTTGAATGTCGCTGGTTGATCCACCGAAGTTCGTTTTGATTAAGAGTGTGAATGTCGATTTCTATCGTCCTCATTCATATAGTGAGTTATCTTATGCTCGTTGCACTTCTGATCTGATTGTGTATTTCTCTCATATGTCTTGTATAGAAACAGTTATGTTCGACGAATGAATTGGAACCAAGCGTGCTCACTGCAGCAAATCAATAACTATTTTCTTTCATTACAAAAATCAGTATGGGGCAATACTGCATATTCATTTCGCACCAACAATGAAATCCCTACTGAAATCCCAGCTTTAATTAAATCTGACAGATACAACACTTTTGAGAAAACTGAGATTGATATTATGACAGGATGTAGTTAGAAAATAAATAAATAAATAAGAATTAAAAAAAATAAACAGATGAGGATGACAGTTTCTTTACTTACTCATCAATATGAGCTGACTGAAACTATCATGATACACGAAAGAGAAAACAGTGTTTCATGTGCATCAGGATGTTTAGAACGTTAGACATAATCTGCCTGTTTCTTTCTAAATCCATAGAATTATTGAATCAGATTCTGATTCAATAACGATGTTCTCGCAGTTACACACACACGCGCACACACACACAAACACACGCAATATAATGTCTTATTTTTTCCAATGCTCTGTATCTTTCCCCACCCCCCACCCCCCGCATATGCGCACACACACATCATTCATCACCCTCTACTCAATACCGTTCCCACCTCCACGCACCGCCTTCCACCCCCCAACCCCCCCCACCCACCCCTTTTTTTTTTTCGTCTAATATCACTTAGAGTGGAAGACGTTAAACTGAAGACTACTACTACTACATGCAATATATATACATGTACACACACACACACACGCACACACACACACACACACACACACACACATATATATATATATATATATGTATATATATATTCAATAACTGTATTCAATAGCTAGCAACCAGTCCAAGGTTGAGCGTAGTAGGCATAATTATGTTGAGTATTAAATGTTGCGCGGAAATATAAAGCGGAAACTGGAAAACTGGAAATGATACAGGGATTTATGTGAAATCTTGACAAGATTATAATAATACTAATAATACTGATGATGATCGTACTGACAATAATAATAATAATAACAATAATAATAATAATCATCATCATCATCATAATAATAATAATGATGATAATAATAATCATCATCATCATCATCATCATCATCATCAGAAGAAGAAGAAGAAGTTAATATCTGAAAACTACTGCTGACGAGGGAGGAGTCATGTCACTCTTTTTAGTTTCTCTCTACATCTGTTTCACTTTTCATTCTGCCCAACTGTTGGTGCACTGAGGAGGTTGACCTGGCCCCGTGCGGTGGAACTCCACGAGAGGCTCTGGGGACCACCTGCTGCACTAGCGGAAGACGGCGTACTTCGCACTGCAGACCGGAATGACCATCTGACAGCAGGACCTGGGGAACGCAGAAGAAGTTTCGCTTTTCTCCCTGGTTCGTTGACTGTGAGTTTCAGCTAGACGCACTAATCAGTTGCCTGCCTTTCCTAGTGTCCTACCGACGGGCTTCAGTCTACCAGGGGAATTTTTTCAGCGCCGGTGGCAGGGCGCCAGAGAGCAGCTGCTGAAAGTTGCGGCGAAAGCGCGGAGAGTTGTAAGCGTAGAGGAAAGGGTTGACACAAGATTTGAGCCACAGCAGCCAGTTGAAGACCTCGTAGAGATCCTTGTCCACACAGTCCTGGCAGACGGCCAGGAGGATCGTGGTGATGCTGTACGGCAACCAGAACAGCACCAGGGCAAGGACCAGGCCTGTCAGTATCACGGCAACTTTCTTTCCTCGTTTCTCTTTCTCTTGACGTGCTGGCTTCTGTTTCATCGTGTGTCCACGACTGGAAGTGGAGAGCATCTGTGAAGTCGCTGCGAAGAGCGACAACACCCGTGAGTGGTTGTCCGAGACGGTGTTTTGGGACAATGAGCACGTCTGGAGCTGACTGGTTGACATATGACTGGTTGACACAAGGTTTTCTTCGGACCGTGAAAACGTTTGTGACTGGACCGTTGACACCGCCGATTGAGATACTAAACACGTTCGCGACTGGTTAGAGGATATGCCACCGCCAGAAGGTGTTTGCGATTGGCTTGTCAAAGTCGTGGACTGGAAAAACGAAGTATTTTGAGACTGATCGCTTGACAAACTGATAGGAAATCTGGTGCCAGAAGAATACATGCACGGTATACCAGAAGATGGTGTCAAGAGACTGGGAACCTTTTCACCGTCATCGCAGGAGGAATCAGAACTGCTCCGGCTTCTGTCTGATTGATGTACCACGTTCGATTTCAACTTACACCAAAACCGATAACCTGAGGTTGAAGTCTCCGTCATTTTCCCGTCTCTTTGTCCAAGTTGTATCGTGCTGACTCCACAGCCTTCAAACCTGCATTCCGCCAATTCCTGCTCAGATCTAGGACTCGGCTTCCTTCTCTTCTTCAGCGCCACGTACAACAGTGTGTTGATGATGCTCAGAGAGACAAAGGGCACAGAGAAGCTGATGATTTCCGTGATCAGAACAAAGGGCAAGTTTTCGTAAAACTCCACATCGCAGTCGTCGGAAGGAATGACGGAGTGACCGCGGACTACATCCCACAGCAGGATGGCTGGCGAGAACAACAGGAAGGAACAGATCCAGCAAATAGTCAGCTTGATCTTGGCCCGTTTTCTTGTCTCCACAACCTGTGCAGAATATACACGAGTCGCGTGAACTGATGTCTTTACTCTGTGTGTGTGTGTGTGTGTGTGTGTGTGTGTGTGTGTGTGTGTGTGTGTGTGTGTGTGTGTGTGTGTGTGTGTGTGTTTGTCTCCCCTTCTCTATTCCTATTTGAAACTTTAACTGTCTCTGTCTCTTTCCCTGTGTCTCTGTCTGTCCGTCTGTTTGTATATGTCTCCTTCTCTGTGTGTGTGTGTGTGTGTGTGTGTGTGTGTGTGTGGTGTGTGTGTGTGTGTGTGTGTGTGTGTGTGTGTGTGTGTGTGTGTGTCTTTATGTATCTCTATATTTATTGTATTTCTTTGCATATGTTAATGAACGCGTGTGAGTGCTTAAGGGGGACGGGAAATAGGGCGAAATCCTGTTGGCAAACGTTTTCCATGGAAGAAGTGAATCTTGGTCTGCCGGGGAAGCAAAAACCTGGTGGATTTTACACCTGAATATAATCTCGTGCGATGACATTACTCTCTAACAGATTTGCCCTGAGGTGAAATTCTCGTGATCAACATAATTATCACCGCATATTATCCTGTTTATTATGATTATTGTGATAATAATTATAATCATTATGATGATAATGCTGCTGCATCTGATGCCGCTGCTGCTGCTGCTGCTGCTGATGATGATGATGATGGTTATTATTATTGTTGTTGTTGTTGTTGATGTTGTTATCATTACTGTTAACATCATTATTATCAATATTACTTAGACCTCGACGCTAGGCTTATAATTATCAGAAATTGATATGTATACGCTTTCATTTCAGCCAACAGAAAAGTGAGAGTTGTATTATCAATGTGTTGGGTTTTTTTCTTCCCACTGCAATGGGAATTCATGTGCAGCTTAGTCTTCAGTAAAGGTCGGCGACCCTCTCAAACCAGGAAGCAAGATTGCCCTGACTCATAGTGCTGCAGCCTTGGGGGCTAGTTGGCCTTTGGGGTCCATCGCAGCTCCGACTGTCCTATATCTTTTTCTTGGCCGAGAGAGAGAGGGGATGTAACTTGTTGGCCAATAACCGATGCGTGCGTTATAAATAAAACATTAATCACTTAAATTATCACATTATGACTTAAGACATGCACTTGTATACACATATTTCTCAGACATAACACTTGGTCAGATTTTGAGTCAGTATTTCACTTAAAAGAATAAGTTGTTAGTTGTAGTTATTAGGAATTGTTGGCACAGGGCAATAAATCACGTTTGCATATACACATTCGCGCAGTCACAAAGGCGTTAAACATGAACCACCGATGTACATCAACGCTCGTCACGATATTAACCATCCATACCCCCAGCTTCACAGATGTATAAACACCGCCAGCAGCCATAAAAAAAACCTCACATCTATCCCATTTACAACATTAGTTCTTCCATCCAACCCCCCCGCCCCTTCCTTCTCCCACGACTCCTTTACATCCCTACCCATTCTCCTCTCGAGTACCCTCCTCTCCTTCCGCTCCTCCTCCTCCCCCACTTCCCTGACAAAAGGACCCCAGATTGAGTATCTCTCTGTACCTCGGCTTCACCATTGCCATCCTCCACCAAAAAAACCCAAAAAAACCCTCACCTTTCAAAGCCTTTCCAACATAGCTCTTGCATGCCTCTTCCCATACAACTTCCTTCCACCCCTCCCCTTCCCTCCCGCAGTACCCCCCGCCTTTCCCCCCGCACACTATCCTGATTTGAGGTTCCCAGGGTGAGAATCCGTAAGTATCCCCGCTTCTCAAATGCATGACCACAGTCAACCACCACGATCAGTTCTTAAATTAACGTTTCTCAAATGCATGACCAGCGCCAACCACCACAACCACACATCAACCCATTTTCTGTTTTAACTCCTGCCCCCAACCCCCCAACCCCCCCCCCCCTCCCTAGCCCCCTCCACGCACTATCCCTCTCCCCCCCCCTTCCGACGCCTCTTAGCGCCCAGCTCCTACACAACTCCCTTCAGCCCCTCCCCTCTCTCCCGCCCCCCCCCCCCCAGTTCTCTTCTCCTGCTCCTCCTCCCCCTCCCCCCCACACCCCCTACTTCCCTGATAGGACGCCCCCAGGGTGAGCAGGGCCAGCCTGTCTGCAGCCACCAGGATGACTATCAGCGTGGACATGCAGCACAGCGTGAAGTCCGTCACCAGGAACAGCTTGCACATGACCACCCCCAGGGGCCACCTCCAGTACAGCACTAGCCAACAGAACAAGACAACAGTCTTTACTTATCCTTGAGGATAAAAACAACACAATCACTACTACTAGTGCACAGTTTTACACCCAGTCTCCGCCATAATTAGGGTCTACACGACACAATACTAAATGATAAAGGCATGAATAATGTGATTATACAATGTCTATATTACAGAAACATGCACACCAGAATACATGAGCAATGTTGGCAGGTTGGGTAGGAACGAGAGAAGAAGAAGAGTTGGGAGAGTCGGAGGGCGGGGGTGGCAGGGGGAGGTGGGGATTAAAAAGAAGGGAGAGAGACTTAGAAGGATGCATGATTTAAGAGCAATGCGCGCTTCCAAAGTATTTCAAGGACAGCAACCTCCAGAAAAAGCAAACCCCTGTGGCTATACACTTCAACACTGATCCCCACAGCATAACCCACTTCTCCATGTCTGTGGTCTGGCGCAACAGCACTGGTGACTCCTTCAAATGAAAGAACATGGAGAAACAGATTATCCACCATCTCAGTACTACAGCACCATATGGCCTCAGCATCAAAGACAAAACCAAATCACAGCTTCCCTCATCCCCACCCTGCCCATTTCCCCCTTCCCTCCCCTCCCCTTCTTTTTCCTCTTCCCCCACCCCAATGTACTCTCACTGTCTAGATTCTCTCTCACTTCCTTCACCAATCCACCTTTTTCAAACCAACACTGAACTGTTCTGAAGACAAGTGAATATTATTCAAAAGCCAGAAAACTGCACTTATGCTGCCATCTTCAATTTCTTTGAAGACTCTAAGTACACAACTTCTCCTCTCCCAAGTGGGTTTTAAGTCTTGTGTTTTGTATCCTATTACCATATAGCTGAAATTCTTTTTTTTTTCTATCTGCAATTAGTTTTTATTAGGAATCTGTGGCTCTGCTTACAGTTGGTTGTACAACAGAAAACATGACTGACAAAAAAACCCAAACAAACTCTACGAACGTGGACCGACCCGTGTAGATGAGGTAGAGAGGCATGCTGACAGCCCCTATCAACAGGTCACAGACAGCCAGGTGCAGCAGGTACAGGTTGTGAACGTCTCTCAGCTGTCCGTCTCTCCCATAGGACAGCAAGATCAACACGTTCCCGCCCACCGCCGTCACTATGGCAACCGTGACACACACGACGACAATGACGGACCAGGGTAGAGGAAGGGCAGAGGGGTTGTCGTCGTCGTCTTCTTCTTCGAATGAAGAGGTGGGTGAAACTGTGACGGCTGTGTCTGCTGGGGTCGTCATGTTCTCTGATGTTGCGCTGGGCATCTGTGCAAGACTGGAAACAAACGATTTAGATGAATGAGAGGACACATAAGATGTGTTGTTGGTTTCTTTCTTTCTTGGCTTATGTCATCATAGTGTAATTCTCTCTGCAACACCTAAAATCATTATATCGGGAACCAGTTTCTAACATTCCAAAGTCAACTTTCGATTGTATATTGCAATGAAGGGGGGCTATATGTCTGCTTCGACAGTGTAAATATGTCCAATAGTTCCTGCTTTTTTC